>NC_081159.1:22452041-22765041 GCF_012432095.1 Onychostoma macrolepis
CATAAAGAAACTGATTTTTAATAATAATGCATAAACAACAGTCCTACCATAATAACCTTATAATAAAGCAAGATCTACGATCAGAGAAGTTGCTATTTCCATGGAAAATGATGTCATCTAATCAGCCTCTTTGTGCATTTGTACATATTTGAATACTTGCAATAAACCTCAAACTTATGGTCATTGACTTTTAGTTAAACAATTTAGATTTTATTGTAGTGTCTTTTAATTTGATTGTCTTTCATGGTGCTTCATGTGATGAATTCATTCCCTCATAATACCTTTTTCCCAGATTTTCAAATACTTTGGAATCAAATCTTTTTTAAAATGCCAACTGAGAAAATTAAAATGGGAAATGAAAGTATTATGCACAAGAATGTATCCATAGTAATGATAACCTATTGATTAGAATCAGTTTGCGGCACGATGCATCAAGAACATATTAGTACCTAAGTTCATTATTTAGCACTTTTTATGTTTATCGCAAAACTAAAAGCGCTATTGTTTTGTTTTATTCTGTTTTTTTTAATATATTTTAAGTCACCGTTTGGTGACAACTGTGATAGTGGCAGCAAAACACAATTTGGGATATGCAAAATGGACCATAACATAAGAATTACTTTTTAAAAAATGTATGAAATATGTATGATTTGTGCACTGGTCTGTGTGTGTAGAAAAAGGCTGGTGTTTATGAACTGCAAAATGAACAAACTGCAGTTTTCATGTCTGCGTGACATAAAACAATATTGTAATTTATCATAATTTGTTACATTCAGTATTGTAGTTCTATTTGATTTGTGCAGACTCCTTCGTTTAGTATGAATGTGGAATGAAGAATTGCACTGTTGTAGAGGGCTGGGCGCGAGTTCATGTGAGGTAAAGGACCGTGGCTGAGCCTCATTCCGGAGCTCATTAGGCATATCTGACAGTGTTGAATTCAGCGCTTGTGTCTTCGGTCATGCATCAGCTGGTCTCTGCAGATGCGAGAAACTGACATCTACCCAACACACACACACACACACACACACACACACATGCAAAAGTCTGGCATCTTGTGAAAAACTTGTGCTCTGTTGGAATCCTTATTTCATCCTCCTTCAACCAGAACGCTGGACTTCTGAGAAGGAACATGCCAAATTTGATTATGAGCTGAATTTGAGCGTTACCGTTTGAAAGTCGTCTCTCCCAGTTCTCGTCAGTGGATAACGAATGCAAGCTGTTTAAGAAAGTGGAAGATGGAGAGGGAAAACAGAAGGATAGAGCGCGTTCGATGTGGATCACTGCCAGTATTAAACAATTAACGTTATAATTTGTTTTTGTAATGTTGAAAGGTAATATAATTAACCAGTGAAACTAATCTCAGCTCCCTGCCAGACTGAAACGCTTCTGTAAATGATAATAGCAGTTGGTCCAGTGGGCTCATGGGACGGGGATAAATCTGCTTCCCCCTTTGCACATAACTGGCATCTATTCAGTCGGTCCTGCGTGTAGAGGGACCCATTGAAATGCTTTCCATAAGCCCATCTGTGTGTGTTTGAAGAGTTCAACACTCTTCTGTGACAAAGCACAAAGCTGCAGTTCTTGCCCTCTCACAGTGACCAGTGCGGTTTCACTCTGTATCACCACAGCAGTCAGTCAAGATTAACCCACCTCACCCTTGCCATCAGCCCTGAGCTTTATTTAAACCCTTTAACTCTGCCCTCAATGGTCCCACACTTTCCCTCTCAGCACAGAAACCGTTCTAAAAACTTTGAACAGGAACGTGTTCAAACGTGTTGTGAACGTGTTTTTGTTTATTTCAGTCAAGCACATACAGCCATATGGATACATTCTCACATACACCATTATTAGTGTTATTTTCTCTTCTTTATTTATTTTGTCAATTGATTAAAAAATATTAACTAATTAATCGAACGCAATTTTCTTCTGAAATTAATCGCGATTAATTCCACCTAACATTAAAGTTTGTAAATATACTTTTATCTTGCAATAATTTCACATTCAATCTTCAAATTAATGTACAAACAACATATTTTTTATATTTGTTTAATGGCATCTTTTTTATGACTGAAGGCCAGTATCACTGATACCAAGTAGTACTGATTTCCCTATAAACAAAAATTCCCTTAATATTTAACCATTGACTATAGCCATTAAAGATTACATTATAATTAAGAGCCATCAATTTTAACATTTATTAGACTTTAAAAATAACTTAAAACAATCTTCATCAATAAATGTTATATTTAGCTAGGCTACCTGTGCCCCTCAGCAGAAATACACAGAAACTGAATAAAGTTATCAAACACTAAATTCTAAATGAAATACTTACAGCTATATGAAAGTTATTGATTTCCTCTTTTTTTCTTTTCTTCTTGATGAACAGACATCACAGCAGCTGGTTATTAGGTTGTTTTGGCTGCTATTTCTTTAAGAGCTGCCGCTACTGAACGTAACGCTGATCTGACGCGCATCGTATTTTCTCTTAACTCTCATCACCTTTTCTGACCCATTTCAGTCTCTAATAATGAGCTGACGAGTTGAATCGGGTGTTTTAGATAAGGGAGACAGTGCTGGGATGCTCCAGGACAGTTTTGAAAACCATTTCAGAGACATGTTCTTAATGAAACTCATGGTAACACTTTAGAATAGGGAACACTTATTCACTATTAACTATGACTTTTCCCTCAATAAATTCCTATTTGGCTGCTTATTAATAGCTAGTAAGGTAGTTGTTAAGTTTAGTTATTGGGTAGGATTAGGGATGTAGAAGGTCATGTAGAACAAGGCATTAATATGTTAGTTCTAATAAATGGCTAATATTGTAGTAATATGCATGCTAATAAGCAAATAGTTAATGACCCTAAAATAAAGTATTACCAAACTCATATATAACATATTACATGCACGCACAGTTTTAAGGCAGCTTTAATCGCCTTTTTGGTACAGGGTTTCCGCGGGTCCTTAAAAAGTCTTAAAACGTCTTAAATTGTACAAGAAAGTCTTAATTATGATTTCAAGAGGTCTTAAATGTGCTTAATGTGACGATTAAACTTCAAAAAGCTATAAATAAATATGAGCGCTGCACGTTTCAAAGTCCAGTGCTGCTTTGTGTTCTGTTGTTACCGCGGAAACCGTTCGAAAGCGCCTCCTGCTGGCAGAGAATCAATGTGCATGTTCAATAAGGCTGTTGTTGTTAGTGTATTCATGCAATACCGGAGGCTGTAGTTTCAGAACCGGATTTCTAGGACCCTATAGTTTTTTAATTTTTTTAATGGTTTTTTTTATTATTATTTTATTTATTTATTTTTTGTATGTATGTATTATGTCAGGTCTTCCAGCCAGTTCTATCAAACCTTTACAATTAATCCAGAACTTGCAGCAAGATTAATTTTTAATGAGCCAAAAATAATGTAAGAAAGAATGAAGAACATCACATCTCTGTTTATCAATTTGCACTGGCTACCAATAGCTACGACCACTGGCTCTGCACCCCTTTACCTAAATCAATTACTTCAGACTTATGTGCCTCTAGAAGCTTACGTTCTGCAAGTGAACGTCGCTTTATTGTTCATCCCAAAGAGGCACAAAATCACTTTCACAGACTTTTACATTAACTGTTCCCTCCTGGTGGAATGACCTGCCCAACTCAATCCCAGCAGCCGAGTCCTTAACCATCTTCAAGAATCGGCTAAAAACACATCTCTTCCATCTTTATTTGACCCTCTAACTCTAGCACTCTCTATTCTAATTCTATTCATTAAAAAAAAATGCCACTTTTAGACTTGCACTCTATTCATTTACTAACTGCTTAAAAAAATATATATATATTTTCCTATTCGGTCTGTTCCTTTTCTTTTCATTTATTATACAATTAACAAAAGCAAAAAGCCTCTAACACTAGCTTACTCTATTCTTTTTCTATTCTATCTGTTTTCTTTTTATTTAATATATAATTTTAAAAAAAAACCTTGCTACGTGTACTGCTTTAAGCTAACTGAAACTTGTTATAACACTTGCATACCATTACTCTTTTGTTGATTTTGATTGCTTCCATTGTCCTCATTTGTAAGTCGCTTTGGATAAAAGCATCTGCTAAATGACCAAATATTAGTGGCTCATACTATTTTATAGCACTTGCTATTCAATTCTGTATATTATTATTTTTTTAAGGAATTATGTAGTTGTTTAATTGTATACACTTAATTATTGTCCTAACCAACTCCTAACCCTAAACATACACGTTGGTAACCCTCTTGAAATATTTAACCTAATTTATTTCAATATATTCTATATATTCTGGTTTTAAATTCAGTTTTCTTGGAAAGAAAGACTTGTGTCTGTGAGAGACTTCAGTTCATTAGCCGCAGCGCTTCACGTTTGATGTGTGACAAACTTAAAGTGCAGTAAATGGTAAAACACTTGCGGTACAAATTGGTGTGATTATTAGTACTTTAATAAATGTAAAATAATTTGAATACAAATACTAATTTACAACATCCAGCATCACAATGAACTGTTTTGCACAGCTAAAAAGGCTAAATGGAGATTGCTGACTCCCCCCTCAAACGGTTCACACTAGCTCTTACATTAAAAATAATGGAAAGATGGAAAGATAAAAAATGAATAGTTTCCATGGATCTAGTCTTTGCATCTGTTTGTTTAATGTTTGAATCAGGTCTCCTCTGTTGGAGTAGATAGCGCTGTCCCAAAAAATAGGGTCCTAGAACTGCAGCCTCCGGTATTGCAGGAACATTAGGTTTTTTGTTCAGACCAATATGAAAATCAACCCATGTTTTTACCTTGCAAACACACAGAGCTGTAAATGTGAACTGGTGGGTCAATAAGAAGATAATTCATTATAAAAATCTAAACAGTAAAATGTGTTTGTATGTTATTTAATTAATATAATAATTTATTGATTAATAATTGTTTAAATTAATGTAATTAATATTTTTGACATTTTAAAAAAATGGTTTAAAGGCTGAAATGTGAAGTGTATCATTTTATAAAACTTTTTGTTTTCCTGAAAACTTGTATCTGAACTGTAAATCATGCTTTTTACAGTCATTTTACAGTTTAATAGTTTACCATAGACATTGCCCTACCCTGCTCATATGGTATTAATTTTATTTGTGCAGGTCTTAAAAAAGGTCTTAAAAAGTCTTAAATTTGAGCTTAAAAATCCTGCAGAAACCCTGTGGTAACTTCATGCCTTTACTGACCACGACATTGCATGCACGTAGTGTATTTCACGCTTTGATATGAATTGATACAGGCTACAGCACGCGCTGTTTTCTGTGCTTGTTTGACTCGCGCCTGCCACTGAAGTGAAGCTGGAGGAGCGCGCGTCTGAAATGTCTCCGGATTGATGTGATCGTAAAGACGGTCTACGACTGAATAAGTGCACTTTTTGTCAAGGAAAAAACTGACAGAAACAGCAGTTATGAGTGGGGTGGCCAAGTCTAGGCTCCGCCCCTGTGTTAATGGCATTAAATAATTTTAAGGCGTTAAACTGAAAAAATTAATTGCCTGCGTTAACGCGCTAATTTTGACAGCACCAATTTATTTATATATTATTTATATGCATTTCTTTTATTAACTTTTATATATTTTTAGTTTTTCATTTTAGTTTGTATATAATTACTTTATAAGTAGGCTACTTTGTCATTTTTATTAGTTTTAGTTTAACATTCTATTTGGCTTTACTTTGGTTTTAGTAATTATTTTATTTAGTTGACAAGGTTTTTCATCTAATATTTATATTTTATTTCAGATTTATTTAAATTAATGAAAACTCTTTTTGATAGATTTATTTCAAAATAACACTGACCATACTTTTTAGTTTAAATAAGGTATTACTTTTATTATTAGTATTATTTTAGCATTACTGAAAGAGATTTGCAGTAATAATAAAAGCTTAAAGGGTTAGTTCACCCAAAAATGAAAATTGTGTCATTAATTACTCACCCTCATGTCGTTCCAAACCCGTAAGACCTTTGTTCATCTTCGGAACACAAATTAAGATATTTTTTATGAAATCCGAGACTCTCCATAGACAGCAAGGGTCCTACCACGCTCAAGGCATAGAAACGTAGTAAAGACGTTCTTAAAATGGTCTATGTGACATTAGTGGTTCAACCGCATGCGTTAATAATGGAGAAGGACTGTTTTCTTTGCCCACAAAATGTATTCTCGTAGCTTCGTAAAATTACGGTTGAACCACTGACGTCACATGGACCATTTTAACAACATCCTTAATATGTTTCTGTATTTTAAACGTGGTTAAACGTTAAAAAGCTGTCTATGGAGGGTCAAAGAGCTCTCGGATTTCATAAAAAATATCTTGATTTGAAAAATACCTCTTCAAAAATATTTTAAATTGGGTGAACTATCCCTTTAAATGTTCTGAAAATAATGTTACAATGAAAAAAAAAAAAAAGAAAAATAAACTTTTTAAAAAGCACAATGTTTTCAATATAGTATGTATAGTTTGTCCCAATGGGGTATATATTTTAATTTGTTAAATATTGTTATTTTGCCTTTTTTATTTTGGGGGTGAAATATGTCTTGACCATGTTCTTGACAGGTTTTGTGAGAATCCCTCCACTCGCCTCAGTTGGAGGGGTTCATTTCACATGTGGGCCAATGAGGTTTTTGTCTGTCTGCTGGTGTCTGGTCTACACGCTTGAGGAGTTCCCAGGTGCCTACCAGACTGTAACAATGTTTGCCAGGGCTTCTGACCCCTCTCTGCTCCGTCTCTGTTAGTGGGCTGTCATTTTAACAATACTTGGTCGGACCCTTAGAGCAACTGACTTTAATTGATTGATGCCTCATAAATGTTGTGCCCTCCCCCATTTCCTGAATCAGTTCCACTCAACTGCCCATATTTCTCAACCTCCTTTTCACCCTCCACAACTTTTCTGTGCACAGCCCCATGTAAGGAAGTGTGGAGGAAGTCTCGGCTCTCCTCAGGCTTAACCTTTGAGCTGAAGAATACGTGTGTGTGAGTTAATGTGTGTGTGCATCAATGCATCCCAGTGGAGAAGAATTCTTCACGTCTGAATTTTCATGAAGGCTTGTAGTCTTGTTGCCCAAAAATAACATGAGAGACCACAGACTAGCAGAAGAATGCTGCTCTGTGTGTACGGTGCTTGAAACTTAAGCTTCCTCCCTGGACTGAGCCTCATATTTCTCTCTCTTGGCTTACGAAACCTCTCATTCGATCTTTGAATAATGCAAATAACTACATATAGCACTAAAACCAAAAGATTTGAAATAGAAAATAAATGCTTTTTTGGCTTTTTCTCTGCATTTTGGCTAAAATGGTCTGTCCTGGCTTGGGCTTTTTTCTCATTTTAGAGCTCTGAAAGAAGTATTGATTGCATTGAATAAAATTCAATAGCTCTGTTATCAAAGTTTCACTCTAAATGTTTCAAATAGTAGCAATTTTTGGCATTTGAGATGGTATTGTGAATATATTGTGCATGGGGCATCTGTGGACAAGGGCTCTGCCGTTGACTCATATCCTTTATAATTCTCGCTGGCATTGTAAATGTCATCACATTTAAACTAAGGTGGCATTTTTATCTTTAACCCCAAAAGCAATATTTTTCTGTCCGTGTTGCTCCTGAAATACGAGACTCTCATTTCTCTTCCATTTGGCATTGGGAGAGATGGAAAAGCAGGAATGAAATGACTTGGTGCCACTCTAAAACACTGTTTCTCTTTTAATCTGTAATCTGCAGTTGAACCGCTGCAAACAGTGTTTGAGATTGACAGATGTGTACGGACCGTCCTCCACTTTACGTGTGTGTCTAATGATCCGTTGACCCGATAAGCTTGTTTGAAGCTAGCAGCACGGAAGAATATCTGTCCTATTGACATACATACTGTAGCGGGAGCAGTTGACGTGTTATACACTGCCTGACCTTCCGATATGCAATGCAAACTTCATTCTCGCATTGCATGTGTGTTTGTGAATCAGTGGTATGTCCCTGGAGTGTTTTTAGTATCAAGCATTTGTCAGAATAGATCGTATTGAGTGTCTGTTAATTACTGTCTGTCTCATTCTGGCTCACAGTCTAGAATCTTTAGCTGATACTAAATGAAGTACAGAAATGCTCAATAAAAGGGTCTTCAGAAATTATAACTCACTGAAGCCATTTGATCTCTACGTGTGCAACTGAGTCCCAAAATATCAGAAATTTTGAATTAGTATTTAATAAATATATTTTATTTTTTACTTAGAAAAATCTAATTATCCAATTTTTCTAATGGTATTTGTGTTTTTTTTTTTTTTTTTTCCTGGTAGAAATATTAAAAATATATATAAAAAATAATAATAATAATTTTCCTGTCTGCAGGAATATAACTGCATATTGTCTGTCCTTTCTGGCTCTCCCCACTTGACATTTTTAAATGCATGTTTCTTGGGAACAAACACAAGAATTTCATATTAATAAATTAGATTTGTGAGATACTTGTCTGGGTTTCCCAAGTACTCTCTTTAATGGGGACTCTCATAAACCAATACTATGTAAGGGATAAAATGAATGACTCTAAAATGTCCTGCTTATTACATGGGTTCTTAGCAAATAAATAAATAAATAAATGGAGATGAATTATTGACTTGAAATTATTTTATTATGTGTGAAAAATAAATTGCAGAGTGAGAGACATGAAATAGGATATTGGTTGCTAAGGACTGTGCTCATTTATATAGTTTAGCACTCATTATACAACGATTTTGACTGCAGCATGCTACAGTCTAATCAGAATTTAGTATTCCAGAAAATATTAATGTGTTTTACCTGTCTGGATAGTGTGGCTGCAGCTGTGTGCTGGTCTTCAAACATCCTTCCTAATGAGGCAGTAAATTATCCACTGGAGCAACATCAAGACATTATCGTATTCTGTATCTCACATACACCATTAGTCCAAAACAAATAGATGGTCTGCTCAAGTAATGCAAGGAAAATTAAATCCAGAGACATGGGGATATTAATTATGCTGGAATGGTTTTGTGAATACCCAGAGAGTAAATCTGTCTAAATCAGTTTGTCTTCTGTTTTGTGTGTTTCAGGTGTAACAGTGTATAAAGTAAATAAAGACCCACTGTGGGTGATGTGGGACATTTTATATGGGTCTTTTTCCACATTTAAAGGGTATGTCCTGTGATTTAAGAATGCTGACTTGTATTACCAGTCAAAAGTTTGAATTAGTTTCTTATTCCATTAGAAAACTGTTGTTTAAAAGCATCAGAGGTGCAGCTTATGAGGTTGGGTGAGAGAATGAAAAGAGTGCGAAAAGCTTTAATGTAGACAGAATGTTTTTTGGGCACTGCTTAAGTTTCGTGCTTTGGTGTAAAAATAAAATGAATTGGGATGTTTCTGATTGGTACTGAATATAAGCAACATGCTTGGTAATATGGACCTTGTCCTTTGGGAAACTTAGTGCAGAATTACAAGTTTTTAGATAGGTTTATAGATGGATGGATGGATGGATGGATAGAAATCAACCTCAGTTCAGTTATGAGCTTCAGCTGTTGTGTAACGTCCTTATTAAATGCAGTGCTAGAATGTACTTTGGTTGTCTATTTTTGAGAAACTATTCTTGTTTTCTGGGTCTAATTAACCTCACATCAGAATAGGAACTTTAGTTGCATCATGAAATCCCAACATAAATACCTCTTTATTTGAACTTTTTGGCTCAAATTTGTTAATTGCAATATACTCTAAAACAATTAAAAAAGGGGCACTATGCATCATTAAACTTAAATGCTCTTCTCAAATACACTGGGAGAGAAGTAACTTTAACAAAGTGTTAAAAAAGTAAAGGCAAGAGGGAGACTCCCACAAAAAGACTGCAGCAAAGCAGGTTATCTAAGAGAATTAATGAAGGTCATTTTGGAACAGTTATAAAAAATTAAGTAACTTTTGTTTAGGAGTATGTTAGACTAAAATTCAGTGAAAACTAGAAAAATCTCCGAGTATGCAAGGGCTCCATTCATGACTGTGTTTCTGTGACAGTTTATTCAAATATTCTAAGAAATATACTTTAGCTTTCCATTTTGATAAACAATGATAAATTACTCTGCTTCACAAGATGCTTGTTTTAATTATTTTGGCTTTGCATTTTGGAAATAATATCCTGTTAAGCTCAGCCCAGTAAAAAATGTTGTTGTCACCGCACTTCTAATTTGAGGCATTACATCTGGTCCTTGTTGATGTGTTGATTTTTTTTTGTTTCTTCAGTGATTTATTAACACTGGAGTCATGATTCTGACATTTATGTCCGATCCAAATGTGTTTAACTGTCGATTTACAGTTAATCTCATTACTGTGATTTGATGGAGTAGTTCTGGAATTAAATTAGAAATGCAGTTCCAAAGTTGTGTTGCAAATAGCTATGTAAACTGTGGTTTGCTGTTTCATGCAAAGACTCGCCAAGAATTGTATGGTGCACTCTTAAGTGCCAAATTATTTCTACATGCAAGTTTCTTTATGAAATCTGTATAATGTATGAACCTTTCAAAAAGCATTTGGTCTAGGATTGGATATTCCCTATTAAAGTATTAATTTTCATTAAAGGTGCAGTAAGTGATTTCTAGGAAACGTTGTTGATATTTGAAATCACCAAAACAAACATGCTCCTACCCGAAAGGAACACACCACCACTATTTTGATTCCTCCGCACCCACATTCATGTACACTCTATACAACACAGGCAACGATTAAGGGCTTATACCAATCATTAAAAGGGGAACCAAAAGAAAAAAACATTAATAATGCCAAGAAGAAATCAAGAAGAAATAAAGCAACCCCTTAAAAGTCTCTCCAGTCTTGTAACCCTTCTTTTTAAAGTTATATTCCCCTGATCTTTTTCTCTGCTTTGTCTTTTTTTTTATCTGTGATATTCTCATATATTATTATCATTAGTAGTAATAGTATAATTTTTTTTATCAGTACGCTTTACAATGAAGTTAAATTTGTTAACATCAGTTAATGCAGTTATCTAACGTGAATAATTGTGATAATTTCTGCATATGTTTAACATTTAAAGCTGTATTAATTAACTTTTATGTACTGTAAATGAACATGAATTAACAGTAACAGAAAATTATAGAACCAAAGAACATTTATAAAAACTATAAATAAAAATGATAAAAACATGAATTTTAATAAGTGCTGCAAATGATTAGTTATAATTCGTTCATGATACTTGTTGCATTAAGCAATGGCAAAAAAGTTAACCTTTATTGTTCAGTGTTGCCATTTATTTAAATATATTTGTACACACACACACACACACATACACACACAGAGTTGTAAATGCTGCTGTATTTCCAAGTATGTATTTAAAAGGTATGAACGCTATAGCTTTGACTTTGTTGTTGTTATGAGAGAATAGCTCTTTTTTTTTTTCTGAGTTCTTGTTGACTGGAAACTCCTTCGCCTGTTAGTATGCTGCGGTAAAGGGCTACAGCTAACTCTCAGCGGTATGTGGACTTATTTACTTTGGCGCACTCATTTATTTTCTAAAAAGCACTGTTCTTAGCTGTCTCAGAGGCACATAGCTGAGACTTATGTGCTGTATACTGCACTTATGAAACTATTAAGCTGTGTGGTTTCAGTGCTGCCCATGCTGTTGTGAATATGAATGTGTTGGAATGCAGGGCGAGCTGAGGGTTAGAGCAGCGTGACTAATTCTGGGATCTCCTGTGAAGTGTGTGGCTGACTGGCTTGGGCTGTCCTTCACGCCTGGCTGATGAGACTACATGCCTAGCGTCCTCCCAGCTTGCTGGGCTGTTTTGGAGAAACATGTCAATGAAAAAGGCACGTAGTTGGCAGTAAAATTAAACCAATTCCAAAGTAAACATTGCTAGGCTGTATGATATAGGTGATTAGTCCATTTGAACTCAATAAGAAAATCCTGTTGTGTTCAAGATGTGGGAGCACTTTCAAAATGTTTGGTGCATGGTAAATTCAATTTTCATGTCTACACTGATTTAGCATTGCTTATCAATTTCTGTTCCTCATTTTACTGCTCTGCTTGGTCTCCTCCGTGTCCCTGTCTAGGAAATTATCTGCCTCTATTGTCCTTTACTAACCATGTGCAACATGAACCACTTTCAATATTTGAAACTGACAGCATGGAGACTTTAATTTGCAACCTGATGAACAAAGGGTTTTTTTTTTTATTCAAGTTTATGTACTATAATTAATAAATATTAGTTGAAAAATAAAAAGACTTGAAGGTGTATTTAATTTAATATCCTTTGTGCTGGTTTCCCAAGCTGTTTTATCAGTCAAAACACGTCCAATGCACACAGATGAAATATTCAGAAATCCAGAGAGGCATCAGTTCTTATGCCAAGCCAAACAACAGCAGAATTATGCAGTAAAATGTGCACGGTCCGTACGTCGGTGCATCTTAATGGCTGTTGTAACAGTTTTATGACTTTCAAAGTGTCTTTTGTATGTACTTTCAATCTGTTATAGTTTTACGATTAGCCATTGTGGCTTATGAGCTCCGGACAGTGACTCTGATTTATCAGCTAATGTTCTGAAGGAGGACGCAGAAATGACCTTTCTAATAGTCATTTTCTTCAATCATTAAAACTCTTTAATGTTAATAATGTCCTTTTGTGAAAGTGCTGCACAATGGCACGGCTTCATTAGTGTAAAAGCAGGGAAATGTGGATTTATTAGCGTGTCAGGGTAAAGCAGCTTTGCTTTGTTTCCGATTAACAGGTTTGGAGAAATTCCTGTTGCCTTCTCAGAGAGAGTCCCAAATGGGTTTTGTTCCGGTATGTTTCATTTTGGTATTGATATGCTAATATTCTAATTGGCAGGGTGAGACGAAATAGGATTGCTCTGTAAATACATTGCAATTTGAAAATATTTCTGCAGAAAAATTGCTGATTACTTCATAATATGTGTTTTTAGTTGGAGGAGCTGTCCTTGGCATTGCTTTTTTTACAGTTGCAAAAAGCAGTGTTTTTTTTTTTTTAACCAGGGCCTCAGCAAATTTCTGCAGGTTCTTATTTCACCAATAAGTCCTAAACTTTTTAAAATATATTTATAGTTTCATATCTTAATTAAAATGTTAGTAACCAAAAATGAAGATTTACAACATCAGATTTGCAAAAGACTTGAACTTGAAAAATGGTGTTTTGACATCTTTGTGCAGTTGAATACCTTCTGATGTTCATTCATGTTTATTTTGTGCTATAACTAGTAAAGAGGGTGAGATGATCGTGCCACTTAAACTGAGATACTACAGCGATCTGTCACAGCACATTAAAGAGCCACAAAACGGGATTCTTTTGTTTGAAATTCTTGAAAAATGACAAAATTTGAAAGCTGTTTCATACCAAAAATAAACTATATTTTACAAAATTATTAGATCTGTGATTTTACCTGCAGATGATAAAATGGGCAAAAAGTCTTAGGTTTTTATTAAATACAGCAGCTAGGAAAAAGAATATTCATTGGGGGTAAATGTATTTAATTATGTGTTTGTTTGGCTGGTAAGCAACCTCCCAAAACACCTAGCAACTTATAAAATGCTCACAACACCATGGCATCGCTGCAACAAGTATTTCACAGAGAAACACTATTGAAATTTTCTGCAGTTATTATTCATTTCAGTTTACCTGGCAGCTTCACCATCAGGACATCTGTTTTTCTGTATATTTTTCTGCCCCCACTGAAGGTGAAGCAAGCCAACAGTGAGATCACTAGAGAAATATTTTAGGGCTGAATACATTTCAGGAATTTGCACAAATCTTATTCTTCTTATATAGCAATATTGTATGTCTTATACAAAGACTATTTTTGCATACTGCAGTCGGTCTGAGACTCTGTGCGTGTGTGTGTGTGTGTGTGTAGTGTGTGTAGAGGAGAGAGTCTCCTGTTCTTATTTTGGAACTATGAAAGTGTTTGAGAATGTTAATTGCTATGACAAGGCTGCTTTGTAGATAAAGCAGCCAAAAACCACAGGTGGCTTTTTATACATGATGAGTCTCAATGACACAACCTCCATAAAAAGAAACCCCTCCATTACATTCTTAAAAGAGACCAGTATGAAAGAGCACATAACTAAAATTGTTACAAAATGATGACACATCAGCGTCACACCTCACAATCTGGCTCTTATCATCTGTTTGGAAAAAGTCAGCATAATCTTGCTCTAAACAGTCACGTGTGAGTGGTTTCAGAGACATTTCCGGTGTTTGAAGGCCTTGTAGATGATGTTGAATCATCAGAATGAAATATACACAAAGCTCATGGCTGTGTGGCTCATTTTTTATGCCATTACTTATTCTCTCTAAGTTATAACTGTTTCTACATCTATGATCACCATGCGGTGTCGGGTTGAAATTTTTTTCCATGAAGATTGCATTTATTATTTAGTTTTTAATTTTAATTCTTAAAACATAGTAATGATTTTAATAATCAGTATTTAAATTTGAAAATAACTCTGACCAAGCAACAATTTCTGCCAAACATTTTTTCTTCCTCCAAAAATTTAGTGTACTTTGTGAGGGACAAACATGCCTGAGATGAAATATTTAGACATGATGTAATGTGTAACAAAAACCGAAAAATCAAGGTACACTCACTTTTTATTGTGCGTCATTTCCAATCATTGTAATTGTCAGAATGTTCAAAAAGGTGGAAATATTATTTTCTTATTGGGGGGCATAAAAGGCTAGCTAGTGTTGAAAACCAGCTTTGAGCAAGATCTCTGCATTATAGCCTCAGCTTTGGGAAAAGATCAGTTTAAACCAAATTAGTCGGCACACTGTGGGTGCTTTGTTATGGTACAGTAATTTCAATATCGCCCCATTGTGGAAGTGAATAGTTGGGCCTCGCTCATAACGTTTTTTAAAGGATCAGGCATTCTCATGCTAGAGACAGGTCACATTCAGATCACTTTCCCCCTTCAATCTTTTTGTGAATGGTGTCTGTACAGAGAGTAATTTCCCTGTTCACTGGGTTGTTTCTGGGGCCGTAATGCCATCTAGACCCCATGGAGGACCACCCATCCTGCAGGAAGAAACGTGTCTGGGACCCGTAGCTCACCACGCACTCATCCTTGACAATTCATTCTCGGCTGTGCCTCTTGTGTTCTGACCTTGACTCTGCAGGATTCATTTTCTGGTAGCTCTCCTCTCTTTCGATCCCTCCTTCTTTCTGTCCTCCCCTTTCAGGAACTCCACCTGATTGATCTGCCACCTTCAGCACCTTCTCTGTGAAGTGTGTTGTGTGAAATGGTGAACATGGCAAATAGTCGGGTGATTATTCTCAAGTTCTTGAGCTGTAGGGCACAGAGAGGAAAATGACACACTTGGTTATGTGAAAAGAGCAGGTTTCAAGATTAAAAACATGTCCAGAGAGTCAGCCATTTTTAAGACTCTGCCATTTTTATTGTTGTCTTGAGTATGATGGTTCTTGCTGGTGCCCAAATTTGTTTTCTTGAGTACTTTTCACTGTGTCAAACTAGGGAATGGAATGACTTTCTTGGTCATGTCTTGTTCTTTTTTTGTTTTTTGTTTTTTTGGTCCCACCTTATATTAGGTGGCCTTAACTAATATGTACTTGCATTTAAATTAATAATTTGGTACAATGCACTTATTGTGTACATACAAGTTTTTACATTGTACTTATATTTTTTTAAAATACCTATATGTAATTTCATCTGTAATTAATTTCTGTAATTACATTTATAATTACACTGTTGACCCACCCTTAAACCTGCCCATACCACCAAACCTGTCCCTAACCTTACCCACATCCCACCTCAAAAGCAGCAAAAGTGTTTTGCAATACAGTATGAACACAATAAGTACATTGTACTTATTTTTTGATGTAAGTACATAGTAGTTAAGGCCACCTAATATAAAGTGTGACCTTTTTTGTTTTGTTTTGAAGCAACAATGTCATCATCTCTAACCAGAAATCAATAAATTTCCAAAGTTTAGAGAAAGAAAACAGGGGTGTTCATTTTCATGGTGGCCCCTGGCGATGCATCAAAGTTTAACTTTATGCAAATGAGTGGGAACACGAGGCAGTGACTATTAATAGGATTATATTAAAATATTTAATATTGCCACTGTGGCAGAGATTTTCAAACTTTTGTTTTGGTTAGCTGAACACCTTTGACCTAAAATATTCCCTTGAACCCCCTGAGTAAATATTGCAATAATTTAACAACAAATTTGCAAAGATGACTTACTTCCATCAGCATGTTCGTATTCACACTTGCTCAGGGTGTGTAAACAGATGGGGGACCACATGAGTATTCTCTCTATTTTTAGAATTACTGTGATGTGTTTACTCAGTTGTGATAATGTATTATGTGTCTGTGCTCAGTTATTGTATTATAGCTGTCAAGAACTCCAGGAAACAATGACAGTATATAGCAATCAGGGTTATTATATATTGTTTTCAGAAATGGCCCTCGAGTTTAATATCTCAGGTAACAGTTTTTCATCACATGTAATTTCATAAGGGATAATTAACACAGTTTTTGTAATGTTCGATTTAGCCAGCAGGTTTGTTCCAAACTCAAATAGAAATATCATCACGGTGGGATTTAATTATGGCAGTGTCTCCACAGGGGATTTGCAATTGTTATTGTATACACACTTACAGACATAAACATGCAGTGCTGTAAACCAGAGCAAGACACTTCCATAATTAACAAATGCAAATTCCTCTCATTCCCACATACTGTGCAGGTAAATGTGTGCACTACCGGCTGGCTTTGTCTGTGTGTTTACATTAGACCAAAGAGGCCTTTTTGATTGTTAGGACCTGCATAGAGCATGTGATTGCATTTTTTATGAATTAGAATGACCCTGATTTAACATTCATTAATTTATTGTGGAAACATTCATTGATGCTTAAGAAAGCAGTACACTGTATGAAGAACCAAAAGGATGTGAACTTTTGAAGCAGCCGATCAATGTAAATTGTTATTATGTAAAATATCTTCTGAAAAGGGGTATGGGTATGGGTCACCATGCGTGGCCACGTCACGTCACTTTCACTTTCATGGTCACTGTCACTTTCACAAAAAGATATTGAACAGAATTCCTTTCATGTATAGAAGTTAGCCAATCATAAGACTTAGTGTCAGAAAAAGCCTGTTTAATAGTCAGAGAAGTGGTGGAAAACAACCATGGAAAACAGCTTCTCCTGGAAAAAAAAACAAAAAACCTTGACTGATTATAAGTAGATATGAGGAGGAAAATTTGCTGACCATTTGCATGATCATTGTAGATGCAAATAAAAACAAAACTAAAAAGATTAAGACCAATTAGTCCCATTGAAACATTATAATGAGTGATGCTCAGTTTTATCTAATTTCTAAATTAATCTAAGAATCATTAAACAGTATAATGGCATGTAATTTGTAGTCTCTTATTTTACTTTGTGTAATGTATGATTCATTGTGTTTGATTCTTTTTTTTCTGCTCAGATAGCTGGCAAAATGTCCTCAATTAATATGTAAAAAACATTATGATGCTCCAGAATAACCTCTACAAAACATTTAACAAGAATTAAAAAAATATTTGCAAAGGTTGTTTTTGCATATACTTCTCAAATATATTTAAATTTCATCTTTTTGTTTGGAAACATACTAATTTAATTCTATCCACCTCACTTCCATCTTTGACAACTTCATTAGCTTAAGGCACCACCTGAGTAATCATCTCAATCATTATGATTTTTATGAATTAAAAATGATATCTGGTAAACAAAAGTAATAGGAAACTGGTTGAGAAATTTTTTTTTTCTAGTGGTTGTTACTCCTCTATAATTATAAATATTTTGCAGATTCTGCAAGGAGTATGTAAACTTTTGACCACAACTGGATTCCTTTAGTTTGATGTTGACATTGTACCAGGCCTCAACTACATATGGAGTAATGTTTATAGTGTGTTTATTCCGTTTCATTGTGCTGTAGCCACCCATCCCCCAGGCCTTATGAGCGTAACCCCCCAAACAGCAAAACAAGTGTGCTTTGAATGTGGTATGCACTGACCCAGATAACCGCGTCCTCCACTGGAGTGTGAGTGATACTCTCCATGCCCCCAGAGCAGCTGGGTCAGTGTACCAGCCTGTATGACAAACACATTGTTGAGGCCAGTGGGGATAAAAGTTCAGATGGTATGTTCTGATACTGTCTAATGGAGTCTTTAATAATACACATAACTTCATGGGGAGCACTGAAGGAAAGAATGTCCTGTAAATTAGCAATTGAAAACTTCATGCCAATAGTGAGAAATGAGCTCTAGGTATAATAATATGTAATGGAAATGTACATTGCTTGAACTGTAATGGTATTCATGATTGATTGAGGTACTTAATTTCTATTTCGATATGAGAAGCATAGCTGGATGAATAGATTAATGAGAGAGATAGAGAGCTACTGGTGCATCAAGGCTAAAATATTAATGGCTGTTGGTTCAGTTCCCCTGCTATTATCACAAAGGAATTAATTTAACTTTGGATATTTTTAACTTGTGTGTGTGTATACAATGAACAGTTATGTTTTTTTTATTAACATTAAGATTAATTTATGCTTTGAATTTTTCTCTAAATGTTAGTTCATGTTAGCTGACTCTGGTCAAAAGTTTGAAATAATGAAAATTTTAAAAGTTTTTGAAAGAAGTTTTGTATGCTCACTAAGGCTGCATTTATTTGATATTAAATACAGTGCAGTAAAATTGTGATATATTATTACAATTTAAAATAAATGATTCTGTTTTAATATATTTTAAACTGTAATGTATTTCTATGATGGCAAAGTTGTATTCTTTAAAAATAAATTAATAATTATTCAGCAAGGCCATGTTAAATTGATCAGAATTGTGTTAAAAGTGACAGGAAAGACATTTTTACACTGTAATATTATATATTTAATATAGATTAATATTACTATTGAATATATATATATATATATATATATATATATATATATATATATATATATATATATATATATATATACTGAAAAAATGCATATATACTGTGTGTGTGTGTGTGTGTGTATGTGTGTGTGTATATATATATATATATATATATATATATATATATATATATATATATATATATATATATATATATATATATATATATATATATATATATATATATATATATATACAGGTGCTGGTCATATAATTAGAATATCATCAAAAGTTGATTTATTTCACTAATTCCATTCAAAAAGTGAAACTTGTATATTATATTCATTCATTACACACAGACTGATATATTTAAAATGTTTATTTCTTTTAATTTTGACGATTAGAGCTTACAGCTCATGAAAGTCAAAAATCAGTATCTCAAAATATTAGAATATTACTTAAGACCAATACAAAGAAAGGATTTTTATAAATCTTGGCCAACTGAAAAGTATGAAAATGAAAAGTATGAGCATGTACAGCACTCAATACTTAGTTGGGGCTCCTTTTGCCTGAATTACTGCAGCAATGCGGCGTGGCATGGAGTCGATCAGTCTGTGGCACTGCTCAGGTGTTATGAGAGCCCAGGTTGCTCTGATAGTGGCCTTCAGCTCATCTGCATTGTTGGGTCTGGTGTCTCTCATCTTCCTCTTGACAATACCCCATAGATTCTCTATGGGGTTCAGGTCAGGCGAGTTTGCTGGCCAATCAAGCACAGTAACACTATGGTCATTGAACCAGCTTTTGGTACCTTTGGCAGTGTAGGCAGGTTCCAAGTCCTGCTGGAAAATGAAATCAGCATCTCCATAAAGCTTGTCAACAGAAGGAAGCATGAAGTGCTCTAAAATTTCCTGGTAGATGGCTGCTTGACTGTGGACATCAGAAAACACAGTGGACCAACACCAGCAGATGACATGGCAGCCCAAATCATCACTGATTGTGGAAACTTCACACTGGACTTCAAGCAACATGGATTCTGTGCCTCTCCACCCTTCCTTCAGACTCTGGAACCTTGATTTCCAAATGAAATGTAAAATTTACTTTCATCTGAAAAGAGGACTTTGGACCACTGAGCAACAGTCCAGTTCTTTTTCTCCACAGCCCAGTTAAGATGCTTCTGACGTTGTCTCTGGTTCAGAAGTGGCTTGGTAGCCCTTTTCCTGAAGACGTCTGAGCGTGGTGACTCTTGATGCACTGACTCCAGCTTCAGTTCTCTCCTTGTGAAGCTCTCCCAAGTGTTTGAATCGGCTTTGCTTGACTGTATTCTCAAAATTGCAGTCATCCCTGTTGCTTGTGCACCTTTTCTTACCCAAATTCTTCCTTCCAGTCAACTTTGCATTTAATATGCTTTGATACAGCACTCTGTAAACAGCCACACCTTTCAGTAATGACCTTCTGTGACTTACCCTCTTTGTGGAGGGTGTCAATGTTCGTCTTCTGGATCATTGCCAAGTCAGCAGTCTTCCCCATTATTGTGGTTTCAAAGAACAAGAGATACCCAGAATTTATACTGTAGGGATGGTCATTTATTCAAACTCAAATGTAAATATTCTAATATTTTGAGATACTGATTTTTGACTTTCATGAGCTGTAAGCTCTAATCATCAAAATTAAAAGAAATAAACATTTGAAATATATCAGTCTGTGTGTAATGAATGAATATAATATACAAGTTTCACTTTTTGAATGGAATTAGTGAAATAAATCAACTTTTTGATGATATTCTAATTATATGACCAGCACCTGTGTATATATATATATACAGGTGCATCTCAATGAATTAGAATGTCGTGGAAAAGTTCATTTATTTCAGTAATTCAACTCAAATTGTGAAACTCGTGTATTAAATAAGTTCAATAGACACAGACTGAAGTAGTTTAATTCTTTGGTTCTTTTAATTGTGATGATTTAAACTCACATTTAACAAAAACCCACCAATTCACTATCTCAACAAATTATAATACTTCATAAGACCAATAAAAAACATTTTTAGTGAATTGTTGGCCTTCTGGAAAGTATGTTCATTTACTGTATATGTACTCAATACTTGGTAGGGGCTCCTTTTGCTTTAATTACTGCCTCAATTCGGCGTGGCATGGAGGTGATCAGTTTGTGGCACTGCTGAGGTGGTATGGAAGCCAAGGTTTCTTTGACAGTGGCCTTCAGCTCATCTGCATTTTTTGGTCTCTTGTTTCTCATTTTCCTCTTAACAATACCCATATATTCTCTATGGGGTTCAGGTCTGGTGAGTTGCTGGCCAGTCAAGCACACCAACACCATGGTCATTTAACCAACTTTTGGTATCTTTGGCAGTGTGGGCAGGTGCCAAGTCCTGCTGGAAAATGAAATCAGCATCTCCATAAAGCTTGTCGGCAGAAGGAAGCATGAAGTGCTCTAAAATTTCCTGGTAGATGGCTGTGTTGACTGTGGACTTCAGAAAACACGGTGGACCAACACCAGCAGATGACATGGCAGCCCAAATCATCACTGACTGTGGAAACTTCACACTGGACTTCAAGCAACATGGATTCTGTGCCTCTCCACTCTTCCTCCAGACTCTGGGACCTTGATTTCCAAATGAAATGCAAAATTTACTTTCATCTGAAAAGAGAACTTTGGACCACTGAGCAACAGTCCAGTTCTTTTTCTCCACAGCCCAGGTAAGATGCTTCTGACGATGTTTCTGGTTCAGAAGTGGCTTGGTAGTCCTTTTCCTGAAGACGTCTGAGCATGGTGACTCTTGATGCACTGACTCCAGCTTCAGTCCACTCCTTGTGAAGCTCTCACAAGTGTTTGAATCAGCTTTGCTTGACAGTATTCTCAAGCTTGCAGTCATCCCTGTTACTTGTGCAACTTTTCCTACCCAAATTCTTCCTTCCAGTCAACTTTGCATTTAATATGCTTTGATACAGCACTCTGTAAACAGCCACACCTTTCAGTAATGACCCTCTGTGACTTACCCTCTTTGTGTAGGGCGTCAATGTTCGTCTTCTGGATCATTGCCAAGTCAGCAGTCTTCTCCATTATTGTGGTTTCAAAGAACAAGAGATACCCGGAATTTATACTGTAGGGATGGTCATTAATTGAAACTTAAATGTAAATATTCTAATATTTTGAGATACTGATTTTTGACTTTCATGAGCTGTAAGCTCTAATCATCAAAATTAAAAGAAATAAACATTTGAAATATATCAGTCTGTGTGTAATGAATGAATATAATATACAAGCAGTGTTGGGTAAGTTACTTTCAAAAAGTAATTAATTACAATTACTAATTACATCATCAATATTGTATTTAAATTACTTTACTGATTACTCTGTCTGAAAAGTAACTTAGTTACTCAATAAGTAACTTAATTATTCAAATCGCTAATTAGGCTACATCTTAAAATCCCTATAAACCTTAATAGAAATTAAACTGTTTATTCTTTCAATTTGAGTCAAACATAGAATAGTTTAGCCTTTTAGATTTAACACAACTTTAATACTTAAACATTTTTATAAAAAATGTTAACCTTCTTTGGTTAACAAATATAAATACTCTGCAAAATATCTGAATAACAAAAAAGCTTAAAAGTTAAACAATACATTTCAGTTTGGTAAGATGTTCATGAAAAGCCCAACTAGTAAAATCTATACAGGTTTATGTAAAAATAAATTCTTTTTTTTCATTAAGTTAATTTAGAAAAACGTTTGGAGTATTTTTGTTCGTAAAATAGAAGTTTTATATAATGTATAACGATCAAGCGGCCAGCAGCATACAGTGAGCTGATCATAGCCTATGTTTGATCAATTTAGCCTTCTCAAATCATCTCAACTTGCCTAAAATAAAATCTATAGATATACTAAAACAGTTCAAGCATATAATAATGTTTAAACGTTAAACCTGCACTATAATAAGAATGTGTGCTAGCCTATATCCAAGTTTGTGCGGAGAGTGGAAGCTAAAGCGCGCTCTGCAGGACATGGAGGCACCAGGGAAATCACTTGCATTTTTTCAGTGGAAACAACTTAAAATAACCTACGCCGTAATTTATTGATTTATTTATTTTTTTTTCTGATAAAGGTAAGAGTAATACATCATTCGGAACTGTAAAGGGTCTACTTTTATTTGTGTGCACTCACAATATCAACAAAAGGTTTTGCTTTTATTAAACAAAGAAAACAAACATGATGCGTTTTCTGCCGTCTCGTCTTGAACAGGAGCGCTTCACAAAAACGAACCGAAGCTGAGCGAATACATGCCTCACAGACATGATAAATATATCTATAGAAAGCTTTAAATTATCACGTAACGAAACAAAAAATCGAAAACAAAGTTTTATTATAATCTTAATCATAATCAATAAAGATGCATTTCTCTCTAAAGGCGCGTCTAATGAGGAGACGGCGAGTCAGGGTCAGCAACTTCATCCTTGCGACACTGACTCAGAAAACATAGTTTATTAAATAATTCAAATGTGTCCTTACTATTTCCCGCGGACACATTCATGGTCATGTTTGCTGGGGCTTTGCAGCAAGCTTTAGCCTATTGCGTGCATTTGAACGCAGAACTCTTCAGCTGCGCTGAAGGCACTTGCTCTCGCTGCTGCTGCTGCGGGACACTAAACACCGTCGAGCCGCTCTCAGTCGTGGCAGCACGGTCTCGGCTAATACGGGACGGTTGGCAACCCTATGTATTTGAGTATTTAAGGTTTCTCTGTGAATCAGGGAAATCTGAAAGTGAACGAACCGGCGCGTGGAGGGTTAACGCCGCTGCATTCAATTTTATCTTTAGATGGTAAATTTATATTTCAAATTCAATATTGATTTTAGAACTGTTGAAATTATTTAGTGTATGTAACGCAAGTACTTTATAAGTAACTAATTAAATTACCTAAAAATGAACAGTAATCCCTTACTTTACTTTTTCAGTGGATAAGTAATTTAATTACAGTAACGCGTTACTTAGTAACGCATTACACCCAACACTGTATACAAGTTTCACTTTTTGAATGGAATTAGTGAAATAAATCAACTTTTTGATGATATTCTAATTATATGACCAGCACCTGTACATACACACACACACACACTTGTTTCACTATCTTTGTGGGGACATTCATAGGCGTAATGGTTTTTATACAGTACTTACTGTATGTGCTATTGCCCTACACCAATCCTACACCTAAACCTACCCCTTACAGGAGACTTTCTACATTTTTAGATTTTCAAAAAACTTAATTCTGTGTGATTTATTAGCTTGTTTGCCCATGGGGACCTCAATTTAGGTCTCCACCGTGACACAAGTCCCCATGAGTCTGTGTGTATTCAGGTTTAAGTCCCCACCTGAACAGAAAAACAAGTACACACACACACATATTAGGTGTGTCCACGACTAAGTATTTTCAATCAGAATTATCGAAGCTTGCTGATAGTCGACTGATAGTCGAATCATATGTTTGGGGCGGGGGCAAAAAGAGTCAAGTCAGACATTCGACAGTCATAATTACTGACGTTAACATACAGGGAAAATGTGTAACGGATGCCTCGTAGATGCAAAAATAAAGTTATATGTTTTGATTAAAGGATCAAAACGTCAGCGAAACCCTAAGAATTCACAACATTTTTACAATAGTGCTCTCATTATAACGTTATGTATATGACAGTAGTTATTAATGTTCTGCATTTCTGTTTTGAGCTGCGCACGCTGAAGATGACCAGTAGAATGAAGCATTTGATAGCAGGTTTTTAATCAATGGGATTTAACTCATAATTTAACTCCTATAGAATATGCTTTGTTATTTATACAACATAACGTTAATATTACGACTTATAGGCTATCTGCACAAAATGCCCCGAATGAACATAACGTGTCTGAATTGTTCTGAACGTGGCTCTGAATGAACTCCTTTTGTGGACGCGTTCATCACCCAACAACATTCAACTAAACTCTAAAAATTTACAGCATTTTATTATAATAGTGTTCTCATTATAATTTTATGTATATGACAGTCCCAGTCATGGTTATTAATATTCTGCATTGTTGTTTGTAGGCCCCTGCCTGCGCTGCGCGCTGAAGAGATAATCACCGTAGTACTACAATAAAGCACTTTAATTACTGCAGCGCAACTCAACCAAATGCATCCTTTACGAGATAAATAGCCTAATGTATACACGATCTATATAAATCGGCTGAAATGTTTTGAAATCACTTGTACCCTACCTGATCAAAAAAATCCAGTCTTTCACTCTGCCTGTGTCAGTTTGAGCCTTGTTAAAGTTTTAAATCCCTGCCGCCAAAACGCTCCTCTGTTGGTTATGGATTATGGAAAGTGAAACTTAAATCTATAGGGGTGGTTGGATTTATTCACACACGTTAAAATATTTATTTAAAGCTTCTTTCTTTTCAGATTCTTATTTACAGCATTATCTTAATAGGCTGTTTATAACTTATTGGGAGAAAAACGGTAGTTCTATGTGTAATCAGACATTTGAGCACCCCCATATAGCCAAAATGGAATGATCATAACACCCCAGCGAATATTCGACTGTAAGATTGGTAGTTGAATGAGGCTCCTCCTATCGAAGCAATTGGGGTCACCCCTGATATATATACTGTGTGCCCACTCAGCCATTGGCTGATGAAATCTGACTTGTCCTTGAGTATCTGATGAGTCAGACACATAATGAAGTGTATTATCACTGTGTCTTTTCCCCATAAAGATCCCAACGACCTTCCACCATCTGAGATGGAAAGCCACTGCATGAAATAATCCTGATGCAATATTAATGTTTCTTACCTTCATTCTCTTTCAACTTTCTTTTTTTTCTGAGCTTTTGGCTTCAAAGGCCGTTGTCCCTCATCACAGTCGCACAGAGTTGGTGGGGAAATACAGTTTGAAACTCCTGATAGAAATCCAGGGCCAGGCACCAAACATTAATACTTTATCTGCCTATTTCATGGCTTTGAAGGTGGAGTGGACCCGCACTAGCATAATTTGATATAATGGTCTCTGATAAAGCATATGTAATGCTCTGTAGTTTTGTTATAGCAGCTTAATTCAGATCAGTATGGTTTTAGTATTGTTCTTATAGGTTCTGTAAGTATTTTAGTGAAGTCACAATGTTTGCCAGCTGCTTCCAACATTTCTAGACCCATTTCTCAAAAGATAGACCTATGATATGGTGCAGCATGAAGTAATTGTGTCGCAGCTATCTGCAGATAAGGAAAAATGGGTTTTATTAAAGACACCTTTTCTTTTGAACATTTTTTTGGAAAGAGGAATTTCATTATTGCACTCCGCTCTTCAGCATCTCTCAGAATTGGAAGGCAGAGCCCAAATAATTGAATGTGAAAGTATCCCTTGAATTGCATCTGAGCCTCCCATGAAGAGGATTTTTAATAAAGGAGGTGTTAACGCGAAGAAAGGAGAAAAAGTGGCCTCAGCATGTTTATTCCTATGTCATGCAGAAGCCAATAAATTACACAGCTCAAAACTGCCAGACTGTCTGTAATTATCCCCTTTTAAACCAGAAAAACAGGTACTCAATTATTTGGGAAACAGTTCTGTCTTTAGTGTAGATGTAATATAATGGCTTCAAGAAGATTTCTTCAACCTGCCAAAATCACAGTGGCAAGTGAGTCAGGACGAATAGTGAGTATCACCATCAAGTGAGTAGGACTTCATTAAATACATGAGCGAACGTATGTTTTCTACAGTACTTCATGATATTGAACATACAGGTGCATCTCAATAAATTAGAATGTCATGGAAAAGTTAATTTATTTCAGTAATTCAACTCAAATTGTGAAACTCGTGTATTAAATAAATTCAATGCACACAGACTGAAGTAGTTTAAGTCTTTGGTTCTTTTAATTGTGATGATTTTGGCTCACATTTAACAAAATTCACTATCTCAACAAATTAGAATATGGTGACATGCCAATCAGCTAATCAACTCAAAACACCTGCAAAGGTTTCCTGAGCCTTCAAAATGGTCTCTCAGTTTGGTTCACTAGGCTTCACAATAATGGGGAAGACTGCTGATCTGACAGTTGTCCAGAAGACAATCATTAACACCCTTCACAAGGAGGGTAAGCCACAAACATTCATTGCCAAAGAAGCTGGCTGTTCACAGAGTGCTGTATCCAAACATGTTAACAGAAAGTTGAGTGGAAGGAAAAAGTGTGGAAGAAAAAGATGCACAACCAACCGAGAGAATCGCAGCCTTATGAGGATTGTCAAGCAAAATCAATTCAAGAATTTGGGTGAACTTCACAAGGAATGGACTGAGGCTGGGGTCAAGGCATCAAGAGCCACCACACACAGACGTGTCAAGGAATTTGGCTACAGTTGTCGTATTCCTCTTGTTAAGCCACTCCTGAACCACAGATAACGTCAGAGGCGTCTTACCTGGGCTAAGGAGAAGAACTGGACTGTTGCCCAGTGGTTCAAAGTCCTCTTTTCAGATGAGAGCAAGTTTTGTATTTCATTTGGAAACCAAGGTCCTAGAGTCTGGAGGAAGGGTGGAGAAGCTCATAGCCCAAGTTGCTTGAAGTCTAGTGTTAAGTTTCCACAGTCTGTGATGATTTGGGGTGCAGTGTCATCTGCTGGTGTTGGTCCATTGTGTTTTTTTGAAAACCAAAGTCACTGCACCCGTTTACCAAGAAATTTTGGAGCACTTCGTGCTTCCTTCTGCTGACCAGCTTTTTAAAGATGCTGATTTCATTTTCCAGCAGGATTTGGCGCCTGCCCACACTGCCAAAAGCACCAAAAGTTGGTTAAATGACCATGGTGTTGGTGTGCTTGACTGGCCAGCAACTCACCAGACCTGAACCCCATAGAGAATCTATGTATGTCTACAGGACAGACTCAATGGCAGCTGAGTAGAACTGTTTCAGCAGCTCCTGTGGCAGGTTAAACTTCCTCAACTGGCGAAGGAAGTACAACCTTTGTTGGGCTTTTTTTTTACAAAGAAGTTGATGTGAGTGTCCCAATTCAGGTCCTGAGAGATGATGGATCCCAGGAACTTAAATGTCTCCACTGCAGTCACAGTGCTGTTCATGATGGTGAGTAGGGGGAGTGCAGGGGGGTTTCTCCTGAAGTCCATGATCATCTCCACAGTTTTGAGCGTGTTGAGCTCCAGGTTGTTTAGACTGCACCAGACAGCCAGCTCTTTAACCTCCTGTCTGTAGGCAGACTCGTCACCGTCCTGGATGAGGCCGATGAGTGTGGTGTCATCTGCAAACTTCCGGAGCTTGACAGAGGGGTCTTTAGAGGTGCAGTCGTTGGTGTACAGGGAAAAGAGCAGTGGGGAGAGAACACATCCCTGAGGGGCACCAGTGTTGGTGGAGCGGCTGTTTGACATGAATTTCCCCAGTCTCACTAGCTGTAAGGGTCCAGTGATGTCCTTCAGATAAGCCAGAACCAGTTTTTCAAATGACTTCATGATGATAGACGTTAGAGCCACAGGTCTGTAGTCATTAAGTCCTGTTATCTTGGGTTTCTTTGGAACAGAGATGATGGTGGAGCGTTTGAAGCAGGAAGGGACTTCACACAACTCCAGAGATCTATTGAAGATCTGTGTGAAGATGGGGGCCAGCTGGTCAGCACAGGTTTTCAGACAGGCTGGTGTCACACCGTCTGGGCCTGGTGCCTTCCTTCTCTTGTTCTTCCTGAAGACCTGGCTAGGGCTGTGACGGTCGCCGTGACAACCGTATCACCGCGATGGTCGGTTGTCACCCCGGTAGTGCACGTGACGTCACACACTCTATAACAAGCATAATACAAAGTTTTCTATACAAGTGTAATAATATACAGTTGCAGATTGTTTTATTTAGACTATAAATCTATGCTAATTCACTAATTACCTCAAACGCCATGCACGGAATTTCCTTTAGATTGGCAGGTTTGAGCGCAGGAAAATACAGTTTATTCTGCATTTAGCAAATTTATTTCGTGATGAGCGATGGACCTTTTTGGGAGATCTGGAATCATTTCCATTCATGTCACCCATCTGCGTTTGTACATGCGTCTTCAAGTTCACGTGATCGCAAACGCCCGGCTGGTCAGGTTTGTATTGGTGAGGCTTTCTCCAAACTGGTCAAATACGAACGAGACAGCGGTAAATGGAAGATGCTAATACGAAATGTGGCAACATACGCCGCGATTCCTATTCCACAGAGAGCGCGTGCAGACTAGGAGTTAACGCACCCACTTGCTTGGTGGTGGAACCGTGTCTAAACCGGACGCCGCGTCGCAGCACAACAGGTTGAGTCTGTCTACAGGATATTTGAACTTTGTGTCAGTACATCATAAATAGGACGAGGCAGTTTACTGTGAGGGATTTGTCGTGTCGTATCGCGCCGCATCTAGTGTAGACATCACTGATTATAATGGGTTCTCGCCACGCCACTCGCGTGAGGTAGACAGGGTGTATTTAATTTTCTTATTTAAGGCTACTTTCCTATTTAACTGTATTATTTCTTTGATATTTATTTTAGTGTTTTTCAGGCTGAGTGTTCACTGACGGAAGTACTAAAGTAAACACGCACGTTTGTTAATAGATGATTGAGCCTAATTTATTTATTTTTGCAATTCAGAATTATATATATATATACACAACATACACAACACCGCACCACCGGCGGTAGTTGGTCCATTACCACCAGGGTGGTAAAAATCTGCCACCGTCACAGCCCTAGACCTGGCGCACATCTTCTTCACTGATCTGAAGTACAGGAGTGGGGGAGAGGGGGGTTGCTGGAGGTGTTAACGGTTGTGTAGAGAGTTGGTTAGGACAGGTGTAGGGGGTTTCAAATCTATAGTAAAACTCATTCAGGTCCTCAGCAAGTTGTTGATTCACCTTGGTGCTTGGGATGGTGTCCTGTACTTGGTGATGGCTTTCAGGCCTTTCCACACTGAAGCGGAATCATTGGAAGTGAACTGATCTTCCAGCTTTTTAGCGTAGGTCCTTTTAGCCACTCTAATCTCCTTATTCGGTGTGTTCCTGGCCTGATTTTACAAGACTCTGTTCCCATTCCTGTAAGCATCTTCTTTGGCCTGACGACGGTGTCTTGAGTTTTGCTGTAAACCATAGCTTATCATTGTTGAATATTACATAAGTCTTGGTGGGAATGCATATATCCTCACAGTAACTGATGTATGAAGTTACAGTCTCTGTGAGCTCATCCACAGAGTGTAGTGTGTACTACAGCTCATGTTCTTTTGCTGAATTAAACTGAAATGAAACTGCAGTTGCTATTAGACCTCCCTGATTTTTAATGTTAATACAAGTGCACCTGTAATGTTTAAGTAGGCGAGTAATAACCTCCAGTGGTTAATTCCCATTAGCACCATGACAAAAACCCCTCAAGCTGCTTTTCAAATCTCTTTGCCTGTTTGTTTCTTCTTAACACATTTGTTCCCCTCCTCTCTTTCTCTCTCACTCTCTGTCCTTTATTTTCACTTTAATCAGGTTCTGAATTGTGTTCAATTGTAGGTTTTTGATTAGAGAGGACAGAGGAGCATCATTCCTATCTTTCTTCTAAAGGTTTTACATAATTGATCAGTACATGGTTTATGGCGCTGGTCATTTTCTGATCCTCTTATCTTTTATTCAGCCCGGCGGCCCATGAAAACTGAAAAGTTCCATCAGTGAGGTAGATCTTACTTATCCAGACCATGTATGACTATTAGACTTGAATGCACAATTAGTTTTTGCTGTTTAAGTCTCTCTCTCTCTCTCTTTCGTTGTTCTTTCATTCTATCTATCGTTCTATCATCCCATCTCCCCATCCATCATTCAATCTATCTATAGTTCTATTTATTTATCTATCATTCTGTCTGTCAGTAAAAGGTTGACATTGCCCATGGATGTGCACGTTCACTCCACAAGGGGGATGGTGACATTTTCAGCATTGTAAGGGATGCCTTTGGGCGATATTTATGTGCCTGTGCAATTTCATTTTCATTGGATGCAACTGTGACTCAGTTGGGTCTTAGGACTCAGATGACTTGATGTCTGCTGATATGTTGTCATTTATGGTATTAAAAATCAAAAGTCAGAGGATCATGCAAGCCATGGCCAAATTATCTTTTATTAAACAGGTCATTAGATGGGATATTTTTGGCTGCAGATCTGTGCTGTTGATTTGCACATTAAAACCTTGTTCCTGAAGCTTTCCAACTAATGTATTTCATCATTCCATGGAAGGATGCTGAGTCTTGAAGGATTAGTTATGTAAAGTTCTGAAGTGTTTTGTTTTTTTTTCGCTGAAAAAATGGCATTATAAAGGTCAGGCTGGTCTTGAGTACTTGCGGCTTGCAAATTGAACCACTTCTGAAGATGATCACTACATTGAGAGGTCTAAGAATGATAGGTAGTCATTTTCAGTAGCTTTTCTCAATTAGTATCCTGGCCCTGCTGTGGGCAGCAGAGAATGAAAGGGCATTTTAACACAATGTGTCTCTGGCTTTGCCTCCAATTAAAGCAGCGAGATGACTGGATTACTCTGGCAGAAAAACCGCTTCTCTGCTTGTTCCACATCAGTTTCATTACATGTGATTTCAGACCCTGATGGTATGAAGCAGTATATGAGGTCACAACATTCCACCATATGTGTATATTTTTCCAGAAATGAAAAAGGCAAAGCAATAATGCTAACAAGTAATAATTGTTTAATAAACATAATTTACCTTGAATAATCTCTAAGACAGTGAAGACCTTGACAGAAAAATTGGTTAAAAAACCGCTGTGTTCAATGCCAAGTAGCCTAATAAGTTTCTTTAACATTTAGTATGGTGGAGTGTGAGAGATAGGGTAAATGTACCTATTAAGCTCACGTACCCATTAAGCACACTTCCATTTTTGAGATCAGATTATAAAAAGGGGGGTTGTGACACTTAGCAGCCACAACAGCATTTGTGTTTTAATTACTTTTTCCTTTTTATTCGAAACATTCCCAAGCGTATATTAACTATATCATGAAATATCTTGATTCTCATCTTTATAGATTGTTAGTTGATGGTCAAAGTAACCTAATAATGTAATCTATTAACTATGCATAAAAACCTGTCTGTTTACTTAATTAACAGATATGGGTGTCAAGCCATAACATATTTTAATACGACTGACTTTATATTTAATGTGAATTTAACATTGAAAGTTAATGTGAATAAAAACATTGTCAGTTAGGCTACTAATCATAACACTTCATTGTACAGAAAGAGAGCAAAGAACATTTACATTATCAAAGAACATTTTTACTGACAGTCTAGAGTTCAAGCGCTCTCAAAAACTCCCATTAAAATCACTGAAGCTGTTTACACTGTGAAATTAATATCTTACTTAAAGATTTGTACACACATTTGCATTTTGTTGTTTCTGACGAGAGAATTCGCCAGAAAGAGGTATTCAGTCAGCGAGCGAGTGAAGAAAACACCGGGGCCGTTTCTCAATATGCGTTCTTGTCTGTACTTGTGTTCTTGTGGACTTGTGAAACGTCATCAGTCGTCGCCCAAGTACTGTTCCAATTCAAAGGCTGTTTCTCAATTCCAAGAACGCAGAGAACAGACTTGTGTTCTGGTGGAGACCAGTCTTGCAAGGCTTCCTTGGAAGAGCGAACTCGAAAGGACGCGAGAACACAGAACAGCATCCTTGTGAGAATTGAGATGTGCTGCGCTCTTGCTTAACTGACCGCATAGTCTCAGCATAAGCAGCGGCCAATGAACAATAAATATAACATAACATTACAAACAAATGTCATAACTTATTAACACATTTCATACTATTATAGTAGTTCCCGATATCAAGAACACATCTGGGAACTTTCATGCGTCCTCTGTACTTGCGTTCTTGAGAATTGGAACTGAAATTAGACATTAGTAATAAGTATAGTGAATAAATGAAATAATCTTAACTAAAGGACATTTAAAGCACGTATTTCTGTACATTTCGAAATAAGGTGCATTAAAAGCGAATAAATCCTTGATTAATATGAATATTTTAATTTAAAACGTATCCCCGCGTATTTAATCTTTTAAATAGCAGCTGAGTGAGTGAGTTTTTGGATATGGTAAGATTAAACTTATTTTAGTGAACAAAGTACCACATTTCAGCTATCATTTTGTTAGGGTGGATACACAAAATGTAATTTTATCCTTGCTTCTAGGAAATCCTCAATCTATATGCTTTCTAACAGCTTCATGTTGCCTTAAACATTTAATTTTAACGTGGCTTTAAGCACTATGCATCATTAAAGTTTCACTTTCACCACAGAAAGCCGGTAAATGTGGCGTTTACATGTAATAATCGTAATATGAGTTTACCTTCTAGTACGAACCCAGAGTCTCTGTATCAGGAGGAAAGCGATAAAACGAGCTTCTTCCAGCCGAAGACGTGTGTCGCATTTCAGGGCAAAGCAAAAAAAAAAACATTGTCGAACAACAATATAAAATGTGGTAAACTATTCATTGGTTATTCTAAAATTAATTGTATTACAAATTATACTACAACTGCAAAATACTAAATTGATAAACTGTCCGGCGTGATGACGTTTAATGTCTCCGACAGTGCCTCTAGTCCCATTTATCAACTTGTTAGCAACCGTCTTTTTTAAGAAACATAACAGTATATATATTAAATATATATATACAGTATAGTATTAAATGGCGCTCTATTTGAAAACAGGTGATGGAGATTTAGCGCTAATCACGGACCCGGCTTTACTGACAATATGCGCATGAATATCGTGTTCGATATATCGCCCAGCCCTAATCCAAACTTGAGTCGATTATAATTCGTTTTTATTATTTTAAATCGGAGAGTTTTAAAAATAGTAAACCAATGATAAGCACTAAAATAACTTGTCAGTAAAACTTCGTAACGCCATTGGATCATCGAGCTCTCAGCGAGACCTCGTAACTTCACCCCCCGCCTCCATTCAGATTGACTCACCGCGCACAGCCTGGAGGAGACAGATCTCTGCTTTTTCGTAATGCAAGGGTAAATAAATAATTGATGTTTGAATAGTACAGCGTTTTCTTTACTCAAACACTATGTCTGTAAAGGATAATGTGTTTGTGTTTTTGAAGAGTGGAGAAGAATGTTATTTGCAGTCTATTGTGTAGGCTACATTTTAAATATCCTGTGCATAAGCGCTTAATTTGAGATTTTGGCCAAGTGTATTAAACAACAAGAAAAAACTAAGCGCCCATATAGCTACAATCAAAGTTATATAACCTGTAAAAGTTGATGAAAGCATATAATGCAATGCACTTGCTGCTTCAGATAACAGTTACAGCTGTTCTAATGACAGACAAAACACTCCATCTCCGTCATTCTCTGGTCAAAACATTGTTAACTTAAGTGCAAGTGTCTGATACAATACCAACGCTAACGATGCAGTGTTGTTTAATTATTGAATTTTTTGCCCTTTTTTCTCTCCCTCCCATAAACCCCCCCGCCGCCGCCGCCATACCCTATGGTTTTGTGAAACTGGGCACGTGCCTCCTCACTTTGAATGGGCATGATGCCTCTGCTTCACAGGCATTACTGACTTGTTCTTTTACATCTATAATATTATAAATTGACAGTTTATTGCTGGTCTGTGGTTTTACAGTGCTGTAATTTTTAAAGATTTCATATTATTTTAAGGTGAGCTTAAAGGGTACACTTCTAAGAAAACCACACAGCATCAGTGTGACATCAATAAGAAAAGTATAATTTCATAGAAATTTTTTTAATAATAGTTGGTCATATTAAAATATGTATGATCTTAATACATGACCTAGACAATTTATTTAGCAAAATCCTTTCATTTGAATAAATATTACATGAAATTTAGATGTTGCAATGTGCTTAAATGACACTTCACTATGAATATATAACTGATCAAATTGAATGCCTTATTGCTTGATTTTAGTGTTCTGTTTTTTTTTTAAAAAACCTTCAAAAAATATTTGTACAATTATTCTTTAAAAATTTTCCTTAAAATAAACAAGAATTTTTAATAAAACATGATGTGAGCTTAATGGGAACAGGGGTGTGCTTAAAGGGTACAAAAATGTACCCATTAAGTACAGACAGACTTTTTGAATTTAATTGTCATGAATCTGGTTCTTGGACTTCAATCTGGTAGTCACCAGAGATCGCTATTTCATAGTGCTGGGCGGTATGACCAAAAATTTATATCACGGTATTTTTCAAAATTATACCGGTTTCATGGTATATGACGGTATTTATTTTTTTCATGCATGACCGGGTGTTAACTGCATTTTCTACTGACCGAGGGAGGAAAAATTGCAGTAGATGATGAGCATGATGAGCGAATATTGTAGAAAAATTCCACACTAAATAGTTACTAAACACGACTCATTAATACATGTTAACCAGGAGTCACTCTCATTTATAATCGCGACATCGTCTGATAAAATCAACATGCATCTAACGTTATACTAAAGAGCGGCTATGCGGTGGTTTTGGCTATATTACTTTTTTGTCCCATATCAGCGCACTGCCTGTGTCCGAGTAACAAACTAAAAAATAAACAAAAAAAAAGTGCATAATATTAACAGACGAACTATGCTCATATTTATGATCCCAAACAGTCAGTTAGCAGCAAGTGCTTGGAAGTAGGGCTGCACGATATATCGTTTCAGCATCGATATCGCGATATGCACATCCGCGATAGTCACATCGCAGGATGTGCGATTTTTAGTATACTGACCGTTATATTTATACTGATCTTTTTCGCGACAGCTATCGCATCACGCCACCCTGCGACGCACTGTCTTCACTGGACGCGAAAAAGCGACCGTTGCAAATCCTTTGAACTTTGTGTCAGTACGTCATAAAAAGAATGAGGGATTTCCTCGCAAGGATTTGCCGTGTCGCGCCGCATCCAGTGTAGACGGCATCACTGATTATAATGGGTTCTATTGTATTTTGTCAGCGCCCTTTGTAGACACGGTGAGAGTCACTCAGATATATGTGAACACTGAATTCCATTCAGTTCCGTGTCTATTTGTGCCTGAAATGACACATACGCGTGAAACTGTCAAAATGCATGTCTCTGCAAGTAACCTTGTAAACACAGTTGCTTATGGCTTAGGTGAAGGTAAAAAATTGATAAAGAAAATGGATAGTATAGGCTCAGAGCAGTTTAATGTTCCTAAGGCTTTCAGTGTCATGAATGTTAATCAAACAGCAAAGAAAAATCACACAGAGAAAAATCACTTTTGTAGCTTTAACAGATTTATTAGATTTAATTTATACAGTGTTATTTTACATTTGATTATTCAACCAGTATACCCGAATACTTTTAGACTTACTGGAAAAAATATAAAGCACTATTTATTTATTTTATATCTTTGTTCTATTATATTTATCTATGTTTGTAATTTGTTCATTTTTCTATGCTGATTTACTCATCTACAATATTTATTTTCCAAATAGAGCTTTTCAAGTCATCTGGAGTTTTTTTTTTTTTTTTTTCATATCGCAATATATATCGCAGAAATACAAAATATCGCAATGTGAGTTTTTTCCAATATCGTGCAGCCCTACTTGGAAGTGCTGTTTTGTACTCATTTATTGACGAATCTGCTGCAGTATGGTCAACTGAATGCACTGCTTCTCTGCCACTCACTGCACAGAACAGATGCAGAGAGTGTCAGATCTTGCGCTCGCGGGGCAGCACTGGCGACATCTTTTTTTTATCCAAAGGTTTATCCAAAATGTCACTAGGTTTGTCAGTTTGTATATTCTATGGAAAAAAGCCGCTAAAAGGGTCTGAAAGTTGCTAAATATAGTGCTAAAGTCGCGCTCCTGTGTGTGAGACGTGGGAGCTGATGGCATCGGGCGGTGGATATTGTGGATGAGTTCTTCTGTGTCATCACGTTCTACAGCTTCAGAACTTTCACGCTTAGTAACACACACAGCTGTCCTCACCACAATGCAATAGTGAAAGGAGACCCCTCTCAAACAGTGTGGCTTTCAGACACACAGACTGTTGCACGTTACACTGGACTGCATTTCCCATCATCCATTGCACTGATCACACAGCTGTCATTAATCACACGCTCACCTGAGAGCTATTATACACTCTATTTAAAATGCACTCAGATCCTGCTCAAGTCGCTGAGTATTGTTCTGCGTGTAGCGCTCTCCAAGTGTTAGCTGCCTTACCGAGCCATTCTGTGGTTCTGTTTAGTTCCAGTATTGTCTAGCATATATCGCTCTCCCATTACGGAGCCCTTCCGTGTTTTCTAAGTCTAAGTCTATTTTATCTAGTTTATTTGCCTTGTTTCCTTATTCCTGCCTGTGTATCTTGGATTAACCCTTGTCTCGCTGTTCAGACTCTGTTTGTACCTCGTTTGGACTATTGCTCATGTTACTGGACTACCCTTTTCTCAAGCCCTCTGGAAATTGTTCGCCGATCAAAGACCTACGCTTGCCCTAGGATTACTCTTTGCCTTGTCTGTGTTATACCTGTTTGCTGATGTTTTGACCCTGCCCATGTTTATGACCTCGTCTCTGAATAAAAGCCACGTCTCGCGTCTCGTTCGCCCCGTTACATTAACGATGTATATCTTAATTGAAATGCTTTTGTCATTTAAAATAAAATGAAATATTTTTGTGTGAGAGATTAGTATTTTATTTTAACATAACTATTTGTACTGAAACCAATATCTTGTGCACTAAAAATATCTCAATGTAGATTTTGGTGAGCTTAATAGGTTTACCCTACACGGCTGCTTGAAGTTGACAATTGGATATTTGAAGTGTCTCGCCAAGTGTTGAACTGCAAAAAGTCAAAGCAACATAAAAGACAGCTTTTGAAGGGTGTGTGAAGGTTACCAACTGCTAGTGAGGGTTTGTTATCATCATTAGAGAGCAATTGACTTTGGCAGTGGATGAGAATTAGATCTGATGACTTGAAGCTGTGAGTAAAAGCGCATTAAAAATTTATATTTTGAGGTTTTTACCCTTTCAAAGCTTTACTTTTTTGCTTTGCTTTGAGGACAGGAATGGTACCAACAAGCCTACATCTCCTATGTGAAGCTCACCTCACCATAGCTCAACATCGACCCCTATGCCACAGCTCCAACATGACTTTTCTAGCAGAGACCGCCTTGACTGTATTTAACAAGGCAGCCCACATTAAGTGACATAAGTATTCGCATTTTAAGTCTGTTCCTTCACCCACACAACTTCTTCAGCTGAGCTTGTTAAGACACACACAGAAAAATAAGGGTTTAAAATTTTACCTTTTTGGGTACAACAGCTTGTCCCTGGAGCAGTACCCTTAAAAGGACATATTTGTTACCTTTTTTACCCCTAATAGGTACAGTGAGGAAAATAAGTATTTGAACACCCTGCTATTTTGCAAGTTCTCCCACTTAGAAATCATGGAGGGGTCTGAAATTGTCATCGTAGGTGCATGTCCACTGTGAGAGACATAATCTAAAAAAAAAAATCCAGAAATCACAATGTATGATTTTTTTAACTATTTATTTGTATGATACAGCTGCAAATAAGTATTTGAACACCTGTCTATCAGCTAGAATTCTGACCCTCAAAGACCTGTTAGTCTGCCTTTAAAATGTCCACCCCCACTCCATTTATTATCCTAAATTAGATGCACCTGTTTGAGGTCGTTAGCTGCATAAAGACACCTGTCCACCCCATACAATCAGTAAGAATCCAACTACTAACATGGCCAAGACCAAAGAGCTGTCCAAAGACACTAGAGACAAAATTGTACACCTCCACAAGGCTGGAAAGGGCTACGGGAAATTGCCAAGCAGCTTGGTGAAAAAGGTCCACTGTTGGAGCAATCATTAGAAAATGGAAGAAGCTAAACATGACTGTCAATCTCCCTCGGACTGGGGCTCCATGCAAGATCTCACCTCGTGGGGTCTCAATGATCCTAAGAAAGGTGAGAAATCAGCCCAGAACTACACGGGAGGAGCTGGTCAATGACCTGAAAAGAGCTGGGACCACCGCTTCCAAGGTTACTGTTGGTAATACACTAAGACGTCATGGTTTGAAATCATGCATGGCACGGAAGGTTCCCCTGCTTAAACCAGCACATGTCCAGGCCGACTTAAGTTTGCCAATGACCATTTGGATGATCCAGAGGAGTCATGGGAGAAAGTCATGTGGTCAGATGAGACCAAAATAGAACTTTTGGTCATAATTCCACTAAACGTGTTTGGAGGAAGAAGAATGATGAGTACCATCCCAAGAACACCATCCCTACTGTGAAGCATGGGGTGGTAGCATCATCTTTGGGGTGTTTTTCTGCACATGGGACAGGGCGACTGCACTGTATTAAGGAGAGGATGACCGGGGCCATGTATTGCGAGATTTTGGGGAACAACCTCCTTCCCTCAGTTAGAGCATTGAAGATGGGTCGAGGCTGGGTCTTCCAACATGACAATGACCCGAAGCACACAGCCAGGATAACCAAGGAGTGGCTCTGTAAGAAGCATATCAAGGTTCTGGCGTGGCCTAGCCAGTCTCAGACCTAAACCCAATAGAGAATCTTTGGAGGAGCTCAAACTCCGTGTTTCTCAGCGACAGGCCAGAAACCTGACTGATCTAGAGAAGATCTGTGTGGAGGTGGGCCAAAATCCCTCCTGCAGTGTGTGCAAACCTGGTGAAAAACTACAGGAAACGTTTGACCTCTGTAATTGCAAACAAAGGCTACTGTACCAAATATTAACATTGATTTTCTCAGGTGTTCAAATACTTATTTGCAGCTGTATCATACAAATAAATAGTTAAAAAATCATACATTGTGATTTCTGGATTTTTTTTTTTTAGATTATGTCTCTCACAGTGGACATGCACCTACGATGACAATTTCAGACCCCTCCATGATTTCTAAGTGGGAGAACTTGCAAAATAGCAGGGTGTTCAAATACTTATTTTCCTCACTGTACATATTAGACTAATATATTTGTACCTTTTTTTACCCCTAATAGGTACATATTAGACTAATATGTACCTATTAGGGGTAAAAAAGGTACAAGTATATTAGTCTAATATGTACCTATTAGGGGTAAAAAAGGTACAAATATATTAGTCTAATATGTACCTATTAGGGGTAAAAAAGGTACAAATATGTCCTTTTAAAGGTACTGCTCCAGGGACAAGCTGTTGTACCCAAAAAGGTACAATTTTAAACCCTTATTTTTCTGTGTACACTTTGTACAGATGTTTCAGGTCGGCCTGACCTTGCCACCACAAACTAGAAGAGTTGTACCTTTGCAGTAGTGATTCAGACTCTCCATAGCATACAGTCTCTCTCTTTCTCTCCCTCCTCTAATTAAGATGCTCCTGTGGGCATGCTGCCTGCATTACTGTGCATAAGCGCTCTTCCCTCCCCTCACTCCTCAGAGAGGGAAGCTACATTGTCTGCTGTTCACACAGGTTATGTCTCGAGGAGAAAAATCCATTCCTGAGCCAATCTCTTTGAAGACACCGCAATCAATTAGATTTTTCCTAGCAAGAATTCTACGAAACTATTAGATCGGTTACGTGATTACATTTTTATTTCTTCTGATGTGGACTCGATATGTTGAATAACGATGGTTCTAGATATTCACTTGCCCCACATGAGGAATATAAAGTGAAAAATCTGTCATTACTCACTCTCATGTCATTCCAAACCTATTTGGTGTTATTTTTAAAGGTACACTATGTAACTTTTTTTTGTTTAAAAAAAAAAAAAAAAATTTATACAAGCCAGTACATAATGAATCCATCTTCTGAAACACGTTTTTGTCTTGTCCTGAATCGCTATGGTATGCCTATAATAAATGTTTATATTTTGACTATTTTAGACCACTGCAGAGTAGCCCAGTACCTGTGTGACTCATCATATACATAAACAGAGCGAATGTTTTTCTGCAAGACATGCAGTTTTGGCTAGAACCATTAACATTTTAATTTAATTATTAATTATTTTAAGGGGTAAATGCAGAAAAAAATGCAGTTTTATTGTCAAATGTTGGGATCAGATTCTTTCGAAAGTTTTTAATGAAGTGGATTAGATACAGTCAATTGTCTTTTACCTATACATTCAATAAAAATATTAATCAAATAAGGAGGAGGAAAAATATTTGGTAGCATTTTACTACAGGGACCAATTTTCACTATTAACTAGTTGCTTATTAGCATGCCTATTATTAACATATTTGCTGTTTATTCATATTTATAAAGCACATATTCCGTACCTTATTAACTATTAATAATAATAAGCAGCAAATAAGGAGTTTATTGAGGCAAAAGCTGTAGTTAATGGTTTGTTAATAGAGAAAAGGTCAGTTGATCATACAAGCTTTGAGCACAGTAACATTAATTTGGTAACACAATTCATTTAATTGCTCCTATTCCATTTTTTATTCACTGAAAACAACTAGCTATAGTGTCACAAAATCATTTTTAGCACTGGGGATTCAGCAGTCTGACTTTTATTTTTTGGAAACTTTACAGATGTGGTTACAATGGACTGCATTAAGTTTCCTCAAACATTTCTACTTTTCTGTTCCACGGGGGAAAATAAAATAAAATAAAATAATAGCATGCTGGTTTGGAACTTCATGAGGGTGAATAATGACAGAATTTTCATTTTTTGGTGAAACTATTCCTTTAATTAAATTTTCTTTGGTTTCTTCTTTACTTTGGCAATGTGTTTCTTGCCTTAAGTCATCCAGCCCAGAAAATAAATTGCGTGACATCATCTATTTGGTTGTTCTAATGAGAGAGGACTGTATTCCACAGCTGCTATTAGTTGAAACAAAACATTTTCTTCCTTTGATTAGATTTTTTGCTCATTACTTATGGTTTGGCAGCTAGTTTCACTTTTTATGGTAGAGTGAGAGGTACTGTAGTTCATACCATTGTCCTGAATAAATACTATGTTCATTTAACATGGTGCATACAGTACATGGTTCTCCTGGATACTTGAAAAATATCATGGCACCTACATCTTAATATCCAAAAAGACAAAATAATTCCATGGAACTTTTTCTTATTGTTTTTAGGACTAAAACATTTATGCTTCAGGAGTCCTATGTACTGTAAAAAAATAAATCTGTTTTAGAGCATGAGAGTTAAAGCTTCGTGACACGCACATCTTCTTTGTTTATGTTCTTCAACATGAAGTAACTGCAGACATTTTAGCTACACGCTGACATGGATTTAACACAACACACAATTGCACAGAACGCAGTAAGCTCAGTTCAGACAGAGAGAAAGAGGGACCTGATAACAAATGTATTCCGACTTAGCTCACCTTTGATGTCAGTCCCACAAATCCAAGGTGCTTTGAGCATGCCTGTCCTTGAAGTCGAAGCAGAGAAGAGTCCCTTGTGGGAAAGATATTGTAATCCTTAGCAGAATAAGAATAAGTGTGTTGAAGAATTGTTTTGTTGAAAGAGTTTCAGAAATTACCCCTGAGTCTCTGCAGTGCCGCTCAAAGATCATAGAGAAATAAAGAAAATACGATAGAGAAATGAAAATATTACCCCAAATTTTCAAGTTTTAAATGGGTTCGCCTGGGTCAGTCTGCCTTTTAAGATTCTGATGTTAATGTTCAGATGGTTTTGACTTAGAAATCCAGTTTTTGATGCCTGTGCTTTCCCTGCATGAACTGAACATACTGCTAAACTGAAGATTCATAGCTGAAGAAAAACCAAAATCAGTGCACCTTGGTTGTTTATTTTTGGCCTTCTTACCAGTTTATAAGCAGTAACTGAGACAAAATGATAGGGAGTCACCTGCATGAGCATCTCTGCACGTGTCCCAACGGGCCACAACTCCGACCAAACTCCTTCTTGAATAGAGGTACGGCATTATGCACCCTAATTTGTGAAATGCTTATGAGTAAATACAATGCCGTGGCATTACTCTGTAATGAGGAAACGAGAAACTATTTATAACTCTGAAGTAAACAATCCAGAGCCGCTCTTCATATTCTCAGCTTGAACCCTGGGGAGTGTGTGGTTGCACCGACTCACAGTTGTAATATGTAAATAAACCTGCTAATGATGCAGCGTGGATTGGCCCCATCGCATGTGTTTGATTCGTGTGTGTTGTCGTCTCTCTCTTGCAGCTGCTGTATCAAGCCGAGTTTCTTGGGAGGAGAGCTCCAGTTCCAGTTCCAGTCAGCCCTCTCTAACAGCCTTAACCCTCACGTCTACACGCATACCGACTGCCCGGCTGACATCAAAGGTACACACTCAACCCGTCTGTCTGCCTTCCCTTTCTCCCCTTCATTACTGCACGTCATTTCACCACTTTATCTGTTCCTTCGTCATCATCCTATGAAAATATACTGTTAAGTCATGGATGTTTTCCTTTTGTAACACTGATCGCAGATTACTCATAATGCAGCTGAATGAATCCATATATTTATAAATTAGTTTGATTATACTATATTTTAAGGTATGTAGGTGAGGACGTCAGGCGTTAAAATGATGCTGTGTATTTATTTGTGTTTCAGAAACAATTTATTCGTTTCTTTGACCATATGTGTATTGAGCATGTGTTGAGCGAGCGGATATGAGCGGCCGTTTTCAATTAATTTTATTTGGGAGATGAGTGGCAGGATCACACAAGGGATTGTGGGAATAACAGCGAAGTGTCATAAAGTTTGAAATGCTCAATTCGATGCAAATGAGAGGCAAAAATGACAAATAGCAATCAATCACTGAGGAAAAGGCAGTGACGTCTGTCATAGTTTTACAATCTGCTGATGGTAAATAACCCCAAACTTTGAATTGGTTGTGTATGTGTAGTGACACAGCCACATGGAAATGGCTGTGCCATGAAACATGACCTGGGGGTTCCACCATTGGTGATTTGGAATTATTTTGGATTTTCTACAAGTTATGATGTTTGCTTTCAATGTACTGTAGCCAGTACACTCTTTAAAAAAATGGTACTAAATAGCACTAAAAGTGGTTCTTTGGCTCGTAATCATAGGGGAACCACTTTAAGTGCTACATAGCATCTATATCTTTAAAGATGGTGCTATATAGCACCTGAACCACTGAAGAACCATTACAGCTTCTTTATAGGTGCTATACAGCACTTAAATTGGTTCCCCTATGATTACGAGCCAAAGAACCACTTAGCGGTACTATATAGTACCTCAACTACCACAAAGAACCGCTGAAGAACCAATTTTTATATACACTGATAATGAAAGTAGTATCTACAAAACTACAACACTACATTAAAGTTTTTAACTAACACTACACAATGAAAATGGCATGCCAGATAAGTATTTTAATGTAAATTTTATTAAGATCTCCTGGTCCAGTGCACACGTAGCATGATGTATCTTTTTTTCTCTCAGGATAATCAGTTGGTGAAGATGATGTATAATTCTGTGTGAAATGTGCAAACTCTGTATGTAAATAAATACAATGAGGGAGCATCCTCTTTGAGAGGCGTCACAGCATGGCATTCCTTTGATTTGTTTCACTGTACCCATAACACACTGCGTTATTTAAGGACTTGGAACCTGAGTGCAACTGAGGATATTCTTCTGACTCTCTCACTGCTGGTTCATTCAGAAAGGCTCCTCACATCCAGCGTCACTTCAAAGAACAAAGACGAGGGAAAAAATAAGGGGTAAACAATGGCTTTATTTCCCCGTTCTTTCCTACTCCTAGAAAACAAACTTATCTCTCTTATGCGTTTCATGGTGGAAACTGCTTTGAAATCCAAATTTGAGGCAATATTGACTATGACAATATAGTTTTTCTCAGCAAAATGATAAAGCAGTTTTCAAAGCCAGTCCTGCATAATTAATTTAAAATACACTTTATTAATAATAATGAAAAACGAGTCTGATGGTTTTAGTCTGAATGCACTAGTTTTGTCCTGAATACATATAGGTGATTTTATTGGCTACTTTGTCCTACTGAGTTACTGTTTGTTAATTGCTCAGCTGTAGATTCATATGTAGATTCATAAGTACTGTGTATTTGGACACAATACTCATTTGACATAATGCATTTGGCATACTATATAGCAGGCATACACAGACTCGAGGTCTGTCTTATCACTTTATTAAACAGAAAATTCACACAGAAATGAAAGTTATAACTAACCCTCATTTTGTTCCAAACCCACAAGATTAGAGCTGCAGCAATTCGTCGACGTCATCGATTACGTCGATTATAAAAATACGTCAATTAGCATGGGATGCGTCGATGCATCACACTTTTTAGCCACGCCCATTGCGCGAATCTGCAGCAGTGTTGCCAACCTAGCAATTTTGTTGCTAAATTTAGCAACTTTTCAGACTACCCTAGCAACTTTTTCTTCCAAAAGCACCTAGCAACAAATTTTTCAAATTTATTTGGCAACTTTTGATAAGTGACATTTTCCATACAAATTACACAAAAAGAGGAAACCAAAGATGTCTAGCAGTACACACATCACGTGAACTAGTTAGCTACTGTTTGCAATTGTTCAATTTAACAATAATAATTAAATAATTGAAACATTGTTTATTTATGACACACTTTGTTAGTAGCTTGTACCTGTGATTGTTGATCAGTTAGTGCACTGTAAGAAAAATGGAAAAGATACTAGTAATTTTCCAGGACATTATCCATTATCATCCTGTATTGCAACCTGAAAACACAATGCTTAATTTAAAATGCAGGTAGAAAATTATTTCATATTAACAGTAGATTGTGCCCTGTTTTTTTACAGATGTTTCTTAGAGTGTAGCACACTAACTACTAATACACTGCTTAAAGCCAAAGACTATAGAAATCCTTGAAAGGGACTTTAAAGCATAATTGTTGAAAATGTGTAGTATTTCTAGTTTACTAGCTATAAAAAAAAAAAAATAATTAAAAAAAATAAATTATTGTAATCATTCAAAAATGTGTAAGTGTTCAATAATTCAATGTATTAAAAATAGTTATTTATATTATGCATATTTTACAAGCAGATCTAAATTAACATATAAAATATATTTTTGCTGAGATTTGAGGTGACAAATTTTTACATCATGATTACGCAATGACGTCATTTAGCAACTTTTAGCAACAAATCGACCTTCCTTTAGCAACTTTCTCTAAAAATTAGTTGGCAACACTGGCCTGCAGTTATCCCTACTTAAGACTTCTTTCTTTCATTTGTATTTTTTTATTAGTTATTTATTGTTATTATTATTTCTTTCTTTTTCTCTCTTTTCTTGTTGTTTTTTTATTTATTGTTGTTTTCTTTTTCTTTCTTTCTTTATTATTTATTTTTTGTAAAGTATTATGAGAAAATGTTTGAATCAAATATTAAAAGATATAGCAGAAGTTACTGTTATTATTTATTAATAGTTTAACTAAAGAATTAATCAAAGATAAGAAAATAATAAATAGATTAACTGAAAAATAATCGATAGATTAGTCGACTAATTGAAAAAATAAATAAATAAATTAAAATAAAATAATCGAGAGATTAGTCGACAATAAAAATAATCATTAGCTGCAGCCCTACACAAGATGTTTGTTCATCTTTGAAAGACGAATACAGATATAAGAAAGAATAAGAGAAGGAATAAGAAATCCATATGAATGATTGAGCTAGTACTTACATGTTTTTAGCTGTGTTATATAAGTATCTGCAATCATTCACACATTTTAAATGAGTGTCATTTGAAGTAAATCTCCTGCGCAGATACTCCACAGTGACACTTGGAGAACTTCTCTAACATACAGTCTTTTGATTCAAGCGATTTTCCATTCCTTCTCAGGGTTCACCTTTTGACACTCTTTGTGCTTGAAACAAAATATATTAGATTACCTAAAAGCACCGGCCCATCATTCCTCATAAGTGCCTCTGGGCCCTCAACCTTTTTTGTTAACGTCCCTTTGTTTAAATCTGTATGATTGAACTTAATGCATCCTTAATTTGGTATTTGAACTCAGGTGGAGAGGTGCAGATGAGTGTAAAAATGGGATCAGGTGCTACTGAGGGCTGTTTCTTTGGTCTTCTTTACTTTTAGCAGGAGCTCCTGGTCCAGAATTAACCTCCCTCTACCCAATTCTCTGTCATGCTCTGAACCCACAAAACTGATCTCTGAACAGCACCAAATGGCCAATTCTCATTACTCTACAGACCCTGCACACACAGATGGGCCTCAGGTGGAGCTGGACTGGTGATTTATTTATGTTTGACCTCTAGCCCCCAGAGGAGAAATTAGAGGGTTTATCTTTTTGAAGAAGGGATTGGCTGGGGTTAATGAAATGAGACCATTCTCTAATTGGGGGGCGTTTCTTTTCCAACCAGTTTTCCGTCTAGTTGGCCACTCCTCATCCATCTGCAGAAATCCTGCATTAGTATTGCTTTGCTATGGTAATATTACTCATCCCTTTGATAAGTCATTTTCACTACAGACATCAATGAAAACATGATAAACAGTGCAGCTTCTTAGTGATTGGGCCTATGATGGTTGCTCAGAAATTGCCAGGCCAACTTCAACGTTGTGTAGGTGAGTTTTGGATGGTAAAACTGTAGTTTATACTTCCTATGCTGCCTTATATAACCGCCTTTCTCAGTGTTTCATAAGCTTGTATTGTTCCAGGTTTCTTGGGTTGATATGTAACAATTGTTTTGCACTGTAAACACAATTGTCTCAATGTTTTCTCACCTGAACAGAAGTAAAGTTGATGTTTCCTGTGTTTGGATATATACCGTAGGTGTTCCCCAACCCCTGATGGATTTGTTGTTGAGGTTTTTTTCAAGTCAAGGCTTTTAAATGTGCCTCTGCTGCTGCATCTCATCTCTGGAACCACGCAGAAGGCTCCAACTGCGTTTGTAAATTTATTACACAGCTATTTTTAGCACCAGGGTTTATGCTGCAACGTATTTATCCCTGAGGAAAAATACTGTGCCAGCATGAGCACAGTTCATGTGATGTAAAGCCAGTTCTGCCCATTAGTAATTGTTATGAAACCCTATGTATTGTGTCCTTTTTGTTTTGTTTTATTGACTTTGTTTGCATAACCTATTACAGATTTCTCAATTAGCAGGTTCTATTAGCCAAAAGTTCATTCTGCTAAATGGATTATTATTTACTCATCCCTATGCTGTTTTAATCCTCCGTAATTTTCTTTCTTCTATGCCATGAAAATAAATATTGTTTGGATCCCAATATCATTTGGACCCACATATCTTTTGTGTTCGTCAGAGGATAGGAAGTCATACAGGTTGTGAATATTAGTAGGGTGTGTAAACAATTGAATGTTAATAGTGGAACTATCCCTTTAAATGTACCTGCCTTGTTGGCAAAATGGCTCATTCATCTTTGTTAGTCTATAGTACAATCATTAGATCAGATATTGCCATCAGTCCAGTAAATCCCTTTGTAAGGTTAATGCAGGGTACACATGGGATGTTCCTGCCGGAACAGTAAATTGACAATGAACGGTCCAAACCAGGACTGGAATGCTTCACTACTTTGGACTATTTTAAGCAAAGTCCGATGGACTCTGGTCATAAGTGCAGTGGGCATGTCTGACATGCTTGTCATTCTCCTGCTGATACTTAGAGAGGCAGGGACTGGTTTCCCATCAGCCCTTGAACTCCCTGAAATAGGGAGTATGGGACAGATAGCTTCTGTAATCCTAAAGCAGGGGTTCATCATCATAACTGTCTCATCATCATAGCTCAGTTAATCCCATGATGAGAGCACTGTGCCCTGATGCTGTAAAGATTTTGATAGCTGCTCTTAAATGAGGGTTTGGGCAACCTCTTAACATGTTATTTTATTTCTGTGTGTAATTTTGAATAGTACTAATACTATAGCACTACAGCAATTCAGATATAAATCTTGAGTAGTAAAACTTTTAAAAGGTGTGTTAGTTGTTGAAATTAAACGGTTACTCCACCCCAAAATGAAAATTTTGTCATTAATCACTTACCTGCACCACACGGATATGCTGTTTTCATTCAAATCAAAGTGTAAATAAATGTAGAAGATGTATCAGTGTGGTTCGGCTGACACAGAACAGCGTACGCAGTTTGTGTCCAGCGGATACTCTCTAAAATGGCGCTATGCTGACGCGGGGGAGACGAATTATTGCATAAAATTGTTATTTTTGTTTTCTTTCCGTACAAAAAGTATTCTCGTAGCTTCATTACGTTACGGTTGAACCACTGATGGCAGATGGAATATTTTGGCGATGTCTTTCATACTTTTCTGGGCCTTTACTTTACTTGGCAGTCAATGGGACAGTCACAAGCCTCCCGGTTTTCATCCAGAATATCTTAAATTGTGTTCTGAAGACGAACAAAGCTTTTACGGGTTTGGAACGACATGGGGTTAAGTGATTAATGACAAAATTTTCATTTTGGGGTGGAGTGTTTGCTAAGGAAAGTCACCATTACTATTGCTTCGTTTTGCCCTCACAGAGCTTTTTGAAAACTCTCCGCAAAGTGGATAAATTTGAAAACGCTGTTTTCGCGCTGTAGTGTTTACTGTGAAAACGGAAGCTATTGAAAATGATGATGCATGTTTAGTCGTGACATACATTTTACCAATAGATATGTGTTTATATTGGTATTGTGCCTGTTATTTGCTATTCGCTTTCACACTATTGCTACAGATGTGTTACTTTGTACACTCTTCATATCACAGTCCTGCAAAGATGACAGAAAATTTACTCACGATTTGCTGTTTGCGGCAAAACATGTGGGCAGTTGAGTTTTAGATCTGACACACAATCCTGAGTGAGAGTGACCTGAACGCATCAGTGAATGGTGAGATATTTTCCTAAATAAAATGATCCTGCCAGAAAACTTGCATGAAAAAGTATCACGTCTGTGATGTCTATATCGTCACAGTTAGATTTTTTGAAGCTTTACACATGCACAGTAAAGCAAATTTAACCTTTTCTGACGTTTCAGTGTGGATGACAAACTCTTGTTTGCTAGTGTAGACGGAGAGCGTTTTAAAATGAAAACACTGACTACGTTTACATGGACATCAGTAATCTAATTATTTACCTTATTCTGAATAAGACAATATTATGATTAAGGTGTTTACATGAGTTGCTTTTAGAATAATCCTTTCATGTTCCCGTTGTTGTGCCGAATTCTGACCCCCGCCAGATTATTACCCCCCTAATATTGGTAGGTTTAGGTGTGGGGGAGGGGTTAGGATTAGGGGTGGGGTTAGGATTAGGCAATCAGGTAGCGATTTCAATGAGGGGGGTAATAATTTGGCAGGGAGTCGAAAATGGGCACAACACCGTTTTACATGTTATGTTCATAGATCGATTAATGGCATGCGTCATTACGTCACCACGCAACGACATCTGACGTCTCCTCCAGAATTTCACATATAAACATATAGTTCGTCTTCGTTATGATGCCATATACAGTTTTGGGTGTTTCATTTTTAATTTTATGAACGCTTCAAGTGCAGTTAATTATTTGTACGTGCATACAGACGATGGCGGTGTTGAAGCTCTTTTATTTGCCGGTTGACCGCTGCCGTGTGTGTATTCTGTCGCAAAATGCGGCGAAAAGTCCTACACAACGGTAATAGTGTGATTAAGGTGTTTACATGTCTGTACTGCCCTTCAATAATGCGACTAAAATAGGAATACTCCACATGTCTTAATTCGATTTGTGTTTACTTCGATTATGACTTTAGCCGGATTAAGGCAATCAAAAATCTCTGTTTACATGGTAGACTCGTAATCAGAGTATTGCCTTAATCGTATTAAAATCGGAGTATTGATGTCCATGTAAACGTACTGACTGTTTTCAAATGTATCCACATTAATGTAGACGTAGCCTTGGAGTTAGGGATTTGACCAAACCCCTTTGGCATGTAAATCATCCTGGATCTTTTGTGGTACAGATGTGAATGATACATCATTCTGCTTTTTTAGGAGGAGTGAGCTATTGACAGATAATAAAAAAAGTCGACAATAAAAAAAGTCTAAAATCTTTTACACTTGCACTGAAGGATAGATCCATTAGTTCCTGAATTTGAATTGAGGTTGCAGGATGCAGAACTGTAATTAGAATTTGAAAGTAGAATTTTTAACTAGAAATGCAAAGTTTGTCAAGATAAAATTGGTTGGATAGATAAGATGCCAGGCCGATATGTTCTTATATATTCAACTATATTTAATACATAACATTTTGTAGACCCAGCCGGGAGAACAGTTCATTTTTCATGAAAGGCTAAAAGTTATCTGTTAATCACATCTAACCGTTTACATCTCAGATAATGGAAGTTTATCCATTTTCACATTGTTGCCACATTTTTATTGACTTAAATTTTCCATGATAAGCTATCACATTTTTGTAAACGTGTCTTATCTAGCAGATAAATTTAATCTTGAGTTATTTTCCAGAGGCAGGAGCAACAGTAGAGGCAGATAGGCTCCCTTTGCTAGGCCTTGTGCAGTTGCTCTTTATACCCAGAACAAGACTGCAGTACAATGCCTTGCCGTTAGAGCTGTGTCAGAACGGCGCTTAAGATAAATAAATGATCAGCCAGAAACAAACATCAAAGCCTGTGTGTGTACTGTGCTGCGCTTCAAAGGGAATGGGACCTTCACACCGACTGTTCTGCAGAGAATAGTGTGTTTGTGTTACTGTGTGTGTGTCCATTTGTGGTTTTGGTTTAATGGAGAATGAAAAACAACAACTGTATAACGTTCTTAGTAAATATTAATCTGCGCCAGCCCCCTTTTCCATCCCATACTCAATCTGGCCCCCTTCGTCTCTGCACACCTGTCCCCTGACAGCCCAATCCAATCTACTTTGCTCAAAGTCAGCGAGTGAGGTTTCAATAGTCATTTATCATTCTCTAGCATCTTCTCATTCATTTCTTTATCTTCATCCTCTTTAAGTCCCCAGGAAACAGTAGAATTCTGTCTATTATGTTTATAATGTCAGGGTGTTATCTAACCTGTGATTTCTTCTGTCTTTCTTTTCCTCTGCAGCCAGCTCTCGCTCTCTCGCTCTCTCTCTTTGCCTCCCGCTGGGCACATCTCCTCCCGTCTGTCCTTATAGGGGGATGTCTGTCCTCTAACTGCCTCTCTCCACTAACTGCTAGGTGTGTATGCAGGTGAACTGTTTATGCTCTATGTGAAGCTTTCATTATCTACATTTTGTCACCTGCATAGCATGAATGATGTTATCATGGTGATGGCCTGTATTGTGTCAACGTGTGGTGAATTTAGTCTGGAACCATAATGAGTTTATTTTGTGGCATATGCATGTTTTGGCTATTTATGGTTGTTATATGCAGTAAGTAAAGGAATTGCTGCTCATAGTGCAAGTGCAGTGTGACTCTGCAGCATTTGGTGCATGGATACTGATGCAATGTTAGGTTTGAGGGTTACATAGTCAGTATTAAAGGAATAGTTAAGCCAGAAATTGCTCATCCTCATGTCATTCCAAGTAAGTATGACTTTGTCTTATGTGGAACACAAAAAGAGAATGTGAAAGTGGATGGGGACCAGAGGCCATCAAAAACGCATACAACTTCAAGTCCAAGTCCATATGACTTGTTCTATTTTTACTAGTGGTCTGTGGTCATTTGATAGCTTATTTGTGTGGGGAACATGGGCTAAGGGTGGGCTTCCAAATTGAAGCTTAGAATATTTTTCATAAAACTCATTGAAACCGTCTTATGAACACAAACACTTTCTACAATAAACGCTGACTGGACTATGGAAAGCCTAAAGGGACAAACCCTGTTTATGTTTTTCTTGTCTCATTTATTTATTTTATTTATTTATTAGGACTGTATTTTAAAAGTAATCTTTTGACTTGTATAAAGCTGAGATATTTTGTGTTCCACAGAAGAGAAAAAGGTAAAGATAGTGTGTAAAGTTAAAGATTTTTGGCTGAACTGTCCCTTTAAATGGCTATTTCTTTTGTCCTGGATCCTTCTCTCTCCCCCATTTACCCTGCCCTGTAATCAGCATATAATTTTGGGTGCTGCCATGGAAGAATATGACGTGCCATCAGCCGCCAGTATCCTGGCATCAGTCAAAGAGCAGGAGGCGCGCTTCGAGCGTCTGACCAGGGCCCTTGAAGAGGAACGCCGCAATGTCTCCTTGCAGCTGGAACGCGGCAGTCTGCCCTCTGATCGACTGGTGGGCGGCACCACAGGCGGGAGCAACCAACCTCTGGCCTGGCAACAGATGGTCATGCAGGTAAACCATTCCAGCTTGGCCAGTCATGCGTCAGTCTGTGTGATTGAACAAAGCAGCCCCGTACCTCGCCTCATGCTGATGCTGCATCATTTCCCTTGTTTTCATGAAATCAGTCTGTCTGTATCTCATTTAGCTTGAGCTGTGTTTGGCTGTGCTGAGCTATTGCTCTGGGTGTTGTTCTGCAGTGACTCATCATCTGTGCCCAGGATCAGTCATCTTTACTCTCTTTTATCTTCCCATGTCTCTGCACCATGTGCTTTTTCGTAGTATGTCACAGACCATACCATTTGCTTTGGGTCCCTTATGGGAGTCAAATGTGTCTCTGAGGCAGTGAGTTATGAGGATGCCTTTCTGGGATGGATAACCAAAGTCGATATGAGAGGAAATAAAATTAATACTATTGCAGTTTTACAATACCTTCACAGTGCAAAATTATTCTCTAGAGTTGTAGTAGTAGGGAATTACAAAATAACTAATTGTAGGTCTAGAAACAAGCTTCTAGATTCCCAGCATTAATTTTATTTTGTACATTTATTTATTCTTTTGGTGGAGAAAATTGGATTGCAATCCAAAAGTTACAGAAAGAAAAATGTAAAAGGCTAAGAACTTCAATCATTGTAGTAAATTATTTTTGGTCGGACATTGTCCACCTGTAGCTGCACCCCTTGTTTGAAGGTTGCTTAAGGGGTTAGTTCACCCAAAAATGAAAATTCTGCAAGCAAGGATATTACCACAATCAATGCACAGAAACGTAGCAAGGACATCGGTAAATTATTACGTGTGACATCAGGGGTTCAACCATAATTTTACGAAGCTATGAGAATACCTTTTGTGTGCAAAAAAAACAAAATGAGGAAAAAAAATCCAGAAAATCACATTGTAGGATTTTTAAAGAATTAATTGGTAAATTCCTCGGTAAAATAAGTATTTGGTCACCTACAAACAAGCAAGATTTCTGGCTCTCACAGACCTGTAACTTCTTCTTTAAGAGGCTCCTCTGTCCTCCACTCGTTACCTGTATTAATGGCATCTGTTTGAACTCGTTATCAGTATAAAAGACACCTGTCCACAACCTCAAACAGTCCAACTCCAAACTCCACCATGGCCAAGACCAAAGAGCTGTCAAAGGACACCAGAAACAAAATTGTAGACCTGCACCAGGCTGGGAAGACTGAATCTGCAATAGGTAAGCAGCTTGGTGTGAAGAAATCAACTGTGGGAGCAATTATTAGAAAATGGAAGACATACAAGACCACTGATAATCTCCCTCGATCTGGGGCTCCACGCAAGATCTCACCCCGTGGGGTCAAAATGATCACAAGAACTGTGAGCAAAAATCCCAGAACCACACGGGGGACCTAGTGAATGACCTGCAGAGAGCTGGGACCAAAGTAACAAAGGCTACCATCAGTAACACACTGCGCCGCCAGGGACTCAAATCCTGCAGTGCCAGGCGTGTCCCCTGCTTAAGCCAGTACATGTCCGGCCCGTCTGAAGTTTGCTAGAGAGCATTTGGATGATCCAGAAGAGGATTGGGAGAATGTCATATGGTCAGATGAAACCAAAATAGAACTTTTTGGTAAAAACTCAAAGAATGCTGAGTTGCATCCAAAGAACACCATACCTACTGTGAAGCATGGGGGTGGAAACATCATGCTTTGGGGCTGTTTTCTGCAAAGGGACCAGGACGACTGATCCGTGTAAGCGAAAGAATGAATGGGGCCATGTATCGTGAGATTTTGGTGAAAACCTCCTTCCATCAGCAAGGGCATTGAAGATGAAAGCGTGGCTGGGTCTTTCAGCATGACAATGATCCCAAACACACCGCCCGAACGAAGGAGTGGCTTCGTGAAGCATTTCAAGGTCCTGGAGTGGCCTAGCCAGTCTCAGATCTCAACCCCATCGAAAATCTTTGGAGGAGTTGAAAGTCCGTGTTGCCCAGTGACAGCCCCAAAACATTACTGCTCTAGAGGAGATCTGCATGGAGGAATGGGCCAAAATACCAGCAGCAGTGTGTGAAGACTTACAGAAAACGTTTGACCTCTGTCATTGCCAACAAAGGGTATATAACAAAGTATTGAGATAAAATTTTGTTATTGACCATATACTTATTTTCCACCATAATTTGCAAATAAATTCTTTAAAAATCCTACAATGTGATTTTCTGGATTTTTTTTCCTCATTTTGTCTCTCATAGTTGAGGTATACCTATGATGAAAATTACAGGCCTCTCTCATCTTTTTAAGTGGGAGAACTTGCACAATTGGTGGCTGACTAAATACTTTTTTGCCCCACTGTAAGTCTACCTTAAACAACATAAAAATAATATCAAAATATAACGGTCCTGTCTGTTGATAAATACCAGTGATGACGTGTTACAAATTGATTGATCAATTGTCCCAATGTTTACTAAGCCATGGTCTCTTTACCAGTGCAGCTACTCGTGTGCACGATTTAGTGATTCACTACCTAGGGAACTGACTGAGACGTTCCCTGCTTTGAATGACGGCTTGTGAAAGGATTCAGTTGTTTATTCTCGTTCGGAACGATGAACTCCCCTTCATTCATGAGAACAGAAACGCCTTTTGGAATTAGCCCCGTTTGAAAAAGCGAGATTTCAGCGTGGCTGGTTGTTCATCACGTTTAATGTCGTCTTTTAACTTCATGGGACAATTGCAAAAGTTTACATATGCAAAAACTCATTCAACACGCCCATGTTAACTTCAAATAAGCGTATTACTGTGGCTTACATTAACATTACACGTTTCGTCGTATTAAGCATGAGAAAGAATTAAGTATTCATATTAAGAAAGAGAAAGACCGTGAGCTCTTCATGCCATCTTTTCACTTCACAGAAACACAAAAATATCATAAAACACGCCAAAATTAGACCAAAAATTCATTCTAGTAACACAGCTTTTGACATTACGTATTTTATGTATTAAACAAGAAGACCACATTCCCTTCACTTTAAACAGTTCATTTCCCTCAGACATTCATACAAGGCTTATTCGATGTTTTTATATATGTTGTACGTTTGTGTATAAATATATACGTTTTAAATAATACGTTTACACCTTTTTTTTAATATACAAATTGAAAAATTCAGTCTAAGTACAAATTCTGACGCATTAACTTGACATACACTTGACTTAACATAGCCTAAATATTAATGTTTCTTCGAACACATGAAACATTGGAAATGCTGTATGTTTTTGTCAATAAATTTAGTCTAAATAATTTCATTAATTCAGTGGCACTTACCTGACGTGTGAACGTGACAAGATGGCGGTGCTGTTTCTCCCGCGAAGTCACTCAGGCCAGGCGCGTGCGGAATGATCCCAGTGTTGGCTGGATTAGTTTTTATTAGTTTAGCCAACATTAGCATAGCTAATTGTTGACTGGATTTGAAAATAACCGTTCATTCAGTGTTTTTCAAATATATTTGTGTAGACTTAATATAATATGTCCTCTCAGCTAAGGCCAAGCAATAAAAGTAGCTCAACTTAAATATTTTTGCCCTTCCAACATTTTGTTAATTGGATTTTTTACAGTGCAGAGAAATGTACATAATCAGTTGCATGAATGTGCCAAAGCAATCGCAACTTGTTCAAAAGAATGAGAAACTGCTATTATGATGTGACTAGATGATGTGGAGGTTGAACAAGTAGTTTTGAAAATGTAATTTCTGATCTGAGAAATGCACCAAAGCGACTGAGAAAACTTGTAATGTTGTTGTTAACTGAGTTACATTTGCAAGATCCTTTCATCAACCAATTCAAATGCCACTGGATTGCGAAATATATGTAAACAATAATAGTTCTCCACTGGATTGTATCCAGATCAACAACAGACAAGATTGATTTGATTGATTGATTGATTGATTGATTCATTTGATTCATTTGATTCATTCTATTCTATTCTATTCTATTCTATTCTATTCTATTCTATTCTATTCTATTCTATTCTATTCTATTCTATTCCCTAAGCATAATTCAATTAAGTTTCTGTGGGTTGCTGGTGGGAAATAAGGCTGATAAAATGCATTCCATGTTAGCAATCAGTAGTGGATAATTCCAGGGGTAGTGGATTCATACGCTACATGTCTGTTTTATGGCGACACCATATCATTTATTTCTGACTGACTCTGGAGGTGCATATGTAGAGTTCCTTCATTGTCATTGTCAAAAGGTGAAATATTTTTACTCTACATTACTCTTGAACTTTTCTCTTTTGTACAACCAGTCAAAGAAAAGTGTAATTCTCAAAGAAAAAAGCCAGGTCCCTTGTCACTGCTTAGACTCTGATTATCTGTCTCTTCCATTAAGCCTTTAGCCTGTGTGCTGCCCTCACCTGCCCATAAAGCTTGTGTGTTTTACTCCTCTCTGCCTAACATGACAGCTTGAAAATTAGCTTGCCCTTTTACATGTTGGTTACTGTCAGAAGGCCTTGCATGTCACAGAAACAGTTTGCCGAAACTGACTGGTATCTTCTGTCTAGATTTCTGTTTATATCCTGTGTCACTTCCTTTCTCAATGAGAGTTATGCTTAAAGATAACAAACCGCACAGTGATTGGGATCAAAAGCTGGTGGGTTTAGCTGATGTTCTTACCGGAGGTGATGTTGCTGGTGGTGTTAGCTAATGTGAACAAGTGTATCCTGGGTTAGCATGTTTGCTAACCTTCTGCAATTTTTTTTTTTTTTTCCCCCCTATAGTTAAAACACGCTCATGACACTATAACAATATTTTTGTGATTTGAAAACTGTCCATATCCATGCAGTTTCTTGGACTGTTGTATGAATAGTTGGCACTGTTGCGGATGTTATTGTTCTGCATGTGTGCCTCCTTCATCTTATGTCTTGTACTCATTAATACTGTATTGGGAGGTGGATCAAGTGTTAATAGATCTGACTCCCAAAGAATGAAAGGACTCACCTCATTCACGGTTTTATCTTCGGCCTGTTGACTGAGTGGAGACATTGATTTATTTTGTTTTTGAGCCTTTATTATTCTTCACAAGGCCTAAAAGGTCAAACAGTGACAGAGACACACAATAGGACTCCATCAATGGCAGACCCTTTCACAGCAACTCTGACACCATAGACAGCTTTTCTTTAAAGTAACCTCAACTGTCCCACGTGTAAGTAATGTTCAGAGGTCGTGACCTGAGGCAGTACGAGGAACATCACAGCTACAGTATTTCTTCCTGGAATCTAGAACACTATTTAAAATTCAGGAAGCGTGCCTGGAGGACTGAAGCTTGGTTCCTGTGGCTGAACTTTGCTAGCTCTGTCTAAATGTTTTGAGTCTGAAAGGCCTGTGGAGAGCTTTGGAAGAAAAGTTGCTGCTTTGATCAGTGCTGTCTGTGATAAGACACACAGAGATGGTATGATACACCACTGCTCAGGTTCCTCAGTTTACTGTACAGGTCCACAGGTGTGAGGAGCTCAGCTGACATTTTCAGTTTGTTCTGTAAACATTGAGAAAAGAGAAGTGAAAAATTCCAGGCTTCATTGTAATAGAATATGTTTTACTTTTATGTTACAAATAACATTTACGAACAAATGTGTATATGTCATTATTTCAATTTGTTGTTATTATTGATGATCTAATCAGTTCATTCATATGTTTTTATATGGCCTTATTTTTCCCACATGTATATACAGTACACTACAGTTCCGAAGTTTGGGTTCTTTATTTTCTTGAAAAAAATTAATATTCAGCAAGGATGCACTGAATTGGTTTGTATTAAATTGCAATCCATTGTTTTGTAAAAACCGTTTATCAAGAATCCTGAAAAATTAACAAATATTTCACAATATTACTGTTTAAGCTGTATTTTTAAGATATTTGAAGAATATTTAAAGAAATAAATGCAGCCTTGATAAGCTTAAGAGTGCTTTTTTCAAAAAGATTATAAAATGTTACTGACCCAAATCTTCAAATGGTCGTTTATTAATTGTGCACTGAAAGCAGTCATAGACTATACATACTGGATGTAAATTTTTCAGACATACCCTGTAAAGCTTGTCCTTACTGGAGTGTTTTGGGTGCATTTCCTCAATGCCTGTGGACACATAGGGTTAGCCGCAAAGCCTGTCAGTGCCTGGGAGGCCCACAGTCTTGTAAATCACCTGCTTAACAATGACTTTCTCACCCTCCTCTCACACACATAAACAATCTCCCATGCCACCTCGCTTTCAGTGGCATTAGGAAAAGTCAAAGCTCTTGTAAAACTATAATTAAAGCAGCAGTGAAACTGCCTGCATTGCTTATTTTCTCTCTCTCACCTCTCATTTTGCTTTTTTCTGCAGTTTTTTCTACGGAGCTTTTTTTTCTCCTTTTAGATTTCAGAAGTTTTCCTTTGAAAATTACAAATGTGACTAAAAATATGGGGCAATCAGAGAATGTGCCACAAGAATGTGGAACGTTTGTGTATGCACTTATGACTACAAATATTTTTTGCGCAAATATTATTATTAATTTTTTTGCCTAAATGTCTTTTAATATCTTTATACCATCAAAATGTCATGAGTAAAACTGCACATTTTAGAAAATGTTGAAGTTTGCATTTGAGTATTTTTCAGTTGTGTGTCTTGAAAGCTACATGAATGGTAATGGTTTTATCATGTGAGAGAGTCACTGGGCATGTGATCGTCATGGGCATGTGCCTCACAAAGCTGCTTGGAAGAAGTTACCTGTTGTTAGGTCATACTTTATTTTCAGTAAGAAGTGCAGACAGAATGGAGAGTAAAACTGCTGTGGATGAGTGATGAGAAGTGGAGCGTGAAGCTTCAGGTAGTTACCTGTAAAGCCCATATAGTATATGTCATTTCAGGAACCACTTCCAGGGATATGGCTATATTTCTTTCATAATACATTCAAAATTGTAATCCTGTGAGTAATCCCTATTTTTGATATGTCTGCAGGTGTTAGAAAGGTGAATCTGCTCGCGTGTTTCATAATGCTGGCACACTGAAGGACAGGCGCTCTCACTGAGGAGTGGGAATAGCTGCATTCTTTGTATTCAGAGCAGCTGCAGGTGCCCACAGCTATTCATATTCTACAGAGGGCTGCTCGGACCGCTCTCATCCCCATTCCACAATCCATCAAATGATTAATCCTCTAAAAGCCCTAAAATACACGAAGAACAGAGTTTTCTTGCTTTTTTTTCTTTTCACAATGTTGCTTAATCTTTTTTCTCACTCTCTGAGTATAATAAATAAGGTTGTGTCCAGCATTTCCTGTGTTGTAATCTGAGTGCTGGGTAATATATTTAATGTCTGTCTTAAAGGTGCAATAGGTTATTGTCTTCAGGAACATTTTTTGTTATGCTGGTTGAAAGTCTCTTCACATCCCCATAGCAATCATTAATTTAAGTGGTCTAAATGTACTTATATATTCTGTTGAAGGCGTTGAAGAAGTTTGTAGCATATACAGGTGCATCTCAATAAATTAGAATGTTGTGAAAAAGTTCATTTTTTCTTGTAAGTTATTTCAAAAAGTGAAACTTTCATATATTTTAGATTCATTGCATGTAAGGTAAAACATTTCAAAAGTTTTTTTTGTTTTAATTTTGATGCTTACAGCTCATGAAAGTCAAAAATCAGTATCTCAAAAAATTAGAACATTTACATTTGAGTTTCAATTAATGACCATCCCTGCAGTATAAATTCCGGGTATCTCTTGTTCTTTGAAACCACAATAATGGAGAAGACTGCTGACTTGGCAATGATCCAGAAGACGAACATTGACGCCCTCACAGAGGGTCATTACTGAAAGGTGTGGCTGTTTACAGAGTGCTGTATCAAAGCATATTAAATGCAAAGTTGACTGGAAGGAAGAATTTGGGTAGGAAAAGGTGCACAAGCAACAGGGATGACTGCAAGCTTGAGAATACTGTCAAGCAAAGCTGATTCAAACACTTGTGAGAGCTTCACAAGGAGTGAACTGAAGCTGGAGTCAGTGCATCAAGAGTCACCACGCTCAGACGTCTTCAGGAAAAGGGCTACCAAGCCACTTCTGAACCAGAAACATCGTCAGAAGCGTCTTACCTGGGCTGTGGAGAAAAAGAACTGGACTGTTGCTCAGTGGTCCAAATTCCTCTTTTCAGATGAAAGTAAATTTTGCATTTCATTTGGAAATCAAGGTCCCAGAGTCTGGAGGAAGAGTGGAGAGGCACAGAATCCATGTTGCTTGAAGTCCAGTGTGAAGTGTCCAGCCAGTGATGATTTGGGCTGCCATGTCATCTGCTGGTGTTGGTCCACTGTGTTTTCTGAAGTCCACAGTCAACACAGCCATCTACCAGGAAATTTTAGAGCACTTCATGCTTCCTTCTGCTGACAAGCTTTATGGAGATGCTGATTTCATTGTCCAGCAGGACTTGGCACCTGCCCACACTGCCAAAGGTACGAAAAGCTGGTTCAATGACCTTGGTGTTGGTGTGCTTGACTGGCCAGCAAACTCGCCTGACTTGAACCCCATAGAGTATCTATGGGGTATTGTCAAGAGGAAGATGAGAGACACCAGACCTAACAATGCAGATGCCCTAAAGGCTGCTATCAAAGAAACCTTGGCTTCCATACCACCTCAGCAGTGCCACAAACTGATCACCTCCATGCCACGCCGAATTGAGGCAGTAATTAAAGCAAAAGGAGCCCCTACCAAGTATTGAGTAGATATACAGTAAATGAACATACTTTCCAGAAGGCCAACAATTCACTAAAAATGTTTTTTTTTATTGGTCTTAAGAAGTATTCTAATTTGTTGAGATTTTTGTTAAATGTGAGCCTAAATCATCACAATTAAAAGAACCAAAGACTTAAACTACTTCAGTCTGTGTGCATTGAATTTATTTAATACACAAGTTTCACAATTTGAGTTGAATTACTGAAATAAATGAACTTTTCTACAACATTCTAATTTATTGAGATGCACCTGTATGCATATCTCTGTGCACCCTGTTCGTGCAGCCAGGATACGTCATCAGGTACGCTATGCAGACAGAGCGAGAATGGCAGGCAAACAACCTGATCTTCCTTCCGGGTATTGTAGTATTGTTACTAACTCTACTATAAAGTTTTCTCACTGGTGAATGACACATGATGTATTGTAGTAATGTTGTCTTTGGTCATCTGGTCTGCGTGCGTATATGCGTTTAGGGGGCGTGGCTTTTGACGGCGATTTGCAGGGAGGGTAGGACGTTCGCTTTCTGTGCTATCAAGCTAAAGTTAGCATTTTCCAAGATCTCCTACTGCAACTTTAATAGTTTTATAAGGCCCATCAGTTAACATTAATGCATTAACTAACATTGACTAACAATGAGCAATACATTTTTGTTAATGTTAGTGAAAAGAATACAATAATTTTCCATTTATTTTTTTGAATAATTTATGTAATATTAAAAAATGAAACTTTATTTTAAAGTGTAACCAGTTCATCTAATAGCTTAAAAGTATTTTTTATAATAATAATAATAATAATAATAATGTATTATAATTACCTTTACCGAAAAACATGGTAGAACAGCTAGATTTGTACTTTGTTGACAGTGGTTTTATATAATTAGTGTTGGGGTTAAAGCATTAGAAGCAACGCAAGTTATGTAATCAGATTACTTTTTTTAAGGAATTAGTAAACATTACTTTTAAGTTTACAATGAAATGTCTGAGCTACTTTTTTAAATAAGTCACACAAGTTATTTTGTTTTCCCATTTATTCACTGACACCTCTTCTGTACCCGTGTTGAGAGAAATTGTGAGTGAGGTGCAGAGGCACTTCCTTCAGCCTAAAATGTCAAAAATGCCCAAAATGTTACTTTTGGGTTTTTATTATTAAAAAAACAAAACAAAAGAGCAAGCCTGGCCCAGGTAGCATTGTAGTTTTGGGGAAAGTTACTTTTAATCATTCAAAAAAGTTTTTTGTTGTTGTCATTTTAAAGAAATTTATAAATATTTTTATTCAGCAAAGATTAAATTGATATAAAGTGCTTGTCAAAGAATCCTGAAAAATAACATGTCATGGTGTCCACAAAAATATTAAGCTGCACAACTGTATTCTTAATATATTTTTAATATATTTTAAATAATCATCAAACAGCCATTGGCAAACAGTGATAATCACAATGTTGTATTAGCAAAATCTTTGTGTTTATACATTATATTGTGAACGTTCAGTATATCGCCCAGCCCTTATCAATCCGGGACACTGTTGGTAGTCTAGCGGTCTATAATATTGAACTATATAACTAACTCATCAGCTACTGAATGAGGTTGAAGGTCTCCTGATTATGCCGTATTCTTAACCGTACCAGCAGGAGTGACTTTGGAACCACTTAAAAGACCAACTGCTGTTCACTCAGTGGATTCTGAACTCATGTGTTTAAAATAAGAATCTCTTGCTTTATGAGACCCCCCGAGTCACTCCAGGAATGTGACCCCTTTACTTGGCATGTTCATATATAACAAAACAAGTATGTGTGATTGACCTTCTTATTGGGAGCCTAAATTGAAACCACCTGAAGCGTTTAAAATGCACTGTTTACTTGAAAGAGTCGTTCGGAGGCTTCAACACTGACTTTTAATATAGTGGTTGTCTTAAAGTGGTTTAGCACCACAGTTGAATCATTTGTGTGCTGCAAACTTGTTGATGGATAACGATCGAAGATATAGCTGATGATTACCTGTATGTTTCTACAGAAATGGGTTGTTTTAACAACTTATTCCAATATATAGAGTTAGAAATGTTGTTTAAAATGACATTTAAACAATGAAAGCAAAAAGTATTGATATTTTTATTTGACTTTCTCCTAAAGGATTTAAATAGTCATCACTCTGTATGGCAGGTAGCACATTATAGGATCAGCTAAATTACTTTGTTTTATTCTCCTGTTGTTTTCCCACTGATATGAAATGTGTAATATTTCTGTCTGGTCTCTGGTGGCTTTATTGACTTTGTGTGTGCATGGAAAGACTCGTTTCTTCTCTTTATATTTATCTAGAGATTGGTGTGTGTGTCCAGGCTGTCAGTCGTTTACCTTATTACCAGGGCCCTGGTCTATTTACACATGTTGTGTCATAACAAGACTTGATTCGAGCAGAGGACTGGATAATGAGCTTTGAGTAAGTGAGTGTTTGGAGAGCAGCTACTGTGTGAGAATGTCGGTATGACACAGTAGGACAGCTCAGACTGAAAGCAGTGGTGCGGAGATGATATTTAATGGTAGTTTTGAAGGAGGTGGTTATCATGATAGTGAGATGTGTAGTTGAACGGTAACACTTTACAATAAGGTGTCATTTGTTAACATTAGTTAATGTATTAACTAACACGAACAAACAATAAACAATGCACTATTTAGTCATCTTTGTTAATGTTAGTTAATGAAAATACAGTTGTTCATTGTTTATTCATGTTAGTTCACAGTGCATTAACTAATGTTAACAAACACAACTTGTGATTTTAATAATGCATTAGTAAATGCTGAAATGAACATTAACTAATATTAATAAATGTTGTAGAAGTATTGTTCATTCTTAGTTCATGTTAACTAATAAACCTTATTGTAAAGTGTTACTAGTTAAACAAATAGTTTTTGTCAGTATTTACTCACCTTTACCTGTATAGCATTCTCAAGCTCCAAAATGACAAAAAAGTATCAAAGGTACCATGAGTTGTGAAGTATATTCTAAGTATTCTCAAGTCATGTGATAGCTTTGTGTGAGGAACAAAGCAAATTTACATTTATGACGTTATTCCCTGGTAATCTTCCCCTCCAGTGGGTTGAAGCTGAATAATTGAAACAGTGGGTTGAACTCAAGACCTGAATAAGACGAAAAAATCATGAACAAATCATTCATACCTGTTTTGTGAACTGGATCAATGGATTAATCGAAAAGATCCAACTCAACAGAGTGATTCTTCATGGATCTGGCATTGCTGATTGTAATATGAACACACCACGGAGAGCAAATGAAATTTTCAGTGAGTATTTTGGTTTGACTTTAGGAAACTTGGAATATAAAGTCATGTGGACTAGTTTTATGTTATTTTTATGGTGATTGTTGCATCTTGGAGCTTAACAACATCTTCATTCACTTTCATTATATTGAAAAGAATGGCCTGGATATTCTTCAGGAATTCACCTTTTATGTAAATATTGATTGAATTTATATTTTTGGTGAAACTATTCCTTTAATGCTAAAGTTTATGCTCCGCATTTTCCATTTTTTAGTTTTGATTCTTCATATTCTCTCTCAGGATCTCATTTACCAGATCTGTGTTCTTGTTAAGAACCAAGACTGACATTTTTGTGTTTGATCATGCATATCAAGAGAAACTATATTGTATGTTTATTTCCCAGTCTGCAGTCCCACATTTTTTTTTTGTATTAAATATAATCAGTGCTCGTTTACAGAGGTGATGATGCGTTTAAAATGTGATCTTTGCTGAGTCGCCACCTTTGAAAACTTCTAATGATGAAATTCATTCCATTCCAAATCTGGGAGTGCTGCAACCCTAAGCAAACATCACATCCTCTTGAGCAAAAGCCTTCTCAAATATTCAGCGCTCATAAATATATTTATGAGACTAAAACAGTCGCATGTACGTTGCGTATCTTTCTTATCCTTTCTTGTATGTTTTATTATCTGTTGTTTTCTCTTTTTGTCTTTCTCTCTGCAGTAGTCCACGTTAACCTTTCCCGGCGTCTGTTCCATTGCAGTACCTCCTCGGGCCTGAATCCACTAAAACGTTCTGATTACTTTCAGTTTATTTATTTATCAACACTTTTTCTGTTGACATGTTTATACTGTTTAGCGACCACAGGGCGTTCTGCAGTCTGTTTGGTGTCAGAAAAAGAAGCAAATTCATTCAGGCCGACTGCAAACAGATTCAGGCTGTTACTGCTAGATAAGACATGATGCTCTTCAGTACGGGGGTGTGTTTGCGCTGACTGTTGTTCGAAGTTTGAGAAGGATTTGGTTTTTAAGTAAAAGAGTGTGCGAGCTCCGATGTGGAATATTTTCAGCTTTGACAGTTTATTGAAGCATTTCTTCTCAGAGTTTGCACTCATATCTGGAGTTTCTTGGTCAAATAAGTTCATAAAGTTACGTTTGACTAAGACACAGGCTTGTAATTACAAATTAGTTGTAGGCCTATGGTTTATTTTTTTGAAACCTAACTTTGTGTTAGGGTAGGTGTTCACAAAGATTGTTTAAATTAACTGATGATAATTAGTAGACTTCTGAAGTTTATTCATTTATTTTTATTTAAGGTCCAATTCTCGCTTTTAAAAAGCCTTTAAACTACAAATTTTGCCTCAATAAACTTTATGATGATTTAGGATTAAGGATGTAGAATATGGTCATGCAGAATACGTGCTTTATAAGTACTAATAAACAGGCAATATGTTAAAAATAGGCAAGCTAATAAGCAACTAGTTCATAGTGAGAATTGTTTCCTATATACTAAAGTGTTAACATTTATACTTATTTCCTCTGAATACTGGCATATTATTTATTACACTACCGTTCAAAAGGTCTGGTGTATGAAATTAAGAAACTTAACATGCACCCTTTAATTTAACCCCAGTATAGGTTAATTAAGCAGGCAGTTGATTCTAAACTTTATTATCTCCACAAGCACGACAATGTCCAACAAATAAAAATAGCACTCCTGTATCCGGCCCACAACCTAAAAGGAGTTTCACACCTAGGGTGTAAAGTGGCCATCCCTGAACTCTCCCTCCGTCCGGCTTTGTGTTAAAGCCATTCATAGATTTGGATTAAAATTCTTTCACATTATCAGTCACTGAATGCTGTCTGAAATCATTCTGCAACCTCTTTCCTTTTCCTTCTTATATTTAGCATGCCGGAAGGACAAAAGGACAAAAGCTGAGAGAGAAAAGAATGGGCTGAGAGAGAGCGTATGGGTTAAAAAAAACCCTGAAAATAACAAAGTTTTGTGGAGAGTTGCCCCCCTCTCAGGGCTCATGCTCTTTTGGCATGTTGGCTGGGTGGAGCCTCCTCTCTCTCTCTCTCTCTCTCTCTTTCCACTCCAGCTGCGTCTGTCTGTCAGCCCCCTCCCCCTCCAATCTGTCTGACCCTTGTCTGCGTAGATGCTCGGTGAGGAGAGGGAGAGAACGAGAGTACAAAACTCTACGCTGTGAACAGGGCAACTGCCTTCTGGGAAGATTCTATTCACTCAAACGCGCACACAGACCCCCCTTTCCCCGTCTTCTACCCCCGTCCGCCCCCCTCTCACTTAGTCTACCCAGAGGGTTTTGTTCCAGCATCGGGCAACTTTTTTTCCCCTCCACTTCTCTGTGTGTGAGCTGTTTTGTTTTGGTTCTCTTCAGCCGGATTCCTGAATTTATTGAAGGATTCATTGGACTGTCTAGAGCATCTCTCCTCATTTTGAAATCATTATTCACCCCAACGTTTGCAGCATCCTCGCTCGGCGACGGTGGAGGCGGGTTTCTTCTGTCCCTGAGAGGATTACGAGCATGTGTTAGAAAGAGCGTGTGTGTGTGAAGGAGAGAGAGAGAGAGAGAGACAGAAGACGTAAGAAGACGAGAGAGACGGAGTATATTCGTGCATGTGACCGTCGGGAGAGGATGGCTGTGTGGCTCTGAGCTGCCTCGGCTCTCACAGGACGTACTCACATAATAAGGAACGAAAGACTGACTGACAGACAGACAAACTCCACTCACAAGAGAATATTGTTCTCCTTGCATTTCTCCCAGAGGCTTAACCAAACAGGATTTCCGTGATGCCGGCTGAAGTGAAGCAGGTCAGTTTGGGGATTCACTCGCTCTCATCCTTCTTTCTCTTCTGTTTGCTTTTAATTGCTTGAGTGTATTGTTTTTAAATTATCTCTCAGTTTTCCTGCTCTTTTGTGGTTGGGTTTTGGTTGTGTTGGATGTTAAGTTGTCCCTTAAAATTCCTGCGTTTCTAATCTTACAATTTGATGTAGAATATCAACATGTCGTATCTTGAGTACTGTTTTGGTCACATGCTGCGTACTGTCAACATTCAGTATACATCTTTCCAGAGGTGATTCAGATTCAGTTGTGCTCAGCTGTCAGTAACATTCCCATAATGTAACGCAGCATGTGGACGCATCTAACAATTAATCTGAGGTAGACATGAGGAGTCCTACAGGATTTGAAAGAGACAAAATAGTCCGTAAAGTTGATGAAAAGAAGCCGGGATTGAAGATTTACTGCTTTGCTTCCTCTTCTCCCTCCCTTCCTCCCCAGCACTGGACTCATCAGTGGTCAACTATTTGTTTTCTTTGTTTTGGAGCTACCACATTGCCTGGCAAAGCTGCAAAGAGGTCAAAGGAATGTTCTTTTTAATCAGCATGCAGGGATTTTCTAAAGACTCATTCCCGAAAGAGTGCTATGTCATTCCATACCGTAAAAATGTGCCAGGTCGGACAGTTAGGACATGTGAATGACGAAGAGGGACAGGCTTTGAAACAAACAAGCAGTCCTTGTACTGAAATGGGTTCTGAGCTAATGAATTTTTCGAAAGACATTCTTACAACCATCCCTTTGGCTGCGTTAATCTGTTCACGGCTGTCTCACGGATGATTGCTGCTACATAACTGGCACAGGAGAGGCAGCTGTATTTTTCGATACGCTAAGCATAACAAAGTCTGAAGACGCCGAATTTGTAGCGTCTCCATCCGTGAACCCCTACCTCCACAGGACGGACATTCCTGCCATTCTTTGGGGTTCACCGCATGCTCTATCTAACCTCGGCTAACCTCAGAGCATTCCTTAAGACTTGCACCTGCTTCGGTGAGGTCAGACGTGTCACACAAGGGCTTGGAGATCAAGAGGCTCTGCTTTTGGATGGAGTGTCTGACACAGTTGATGTTGTTGTCTGTCATCTTGGTTGTTAGATAAAGCCACTGAGTGTGAAGACATAAGTTCACTAAACAGTTGCGCCACTTTTTTTTATTAGAAGCAGAGTGTGACATCCTGTTTGTTGTGATTCCTAAAGAACATGCTTAATGTCTCAAAACATCTCAGAAAGTCTCAAAGCTTAATGCTTTTTCTTCACTGTAGGTGAAATCTGATTTTTTTTTTTCTTGAAGCAAATTCTTTTTTTCTAACTTTTCAAGTTCACCTAAAAATAACAATTCTGTCATAATTTTATTTGAACTTTTTTTTTCTACTATGGAATGCAAAATATATTTTTTTAATTTAAATTATTTTATATTTAATATTGAAATTGTATTTTATTTCATTTTATTTTTGTGCATACAATGAAAGTCCGTTTCAATGGTGTTCTTTAAAAAATATTTTCTTTCCTTGCTTTTTTAATTTATTTTTATTTGTGGCCTGTCACGTTTTTTATGTATTATATACTGACTGCTTTACAACTGATCGCTTCTGGATGCGCTTTTTCTTTGGCACTCTGCAGTGCATCTTGAGTGTGAAGTTAGACATCTCTATAAATGAAACACATTCATGTTCACACGTGTTACACACATGAGACCAAAAGTAAATGCCCACAATGTCTTTTCCTAACCAACATGCACTGCGGCCGTGTTACAGTGACTCCCAATCCAGCTGAGCTTACCGTCCTCAGCCCTCAATTACCATGGGGTGAATCAGCCTGCCCGAGTCGGAGTTAAATATAAATGTCTGATACTTTAGCGGAGGGAGGCAGTGCCATTACTGCAAAAGAGATCAAAACTGAACCCGCCATCTCTAGACAGAAAAATAATTTCTCCTTCAAAAAAACATTTACATTTCATTTAGACTGAGACTATTGACATCCACAGCAATTGTACGGTGTTTGCTTATCCCCAGAGTGCTTATTTTAAGTTTTGCTGGTATTTCCAGAAATTATTTGCCTATTTTATGGGGAAAATTGAGTGTGCAAACTTCAGTGAACTGTTTTAACCTCCATTAGTTCAGTGGTTCTGTCTATTCCTCTTGATTCACCTTCCTGTCAGGCCTCGCTTTTATAAAGCCTTGGCCATTCACTGTACCAGGGCATGGATCAGTATTTGAAGACATATAGAGCAGAAGAGGCTGATTGTGACTGTGAATGGTGCTGTAAATGTCAATGACCCAAAAGATCTCTGAGTAATTGTGCTGGGGCTCATCCAGGCCATCAGGTTTATTGGGCTGGGATGGAGTAGGAGGCTCCAGATGTCCCACTGCAGCTGTGCTGCCCAAATCAGGGCATTTCAGAATCGCTGGCATGACAGAACAAAGATCTGCTCCACCTCTCAAGTGGGTGCCAGAGTTTTGGATGAGGTGATGGCTTTAAGATAATAGCTGAGCCTCCTAACCACTCATCTCCGCTAAGTATGGTGCCCTTTAGATGCCAAGTTGCAGCTGATTTTGGATTAGCAGCCCAAACCACGCTTGTGCTGGCTCACGGGTACCTGTGTCACACTGGACATGCCGTGAAAGATTGGCATGCTATCAGAACGTCCATCACATTGTGCTGTCCAGTAACCCAGTTGGCATGCTGACTATGTGCCCGATATAGACCTGCCTTACTTGCCTGCATCTTCTCATGCAATGCAGAGCAGCACCAGCTGACCCTTCCATAACACCCCTGTCAAACTGCCTCTGCTTCTTGGCTGCTCACTCAATCTTATTCAGTCAGACACCCTTTCAGATGGATGTCTGCTCTCACACTCAGTAAGCTGTTTCCAAATGTGCTAATCGAGAAGATTGTGTGTTAATGAGCTGAATATTTGTTAGCATGAAGCATTTAGCCTCTATAACCCTCGACGGGCCTTTAATATCATTATATATTCATTCTTTCATTAACTTATTAATTCATTAATTCCGTCCGTTCGCCCAGCCATCCATCCATCCATCCATCCACTATTAAACATTAAATATATATATATATCAGTGGCGTTCTGTCCATATAAGCTGCGAATGCGCCGCATACCCAGGCCGTCTGAGAGAATGAGTTCACTAATGAATATAAACATGATTATAAGTTGATCTCTTGTCATTTGAGATGTGACTTAAAGCTTAATAAAGTGTTGGGAATAAGTATGTAAAATTATTTATTTGAAAACAATGGTCATTTTCTGTAAATGTACGTCAGTGAGACAGTGACGGAAGCTTCCGGGTAAGCGGATTCTCCGCAGCTTTGGCGCCTCCGCTCTGTGGCTGTGACTCGTCAGGATTGTAGCGTGTTCTCAGTGTTTAGCTGCTATGCACGTGATTTCATGAGCGGGGTAAGCTGTCCGCGAAGCGCTCGCCCAGGTGGAAAAATGCGCTTTTGCTGCCAGATCTCGATTGCCGAAAATTTATTTATTGTCAACATGCCTAAGTAGTAAATAAATAAAAAAAAGTTTATAAAAATGTATACAAAATTTGAAATAACAACAAACATCAGGAAAAAATAGGAAACAATACCTTTGTTTTCCGTATACATGTCGCTTACAGTTAAAGTCCTTCTGTGATTTTATTGTTGTTTGCAACGTTACTTGGCAATATTTTAAATATATTATTATTATTATTATTTTATTTTTATTTTTTTGTATTTTGCATGGTCTATTATTGTCATCCGGGTGGGAGTTTTAACTCCTATTCACTGGGAATAAAAAATAAATGGAAAAAAAAAAAAGATTCATTCAGTTGATGCAGAGACGTAGACCGGGGAAATCCCCCATCTCCCCACGCTCTGAATATTACGTACCATAACGTAACTACGTGTAAACGTTATTTGGCGGTTTTTACTTGGAAAATCAGCTGTTTTCTAGCATTCGAATGACTATGGATTGGATCTGGATTGGAGATGAATTTCAGTCCTTAATCTTAGCACTCAGCATACCCGTTAAAAAATCACCATTCACCACTGATATATATATATATATATATATATATATATATATATATATGTATATATATATATATGTATATATATATATATATGTGTGTGTGTGTATGTGTGTATGTGTTGTTAAAAAAAAAAAAATAGTAATAATTAATTACATAAATATTAAATATTTATAATATTACTTAATATTTTGTTTATAAAAATTTAGTAGTAACCTATGAATTTTTTGGCACACAATGTCTACATTGCAATGATACATTTAACATATTATTCTTTAGTAAACTATCTGGTAAAAAGTCTGACTGGCTGGTAAAGTTTGTGTTTATTTATGGGCTTCAAGTAATTTACGGTTTGATGTTTCTCAGGTTCGTACCAAAAAATTCTAAGTTAAAATGTTAAGCTAGCCTGTATCATTAACCACCAAATCAGATCCCCACAGTAAGTTCTAAATGTGTTGCCGCTTGCTTATTTTCGGCTAAACCATTGCATGGGAACCCAGGCCTCTCTCTCTGTCACACACAGTAGCACCATCATGCCTTTCCTGTGCCTGTTTACTCAGCCCCAGTGTCTTGTTTGTTTGGTAATGTTTCTTTTCCTCTAGCTTGTTAGGTGGACCATCCTCCTGTAGTTCTCTGTTTGTATGGACGCTTCCAAAAAAACGAAATAGTTTAGATTAGAATGATAGCACCACAACAATCCTGTCAGTAAACATAGAGGGCAGAAGGGTGACGCTCTGGAGGATAACAGGTGACGACACCGGATTAGTGGGAATAGCCCCAGACTGCTATCTCAGATTGCTTGGGTTCTCCTATATCTAGCTCTGGCGAATCTCTTCCTCTCTCAGCACTGTCCGAACGACTGTTGTAGGCAACGATGAGTAGGCAAGGTGAAAGAGTAAAAATGCATGTGCAAAGCAGTATTTGTGTATGCTTTTCCCCTTTTTTAAGAATAACGGCTGTAATTGGCTGGCGGCCAGCCAGCGAGGCCATAGGAAAGAGGGAAAGGTGCATATGTGACACTTTTGCAGGGTCTGCCATGGCAACAGCTCTGGATGAAGAGCCCTCTGCCCCTGGATCTCATGATTAATGACATTGGCCTGCTGGATGCTGGCGGACATCATTGTACCACTGTGTGTTTGCTTTTGTTTCATTAGTTCACTGAGAAAATGGCAGTTTTTTCGGCCCGTCAACTGAAATACCCACACACATAACACAGTCCAGCCCAGCTTGAATGAAGAATTAGCCATTGGGGAAAGGAATAGTGACTTCGATAACGGAATAGATTTTTGTGTTTTCAGCTGCGTAGAAATATTTTTACAACAGGGCTGCTGTTGAGAGACGATATGCTGTATGTAAACAGCTTTGACTGAGAAATCCTCTCATACACACTGAAGCTGTTGTAACTGCCTCAAATTGATAGACTAATTGTCTCTGCGTTCTTTAGGAGACATTATCCCACCATTGGCTGCAAGGATCGATTAAGAGCTTCAATGCAAGTTCAGTGCTCCCTCTCTCCCCCCTTACGTTCCCATTACTTCCTTCAGTTCACACTTGTCCTTGTTAAAGTCTTCAGGCTACATTGACGGTAATGTATAGACTGTTTTGTGCCCCACTGATAAGGTAAGAGCCCCTGAGAGGGAGGTCATGTCCCTTAAATCCCGCCCCTGCATCTGCAATATTGTTCTGTACCAAAGTGGACCACATGGCGATTTGTGCCATTTTCTGGTCTGTTACATTTGCAGTTTTCTTTAGGAGGTTTATCTAATCATGTTTTCCAATGGGAAGGTTGGGTTTGGGGGTTGAGTATTGATTTTGAGCTCTTGGTAAAGGTCTTTACTGTTCCAGGACCTGTTCAAGCTTTGTTCAGTTTTGTTCCTTTTAATGAGAAAAGAAATGGCAAAGATGGTCTCTGTTCAGTGAATAAGTAGCTTGCTGGTTCTTCATCATGCCATCTGTCTTTGATGGTCCTGAGGGATTAATGATGTCTTCTGACAGCTCTTTAGCGTGTGCTAGTCACCACATACAGGCATGCCAGATTAGTGCTAACAGTTTGGGGAGGGGTGGCAATTTCCTGGATGCTTTTTCTGTTTTTGGGAGTCTCATGCACTACAGCAATTTGTCAATGTTTTGATGTTAATGCAAACATACTCAGATGAATTCAGAATGCATTTACATTCTGGGTTGCGTTTCCCAAAAGCATCGTTAGCTAACTAAGGTTGTTAGTTCTATTGATCTCTATTGGTAACGATGGAACTTGGTTAGTAAAAACACGCAAGTAACTTATTCAGAGAATGAAATGTACATTTGGTAGTTATTAATTTATTTAAGTTTAGTAAATTTAAATTTTAAGATAATAAATATACTTTTACATGAACCCCAGGAATCCACGTTATATTATGTTGTATAGTATTATATTTTATTATATTATTAATTTTTATGTATTCTTGGGGATTTGAAAGTGAATTTGTTAATGATCATGTAGTAATTAGAAAGACTGATCAAATTTGTACATATAATATAATATAATATATATGTGTATATATAGCCTATATATGTATGTGTGTGTGTGTGTGTGTGTGTGTGTATACATACATACATACATACATACATACATACAAGTGAGTGATGAATGCAGCAAACTTATGAGTGAACAACATCTCCAATTTAACATTGTTAAACAGTCTTACTCAGCTCACTCCGAAGAGTTTCGGAGAAGTTTTTCCATAAGTCACAGAAACAATAGAGCAAACGGGTTTAACAATAGTGCAGTTCAGATCTGCAGGGGGGAAGCTGTCATATGCTGTTAGCTGCATTTGCTCAGTATTGTTACTCATGTCATCCATTTCTGCTGTAGATGTATGAGCCGTTTGTTCACACTGGGGTTCAGAAGGAACAATAGTGCAAAGCACAGCGTTGACGCAAGGTTTTTTAATGAACCTTGCCTAGATATGCACCTCTGACTGATGCTGCCAGGATAACTGCCGCTCTCTTATTTGTTCATTCAGCAGGCTTTTTCATTAGCCTTTTCGTTACTGTTGTTCATACTTAGACTAAATATTAAACTTCAGCACGGGTTGTTGCTGTGAATGTAATGTTACCTCATACGGGGCTTGTTGAGTTGTGTACAATTATTTAACCTAGCAGATGATAAAATGGGCAAAAATAATAATAGACATAGCCATATAAAGACTTGGGGGTGGGATCTTTTGACTTGGGGCCACCCAGAAGGCTCTAGTGAGAATCCCTTGGCATCATGGTGGCGACTTTAACATGGACAAGCATCATAAATCTAGTATTATTTCATTCTTTTGTTTTGTCTCATCCCTTCTGCATTTCTTGTGTTAATGAGGTGCAACATCATGTTTTGCTCTTGTTTGTAAGGGGCACGAAAGCTTTCATCTCTGCTTCCAGCTATGGATGAAGTATCACACATAGAGATGACACTGAGGGAAAACCTTAAGATGAAAGAAAATCATTGCCATGTATAACAAGCATTCTCCCACCAGGACAAAGAGACCCTTCGACCTCACCATATGAGGTTCAAGTTTCTCCACTTGATTGTTTAGGACCTTCTAATGACATTATAGCCCTTTTGATCACAGAGAGGTATGTTTTGTTTTTCTCTTGGACTATTGTTTGTGGTACCCCGCAGCAAGGCAAGCCAATCCAATCCACTCGCTTGGCTGTCCAAAATTAAAGGTTGAGAATGTGCCTTGTGTGTGTGTCTGGAGTTTATGTGGGGATGGAGAAGGGCTTGAGTAAGGATTTAGTGTGGATTTGTCAAGCACAGAGTTCAAGAAGCAAACAGCAATATTTTTCTTCAAAATGCAGCGTGAGCAAGATCGAGGCCATGCTGAAGTTCTCAGAGTTTAAAAAAGTACAGTTCACAGGCCTTCACTTTCTCTGTATCATGCTGTAGCACAGAACGATTTAATCCAGTAAGACCACTCAGACACGGCTCCTACATCTGCTCTTCCTGCTTTTGAAGAGAGAGTGAGAGAGACCTAGGTGAGCCATATTGGTTTGCATTACCAAAGTCTTTAAGAGTATAACCCATTCTTCTCCTACACCTACACCTCCTGCCTCAACAGTGCCCCATATTAAACCTACTATTCTGTTGGAGGCCATTTGGAGCTAATTTATGCCATAAACTCTGGTAATGGCAGTGCAGAGGGACAGTGTAAATGACCTCTTGTGCACGTCGTGCCCTGCATTAGTCTCGCTTGGCTTAGATTCATGAGTCACAAGAGGTGTTCATCTCTTTCTTCATGTTCTTTCTTCAGTCAAACACACAGTAGGCTATATATGGGCGTTTCTTCAACTAGGGGCACTTTTAGCCTTGTGAAGTTGAATTTAAAAAAACTTGTTCAAAAGTCACGTAACACAGTCTCATAAGTTTAAATAATTTGTCTAGTTTTAAGGTCTGTAAGAGGACAAACTTAGATTATAAGAGAAATTGTTAATATTTTACATTTTTCCGACCTGCTATGAACAAATGTCATTTCCGCCACATCTCAATATACAGCTGTTATTTAAATCTAGAATAACATATGCCACTCAAGAATTGTCTAAGATCATTTTTGTAACTAGTTTTTCCCAGTTTTTCCACAATGTACAATAATTATACATTTGTCAATGAGATAAATTAACTGCTCTAAGGACCAAATGCTGAACTGTACACCTGTCACACTCTGAAATTTAATATTGGTTTGGGTAAGAACTTGAATTTTTATATTAAGTAGAGCATGATCTCATAAATTGTGTATACAGTTTTAATGTGTGATGAGAACTTTTTAAATATTTTTAAAAATGTGTGGTGATGGAAATGACAGGGTGTTGTGGAAATGACAATGAATTAACGTGAATGTAGAGAAACAGCAGATATATTTATTAGAAAAAGTCTTAAACTCATCACAATCATTAAACTCAATTCACAAAGTCATTAAACATATCAATTGTACTTTGTAACCATAAATGTCATTTCCACCACAGAGGCAATGTGGTGGAAATGACATTTCTGTAGTTTTTTGTGAAAAAGTGAAAGATAGCTTCACTGATTAGCTTTGAAGTAATACTTAGCATTTCATGTACTCTTATTTAACTTAAAATTTTTAGCTTTTTAAAAACACGCTTGAAGGTACAGCATGTTTGGAAATGATGTAGAATAAATATATTAACTGATCAAGCAATATTTACCTCGATTTTTCTTCTATTTGTTGTTGATGAAAATTTAAATTCCTTCCATGTCCAACATGTGCTCTGATGTCACTGAACATTTCCATAGAAACCACCTAAACAATCTTTCACACAAACTTTTTAAAGGGACATTACAGTGTTGTGGTGGAAATGACACCAATACTGTGCAACAGCTATATTTTGTATAAAAAGTAATATTGATAGTGGTCTCACATTAAATACTATAATGTGCTTTAATTATTCAGGAACATTAATAGTTACCAGACAAGTCATATTTTTAAACTGTATTTTCATTGTTGAAGTTTAAAAGTCTGGGTGTGCGACAAGGAGAAAACAGTGATTTTGACACCTATAAGGAGGTTGAAAAGTATGAAAAAATCATAATGGAAAGGTAGTAAAAAGTTTTTAAGGTGGTTTTATTGTTAGTTTGACAAAGAAAGAGGAATTTGTCCAAAATTATATGTATTTTTAAAAATATGACCAAAGAACATAAAAGTGCCCATAGTCTAAGAATCACCCATATATATACTGTATATACCATATTCACCCCGAATATAAGACAACCCTGATTATAAGACGACCCCCCTTTTTCAAGACGTACCTTTTGGAAAAGGCTTTTTAAAAACCAAATGTTTTATTAAGAAAATTTTTTTTTCTTATTTTCATATTGCAATTTTTTTTTTCCTATTTTAATTTTTGTTTTGAATGTATGGTAAATATTGGTAAAATGTACCAACAATCACATTTAAAATATACACTTTTTGATATACCATAAAAATAACAGATTGCCCATCTGAATTATATAACAGTTAGGGTGAATCCCATTTCTCTGTCTTACCCTTCCCTCGTCTTACCCTAGCCCTTGTCCCTCGAAACCGAGTGGTAGCGCTAGGGGTGAAAACATACCCTATGAAATGAGACACCACTTGGTTACGGTTACGTCATCATACACCGTCGCTAGCTGGCTGCTACGTTATCAGAGCCGACAAGTGTTGATCACAAACTTTGGATCGTTTTACAAACTTGTTAAAACTGTAGACATGCATGGAGTCCATTCAAGGCTAGTCTGCGGGACTGTTGTGCAAATCAGCAATGTAACGTTAGCGTCGCAAACTAGCGATTTTTTAAAAAACGTTTCAATTAAGAACATGGTTGCAAATATATATGTACAGGACTGTCTAGAGCACAAAACAAGACTGTCGTAATTTTTAAATAAATTATTTAAGCCGAAAATACTTGATTGTTGCCGGTTGCGCAGTGTGTTCTGGGTACCCTCGGTTTCAAGTAAGCTCGCGAAAATGCTTGGTTTTAAGGGCTATCTACCCTTCCCTTAGCCCTACCCTCGATCAAAACGAGAATTGGGATAGCCCTTACTCTCACGTGAACGCGCAAAACTAAGCGGAAGGGGTAAGACAGAGAAATGGGATTCACCCTTAGTCTATCCATCTCATAGTAGCCTAACAAAATTTCATTATCAGTACAAGTGAAATCTTATTGTAGCCTTCAAATCTGGGTAGGCTACTGTCTTACATTTTAAAATCACTTACAGAGGAAGTTTGTTCCCATCAGGCTAACATGACAGTCACGACTCATGCCGCTGTAAGCTTTTCTTTTTCTTTTGTTTTCACTCGCCATCTTCTAACATTATTACAACACACATTATATTAAGTTATTTCATGGCACACTTGTTTTATGTGTATTTGGCACCACCTGTGGGTGTATTATTGACATTTCAAATTTTTGACCCTGAATACAAGACATCTGCGTTTTTCAAATGTAGTTCCAAGAAAAAACATCATGTTTTATATATATATATATATATATATATATATATATATATATATATATATATATATATATATATATATATATATATAATATATAATATATATGGCTGTGGAGTCAAGACATTTGCAAATATGATTAAAAGATTAATATGAGACAAAACTACAGAATGTCACATTTTATTATTAGACGTTTCAACACATATATGTTTTACCAAATAAAAAGAACAGCACTTTTAGAGTTCATCCCACTCATTGATGTGAGCAAAAGTATTGGTACAGTTGAATATAAGGCAGATGTAAAAGATTAAAAGCTATTATTTAGTTGCAGATCCCTTGTGCACAACCACAGCAGTGAGTCTGTGACCCATAGACATCACCAGACTCTTGGTCTCATCCTTTGAAATACTTTTCCCAGCCTTTAATGTTTCTGCCTTTACTCTCCTCTTCAGCTGGTGAAATTCATGTTCAATCGGATTTAAATCTGGAGATTGACTTGGGCAATCTAAGACTTTCCATTTCTTTGCCCTTATAAATTCTGACAGGGTGTTTTGGGTCATTGTCCTGATGCACTATGATGCACTTACCAATGAATTTGGTGGCATTTTCTTGTATATTAGTAGGCAAGATGGTTTTGTACCCTTCCAAATTCATTCTGCTACTGTCATCATGCATTAAGTCATCAGTAAAGTTGAGAGGGTCTGTTCCAGAGGCAGCCATGCATGCCCATGCCATGACACCACCTCCACCATGCTTTACAGGTCAGGCTGTATGCTTGGGATCATTGCAGTTCCCTTTTTTTCTCCACATTTTTGCTTTCCCATCACTTAGATAAAGGTTCATCTTTGTCTCATCGGTCCATAAACACAGTTCCAAAACTCTTCTGGCTCACCTTTGTGCTTTTTTGCAAACTCTAATCTTGCCTTTCTATTTTTGATGCTGGTCAGAGGTTTGTATCTTGCTGTGTAGCATCTGTAATTCTGTGTCAAAGTCTCCTGAGGACAGTAGATTGTCAGAGCATCACCCCAGCTTTCTGGAAGTTGTTGGTGATCTTACAGACACATCTTTTAGGATTCATTTTCACAGCTTTTATGATTTGTCTGTCATCAACTACTTTTGTTTTCTCAGCCGATCAGGTCATGGTTGGTTGCTGGTGTCGCTAGTGGTTTCCAAACTCTTGATTTCTACATGCCCTTTGTTTTTGCTATAGCTCTAATTAACTTCCTCTTTTCTTTTAGCATCCAAATTGCTTGCTCAAAGTCAGCTCCCTCATCTTCATCCTGGTTTGTGTGTGTCATCATCAAATGCAAGATTCAGAATGCAGAAGTAATGGATATAACTGATACGACACATTCCCTGCTTTTAATATACGAAGAATTAATGCAACAGGACACAGCTGATCACTCAGAAAGACCTGTGAGGCAACTGTTCCAATACTTATGCTCACGTCAGATAGAGGGATGAAACTCTAAAAGTGCTGAACTTCTTAGCTGGTAAAACATCTGTGTTGAATCACCCAATAATAAAATGTGACATTCTGTAGTTTTGTCTCATATTCATCTTTTAATCATATTTGTAAATGTCTTGACTCCACAGCCAACAGAGAAATTTTGCCTTTACTGTTCCAATACTTTTGGAGGGCACTGTATGTGTATATGTATGTGTACGTGTATGTGTATATATATATATATGTATGTGTGTGTGTGTGTGTGTGTGTGTGTGTGTGTATATATTAGGTAAAAAAAAAAAAATTTTAGGATACATATCTTTCCATCTATATATACAGTATATATACAGTATATATAAATTTAAATATTTAATCCTTCCGAAATCATTCTAATGATTCAAAAACATTTCTTATTATTATCAGTGTTGAAAATAGGTAAGCCCCATGGCCATTCACACCAAGAACGATAATATATATATATATATATATATATATATATATATATATATATATATATATATATATATATAATCCTTTTTCAGGATTCTTTGAAGTTCTAAAACGGTGTTCACTTTGAAATAAAAATGTTAATTAATGAAATTGAAATCTTATTAGTGTCTTTTGAACTATTTAATATGAATCTAGAAGTGTCTTTTGAACTATTTAATATGAATATAGATCATTAAGTGTCCTTACTGAATAAAGGTATTCATTTCTTTAAAAAAAAAAAAAAATGTAGTGAATTATGTTTGGCTCTGCTGTAATCAAAGTAGGAAACAGAACTTCCCTTGAATATTGTCTGTTCCCGTATGGCTTTTTGAGAGCCTTTTCATCATCATGCTTTTGGTCTCCACTTCTGTGATAAAAGAGCACACTGTTCAAGTACATGCTATATATCGATTGAAAGTAGAAATCCATTTTGAAGTAAGGCTGCACGATATTTTGCATGCGATAGTCATGCGCATCTCGTCGCATGCAAAATATTGTGCAGCCCTATTTTGAAGTATCTTGTTTGGAAATACATATTAACATACAGTATTCATGGGTAATCATCAATGATACATAAAGGACATATCATTCCTTTGATTCGGCTAAAGAGAGGGGAACCTCTTTGGAGCAGCTAGAATAAATGTAAAGCTAATGAGAATGAATAATGGATGCAGTTGAAGAGGGCAGAGTAATGTGAGTACACCTCTACCGCGGTACAGACAGTCCCAGCAGGCTTATGCTTCCCACTGGAGGTCTGTGCTAAATGATTACCGCTGTCAGAAAGAGTCTTCTGATTGGTGCACCTTACTTGGCGCTTGGGAGATTTGCATTACGTTTTAATCTGAGGTTAATAGTTATTTTCTATTATAATTATACTGACCCACCTGATGTACAATCTTTGGCTAACAAATGCATCAATCTGTTAGGCCCATGCCATTATAGTTCAGATTTTTTTTCTAGCATGATAATTATAGTTACAAGGTCTATCAGTAGTGTAAATCACAAAATATATCAATTTAAATATATATAAATAAGTAAATGAACGTATAAAAAAATAAATATAAAATTAATTTTAAAATAGATGAAAGAATAATTAAATTAAAGTAAAAAATAAAATAAAAAAATCCTATTACTACATTTATTTATTTATCTGTATATTTATGTATTTATTTTTAATTTCTGCAGGTTTGGTCCTCCATACAACTCATACTTTGCAGATGGGTGTTATGCAATGCTAAACCTTCATATCTCTGCCTCAGTTTGTGTGTTGGGGATGTATAAATATGGAGGCATTATGCGCTTTTACACTGGACCCACCACAGCGTTGCTTTCTGCCTGTTTTTGGCCTGAATTGGGTCAGCAGCCCCTGTTCAGTTATTCTCACTGATCCTCCTCTAGTCTGAGTATAGGATAACACACAATCTCCCCTGCTAAGGTTCTAGCGTAAGACTATTTTTAGCATCTGGTATGGTGCGCATATTTAAGCTGGGGATGATATAAGCTTTCAGAGAATCCCGTTTTTTAGTTTCTTGTCATGTTTCATGGAGATAAAGTGTACAGAAGCCAGCAGAGACATTGCTGATATGGCTTGAAGTGTGAGGGGTTGATTATTCAGTGATTAACAAATATTTTTCTTGGCAAATGCAGAATGCTGTGGAAGCAATATGAAACACTTTTCCACCTGAGCTGCTTTTTATTATTGCACATTAATGATTTGGAAAATACCCATTTTGCTAACAGGATGTCGAATGTCAGACTGTGCAATGCGAAGAGACGTAAAATGAGGTTTGAATTGATTTTCCTGCGTGCGCTGTGTTATACTATATGCAGGAGTGTGGAAGCGCCTGTGGTGGAGTCATGAATGAAGAATCCCGTTTCTGAAGTAGAGTGATGGCAGCTATTTATAGTGAAATCCTGTGGGGTGTTTTCCACTGTGTATGTTGTGCTAGTCTTACATTTCAGTCGATTAAAATTCAGCCATCTGAAAAACAGATAATGGCTGCTCGTCGTCCTCTTCTCCACTTGTCTGTCAGAGCTTATGGCTAAGATAAGGAGTTGCATTTGATTTCAGCATCGGTGTCAAACCTGGAGTGTTGAAATGATGAAGACGGGCACACTGATGCAAGGCTCTTCCAGCAGCATCCCTCAAACAGATCACACGGGTCAGATAGTGCTCCAGCGAAAGGACAGATCCCTTTCATGCTTTCTGAGCCTTGAAGGTGAACCCAGACTCTACAACTACTTCAGATTTTGGTTTGATGAACCCACTTTTCTTTGTTGATTTCTTATTGAAACAAAAAGCTGGGATATAAAAGAACTATATTTCATTTAAGCTTTTATTTAAGCCTCCACTATGATAATCTGCGAATCTGTGACATTAGTTGTTGTTGTGGCACCCATTGAAGCTTTATTATAGGTTGTAACTGAGGTTCTGAATAATGTAGCTAAAGAAATATTAAGGAAGTTAACCCTGAGACCAGAGTCATTTTAATATAGGAGCTAACAAAGGAACTAATGATATCCTTGTTCCAGAATGCTTCAAAATAGATCCCCCTGCATATCAAAGGGCTTATCCTTATTCAGCAAAACAATGATTTGCTACTTTCTATTGCTAGTAGGTGGTATTAAGAATAGGCATTTATTTTATTTTATTTTATTTTATTTTCTGAATAATGAAGCTAAAGAAAGATTTAGGAAGTTACCCTGTTTAAAGACCTGAATCATTTTAATATAGGAACTGACAGAGGAACCAGTGATATTCCTGTACCAGAATGGCTCAGAATAGATCTTCGTTCCTATTTGTTCCCATGTGTTATTTCAATGCACTTTACAAACCTTTATGCAAACGAATCAGTCCTAGAGCACAAGGCAACTACCTATTTCATAGTTTAATCCATTTCTGTGCCACTGATGTATGTTTAACTGAAAATAGACAGCATTTCCTTTATCTCCTAGAGGCAGGTACTCCAGTCCCTTGGCTTGGCATTTCAAGCCCTTTCAGACCGGAGAGAGGCAAGCACCTTGTAGCCATATGGAGCAGGAACGCCACTGAAGAGCCTCTTAATCTTCTCAACATGGATTGAATTTGAGGGCCTTGTTTTCAGACACAAAATAGGAGTCCAGTGTGGCTTTCTGCATAGCTGTTGATGCTGCGCTTCTTCAGTAAATGGAGGCAAGGGAAAGGGAAGAGAGTGGAAAAATTGGTTCTGGCTGTCCTTAACCAATGAGATGAGCGCGTATAGATATTCCTCCCTTGAATTTGAGCGGGATTAAGACCAGCTACTGTATTGAGTTGCCTTTTCAGAAGTGATTTGAGCGCTGCCAATAGTTCAAAGCCGCCTTTATCCTTGGCTAAACAGACCTTTCCAGGCCTAATAGCATTTTCCTGGCTTGTTTATAGGGTTTGCCAACATTATTTATGTTGTGACAGCTCATTCAGCGCATAATGCCTTGCTGTCAATACAGTTACATTCCAGGGTTGCTGTTGTTGTGCTTGTGTTCTCCAACGCAATTCTTCGATTATTTTTTAGCTGCCTTTTATCACGGCGCTCTTAGTGATTCTTAAACAGTATTGCTTTCAGGATCTTGTATTATTGCATGCTCGGTCAGTCATCGTCCTGTTCCAGCCCCCCCTCCCATTTAAGAGAACCTCTGAGAGAACCTTGACAGAATATTGGATTTATTCAATATGATACCAATATGAAGTCTTTCAGTCTTTATTGCACCGTGTAGTTCTAGTTTCATCTTACAAAGCTCACGGATATTGTTTTTTGTTCTGCTAGAACAAACTTTGGCAGATCTCGTTGGCACATCTCCTATGCCTGTCGACTGCAGATGGCCAAGGGTTATGAAAGTTCCGTGATCCATCTATATCACAACAAAGGACTGTTTTCTTTGGTCTATATAATTTCAGTCCATGATCTAAGTGAGTCCGAAATTTTATGCCATCGGATTTTGGCAGCGCTTCATGTCCGTGACCATCCCACTGAGTCGCCTCAAGCTTTTGGGAACATTCCAACGATTAAGGCTCTTTCGGTAAACATTTACACTCCCGTCACTCTTAAATGCAGCCGCTGTGGTTGGACAAACATATTTTGAGTGTCTCATTTTAGAGCCATGAAGATTGATATACTTCAACCTCTGGCTTGAGCTGTTTCCTCAGTGTCCCAGCCAATAATTTGCTGTACACTATATGAAATGTTCGTCATGGTGGAAAAGTTCAGGTAAGCTGCAGATCTACTGAGAATTTGGTAGATTCTCAGACCGATAAACATATCAGTGTCTGAGAGGCTAGAAAAACAAATGCAGACTTGTCCTATCTCATTTAGCTGTATTGGCTGGTGTATGCTTGCCAGCCAGCTAGCTGCACACAATCCGCATACTTTAAACTTTAGAATTTAAAGTTTTTACTTTTTAAAGACACTGTGGGCCAGTTGCATAAACACAGCCACTCTGTTGAGACTGCGTCTTAAGAAATAGTTTGGCCAACTAGCAGTTAGCCAAGAGGTAATCAGTCTTTCTTTTCTGACTCAAAATAGGTCAATGTATCTTTTTGTAACAGACTTTAAGAAGTTATGACCAGTCTTTAAGAAAACTCATTAGATGACTAACTTTTAAGACTAGTCTAAGCAGTTTATGCATCTGGCCCAGTGTCATTTTTAAAAAATAATTGAAAAAGGGAAATATTAATATACATTTTTTTATCATTTTAATAACTTTTACACTAGTATTTTTAAGTTATGTTTAAGTTTTACATACAAAGAGTTTTGTGAAAAAAATATATATAATTTTATTTAATTCATTCATTTTATTAAATAACTTTTAAAATAATTTTTACTCTAGAATTTTTTTAATTCCCAAAAACAGTTGTAAATAAGCATTCATATAGTCATAAAACACACACACATATATATATATATATATATATATATATATATATATATATATATATATATATATATATATATATATATATATATATATTAGGTGTCAAAGTTAACGTATGCGATTAATCAAAAATTTTAACACGTTAATAATTTTTACGCAGATTAATTGTTTGATAAGGTTTGACCCCAACTTCCCGTCATCGCAGCGCGGAAGGTTATCTATCATTGTGTGATGAGGGTACAGTGAACCAGTGTTGCCAGGGTAATGATAGCGGCACAAGTGGGCTATTTTGAAAATACAGTCACGGGAAAAATACAGTCGCGGGAAAAATTACAGAGCCGTGGTTTGCGGTTTTTTGGGCTACTTTTATAATGTACTGTGGCTGCCCAAAGTGTATATAGACAAATAAAAATTAAAATAGATCCTTTTACTAATGTGTATTATACTTGAAATGTATACCTGGCAACTTAAGAACAGAGAGGCGGTTGTAAACATCACAAACAACCTGAGTTTCAGCCAGAGCAAACATGTTAAGGCTTTTACACAGCAGAAATAAACTTGATAACAGCCACTATAGATTATATAAGATAATAAACACACGATTACGTTATGGTCTGTATGTGATTTCTTTTTTTTAAATGAATGTGTACGTCTGAAATGCTAATTTGTGCAGCAATATAAAAGGCTATAAATAGCATATTTTAACAACAGTAAACGACCAAATTCCACATGTGATCATAAAAGGAAGTTATTGCAAACACTCGATGGTGGTTTGAAGTGAGTTCTGAGTAAAAGTGTACTATTAATCTCATAAATTGTCTTATGTAGCATGATGCTAATATTAGCTCTAATGCAGCTGCAGAACAGGTCCAATTCTTCCTCATAATGCATTTTGTCATAATACTTCATGTAAGGTCGCAAGAAATGTTTTGATGTATTTATTTAGAAATACTTTTGATAATAGTTGGGTAAATGTATACTGGGATTGAAGCGATGTGGCTTGGTAAACATTTTATTGCCAGTATAAAGACTGATAATGGCTGAATAAAAACAAAAGAATAATGATAAAATCATACCTGGCGGTAGTGTGAAAGATTCTGTTTCCTTAAACTAGTTTGTCATGCATTTCTTTTTCAACACATTTACAGGTAAATCCTAGTATTTTAAATTTGTGATTAATCATGATTAATCACAGTCCACGACTGTGATTAACGCAATTACATTTTTAATCGATTGACAGCACTAATATATATATATATATATATATATATATATATATATATATATATATATATAATTAATTTTTTATATATGTGTGTGTGTATATATGAAGAGTTCAGATGCAAAAGCCTCTGAAATTTTGTATAATACAAAATATTACTCTGAAAATCTGAAATTTTCTTCTAAAATTAGCATTTTTATCAGGCTCCTATATTTATGTTTAGTTTTTTCACTTTAATTGCATAGTAATAAACCTATACATTGCCATTAGAGTAAAATTACTGAACCTAGACATAGGAGCCTCATAAAAATGCAAATTTTAGATGAAAATTTCAGATGGCACTTAGAGGCTTTTGCATCTCTTCATAAATATATATATATTATAATGTGTGTGTGTGTGCGCTGTATATATATATATTTATTTGATGAAAAATAATGTAATGCTGTAATAATAATTTAGCAATTTTTCTCAACAATTTTAGTTGTGAGAGGCTGATGTGGTTCTTATATGCAGATTTTGTGTTGTTACTTTTCATAACACTATGACTTTTTGCTTGGTGAATGATTGTGTGAAGTTTTGTGGACTTGCATTGAAGGAGGGACCTGACACTTGGTGGTCAACTCACTTTACTTAAACCTGTAAACAAAACACCACACATTTTCTTGGAAAAAGAAAAGGTACAAATCAAGTTATTTTTGTAATTTAGTTTAGTGCTTTTAGTGGCACAGAAATGACATACTTCACCTTTAATAAGTGCTACTCAGATCTGCCAGACCAACCTTAACCTGTGTTACCCGTACACTTCACAGCTCCTGTGTTGCTATGGTTCTGTTACTATACAGAGAGGTGTCTTGAAATGGCTGCTGGGCTGTGTGAGAGTCTTGTGTTTAAAAGTGTCTAAGGTGTACAAAAGGACAGATGTTTGGAGAATGCTGGCGCAGATTAAGACACGGTCTGGCTCACTGTGCCACTCAAGATGTAACATCAACATAATCATGTCAGTGTCAGTGCAATGAGAGGGGACGGACAGGACGCAACCCACATGTCGCTGTCTGCCTCCTGTCTGTCTCAGAGCAGGTGGACCTTTATGAGAAATCAAATTAGTTTTGCGGAGTTCCCCACCCACAGTCCCCACACATATGGTGCACATATAAACACTGCTGATGTATCTCATGTGATTTAAAGGGATAGTTCTCCCAAAAAATGAAAATGTCATCATTGACATGTTGTTCCAAACCTGTATGAGTTTCTTTCTTATGTTGAACACAAAAGCAGATATTTTGAAGAATGCTGGTAATCAAACAGTTGATGGTCCCCATTGACTTCCATAGTATAATCTTCAAAACAAAAAGAAACTCATACAGGTTTGGAACGACATGAGGGTGAGTAAATGATGACAACATTTTCATTTTTGGGTGAACTATCCCTTTAACTACCTAACGTGGCCCCACATGTTGTGGCTCTTCTCTTTTACTTCACACTTGGGCCTGTCACGTCTGTGCTGCTGACATATAGATTTTCCATTTGTGACTTCACATTCACTGCCCTGAAGTGAAAATAAGAGCGTGAGAAAAATAATACAACAGGAAATAAGCTTGTATGATCAAAGAGGAACTCTTTGCACGTTTCCCTGTTGTCGAGTTTTTATTTTTTGGGGCTGCTTTTACTATAAGACATGGTAAGAACCACTGAATGGTTTGATGTGCTGTGTGTCTCACACTAGCGTACAAGTTATAGGAACCTTCTTGACTTTGACCTCTTCAGTCTCTCATTTATATAATCCTTTCTGCATTCTGTTCAGTGTATGATGTTGGATGGAAGTTTCAGAATCAGAATTTCAGAAAGGTCAGAATTGTGTAGGCTGTACATTTCAAAGAAAATTAGAGAGAACCTCAGAGCTGATTTGCACATAGATTGGATTGGCGGCTTTAATTTGGACTCCAGCCCATTCAGGTTAAAGCAATAGTTCAGCCAAAAATGAAAAAGTCTGTAATCATTTACACATCCGCAGGTTATTTCAAAGCTGTATGATCTTTAATCTTATTTCGAATTTTAATACGATGCCTATATATAAAATATACACAGGTATTTCATTTTAAAAAGCATGTCTTTATGATATCACACTTAGTGTTTTAGCATTAATGGGTGTTCATACATGAAAAAAAAAATGGCTGTCTTTTTATTTTAAGAAGGGATCCCTTGCAACAAGATCATATTTATGGGTCCTTGGCATCAAAAAGTTGAAAGCTCTTGATTTACTTAATTGATACGCTACTGTTCAAAAGATAGGAATCAGAAATATTTTTGTAAATTCAATTAATTTAAATTTTACTCAGAAAGAATGCATTAAAGTGATCAAAAGTGTCAGTAAAAGGCATTTGCAAAAATTGTTTAAAAATGCTATGCTTTTGCTTCTCTAAGAATCCAGAAAAAATGTATCACAGTTTCCACAAAAATATTACTTTCATTGATATTACATTTTTCGACATTGATAATAATAAGAAATGTTTTTGAGCACCAGATCAGTATATTAGAATGATTTCTGAAGGATCATGTGACACTGAAGACTGGAATAATGAATAATTATTTTAAATTGTAATATTTTACAATATTGCAGTTTCTGCATGCAACTTTTTTCAGAACTAGTGCATATTATAATACGTATGCCTGTATTTGTATTTACTGCATTTAGTACCACAGTTTTACTTTTGGGTCAGTGTGGAACAGTGATGTAGCAGCCCTTTAATTCTGCTGAAATGTGTTGCAGATCCACCAGCCTGCTCTTACCTCATTCACTATTTAAAAACGACATGTCAGACGGATGCATTACTTATGACTAAACTCTCTAACCACCTTCCTGAATTAGTCATCACATTTCAGAATGAACATAGACATACTAATCTAGCCGTATCTCATCAAAGCTGTTCAAATGTTTGTTGTGACTCTTCTATAGTGAGTCATTTTGTTTATAATTTACACTCTCATTACAATGAGATTAACTGACTTCCTCTTCAGCAGGGGTGGAACTAAATTCCAGGCAGTTAGGACAGGAAAGCTTTGAGAGCTCCTTAGCATTTCCTTCCTGGACTGATACAATACTCCAATGCTTACAATGCTTATTATCAATGTTGATAACAGTTCTGCTTAATATTTTTGTAAGAACTGTGATATATATATATTTTTTTTTTCCCCCCCTGAATTCTTTGTGTTCAAAAGTACAACATTTATTTGAAATACAAATATTCTGTAACAATATAAAGTCTTTTCTGTCACTTTGCATTTACTGTGAGCAATGTATTCTTGCTGAATAAAAATATAAATTTCATTAAAAAAAAGATTGAATTGATCTCAAACTTAATAGTGTAAGCATATTATTTCAGCTTAGACTATTTTGGTTGAGTGTGTGGCATTTTATTGCAGTAGTGATTGATTTTTTTTATTTTTTTTTTTTATTTTTTTATTTTTTTAGTGCCACTGCTTTGAAAGCTCAGATTTGGCAATTTATTCAAAAGAAAATCAGATGTTGGATGTTTTATTGTGACTTGGCTGATGAATGTAGAGGTGTTGAAATGAAACTAAATGGTTTTGGCAGCTGTAAGGTTGAACTGTTGGTCACACTTCCAGGATTCCAGCTGTGATTAGATGAAGCATGCTGGATATCTCTGGACATGACACAAACGTGGATGTATGCACAGATACAATCACACAAACAAGCCATCTTTCTCAGCACTGCCACTTCCTTCCTGGACTAATGAGGGTTTGATATCAGGCCGGCTGTGGGCAGCTGTGATATCTCTCGGAGATCTACTTATTGGAACATCAGATAATGAATGTTCTGACCCTGAAAATAATTCAAATCAGTTGCTTGCACAGCGAGTTTATCAAAGATACTTATTTTTTCGTGCAGACGTGTGTAGAATATTATGTCCTAATTAACAATACTAATTAAATTATAAAATGTATATAAAAAATATAAATTAGTAATTCAATCAATTACATTTATTATTTAATAAAACATTTTCTGTAGGTTTATTTATTGATAATTCTTCATGAGATATTAAGAGAATGCACAACAAATACCAGTATAACTGGTCGTTCTCACCTCAGCTGCATTTATAGATTTGGTTTTGTTTTTACAAAAGTGATTGATGCCTCAGTGTAGACTGAGTCTCTCTGGCACATCTCAGGCTTGTTACAGAAATATTTGGTTGTCGTTCTTTAACTTCTGTGAGCTGCGTTTAAAACGATCATATTTTATGAAACCAGATTCAGTGATACTTTCATAAAGACTATGTTTTACAGGTCACGGTTTGTGCAACACTCGACAGAGACTCGTTGATTGTTATAAAAGCAAGTCACGCACAATAATGCCCTTTGTTTTTGCGTAATGAAAGAGCACTCTTTCTCCATAGCAGAGTAGGGGGAATGAATTAGCTACGCTTCAGCTATTGGTTTATTATCCACAAGCTCTCTTGTTGTGTGCCATTAATCTATGATTAGAAATCTAAACAGGCAATTAGGAGGCAATATTCCAGAAATCAAAATCCAATCTGCCACTAATCAAACACACCTTCGTAGTGGGCCGCTGAAATTGAATGGCAGTGGGCTGGAATACATTACAACTAATGATGCCCAAGTATAACTCTCTGTCTTTTTTATTCTCTTTTTCTCTTTGTGTGTATCTCTTTATATCTTGCCTCATTGCTTTCAGCCTGTCTCTTCACTGTCTAGTCTCTGGACACTACATAACCCATTCTGTTTGCTACTTGTGCATGAGTTTATGGACAAACACAGAGAGAATTTAGAAGTCTGTTACCTTTAAAATATGCGCAGTTCACAGGCGGGAAGTGGATGGGGTGGTTCTTGTTTTTTGGTCAAAAATAGAAAATGGTAAGACTAGTTTATTTATTGAAATGAAATTAATACTTTTATTCAGCAAGGATGCATTAAATTTATCAAAAGTATAAATGTCGTTTTTTAAACTTTCCATTCAACTAAGAATCATGAAAAAATGTATAACTCTTTCCATAAAAATAATAAGCACTGTAACTGTTTTCAACATTGATAATAACAAGAAATGTTTCTTAAGCACCAAATCAGCATGTTAGAGTGATTTCTGAAGGATCATATGACACTGAAGAGTGCTGAAAATTCTGAAATAAATTACCTTTTAAAAATGTTGTAATATATTATTAAAATAGAAAACAGTTGTAATATTTCACAATATTATTATACTGTATTAAATGTAATACTTTTTAATCAATATATATTACTATATTTATTCATTACAGTTTTTGAAACATTTACATTTATCAATTTATTCCAAATAATCATTGTTTAATAAACACACATTGGTTTGCTGAAAGTTACTTGTATTGGTTACTTGTATATTATGATCTTGTATCATAATATACAAGTAACAATAGCTGATGCCGTGGAGCTTTTCTCCTCTGCTGCTTCCAAAGCCCCGAGGATCAGATCCAGTTTCTTCATGTAGCTTGTGCTTTTAGGGCTCATATGGATCCTGAGAGAATATTGCTTACAGATGGGCCTTTCACTTGAGGTATGAATAGCCACATCTCGGCGGCACAGACAGGACCGGGTGGGTTTCTAATGGATCGTCCGGCCGCTCCTCGATTTCACAGCACCGTCTCCGTGACGCCGTAACGTGCAGATGGTTGATCAAGCTCCCAGACGTCTTTCCTGAACGCTCCAGCCGTGCACTGCATGCATACACTGAACAGCACTGCAACGCATTAGTCAATGGGCCATGAAATGCCAGTCGCTTTTAGCAATTGTGAAGTATAGTTCAGGTGCTGAGAGGCCCTTGATATGGGTAAGTAATGTTTTCGCTGCGAGATGGATGACTATAAGACCAGTTCACATGGCTATTCAGTATAAATTTATGTATGTGATGCATAAGGCTTCATAAATTTAGAATTGTGACGAATATAACCACCTTAAACAGGTCAAGGCAGAGCAGGATAGATTGCATTGAGCCCAGAGCTCTATGTGTATGCATCTCTCAAGTCACTGGATATATTACACAGCCTTTATCTGACTGCACAGTACAAGCCATGCTGTAAATCAAGGGTTTCCATGACAGCATGTCCTTCCTTTTGATGAAGCATGTGTTAGAGAGGCAGCTCGCTCACTGGTGTGACTTTATGTGGCCGCTCACTCGCTCGCACACACACACATGCTATCATAAAGTCTATCGCTGATTTAATCACTTCTGAGTGGCTGCACATTAGGACGAGATAAGGATGTGACAGACAGAACATGTGAACTGAGCAATCCCTCATACCAGGCTGTTAAAGTGTCCATGACGGTCCACCGCCGCTTTCCAGCCCTCTGTGTTTCAGAGGCTGGCTGGTCCCCAGGCCTGATATTTGAGCTGTTAACAGCTGGACCTTCGGTGGTAGAAGCAGCAAACAGGACAGCGGGAGCAAGTTCAGTGACAGGAGGAAGTCAAACACATGTCTTTCCTGCCCTGCACATGGCCACAGCCCGAAGACCCCGCGTGAACTGATCTCTTGGCAAAGGCTCCCAGCGGCTCTCCCTGGAGAGACCACATTGCTGACTGGCAGCCAGAAGTATCATACAAAAACAGTGTTTGAGGTGCGTGCTGTTGTTGATGTACGTCTATATGGGCTCTCGCCCTGGATAGTAATAGCCTGAAGTTGCTTGACCCATTTCATGCAGGGGCACTGTGAGTTACTCCCTCATTTTCACATCCTCTAATCAAACAAACAAGCTCCTACTAGGCCGTTGCTCCTCCTGTAGTCTGATGTCATGCAAAATTTTATCCCTCTTGGATTGCAAAGTGCGTTTGTCAGTTAAAAGGACTGTACATTATACATTTGTCCTTTTGATTTAGATTAGCATACCAAGTGATTATCCTGTTGTGGTAGCATACGTTAACTGATTAGCCTGCTAATTTGAAAATCTGCTTTGATTATCTGTTTTAGTTAAGTAATTAGTTGGTTGGTTTATAAATATAGATTATATTAGTGCTGTCAAACGATTAATCACATCCAAAATAAAAGTTTTTGTTTACATAATACATATGTGTGTACTGTGTATATTTACTATGTCTATATAAATAGACACACATACATGTATATATTTAAGAAAAATATGTTATGTTTATATATTAAATATATGTATCTGTAATATAAATATATACATGTAAATATTTTCAAAATATATACTGTATGTGTGTATTTATATATACATAATATATATACACAGTACACACATATATTATGTAAACAAAAACTTTTATTTTGATGCGATTTAATCGTTTGATAGCACTAATTATTATATTTTTAATTTTTTAATTTTAGTATATTTTATTTTATTTTAGTCTGCGATTGTAGTGTAAGGTTTTGATTATCTATTACAGTTAATCAGTTAATTGGTTGGATTATAAATATAAATATAAATTATATTTTATTTTTTTTACATTTTATTTTAGCATATGATCATAGTGTAATGTTTTGATTGGTTAGTTAGTTAGTTAAATAGTTGGTTTATAAATATAAATTACTATAGATTTTTATTTTATTTTATTATTTTACTTTACTTTATTTTACTTTTAACCTGTAATTGTTGTGTAATGTTTTGATTATCTGTTTTGAATATTTTGCATTATATTTTGTTTTTAACAGATTTTACTTATAGCAAACAAAATTGCGGATTTTCTTTTCTTTCTTTCTTTTTTTTTTTTTTTTTAGCCCACTGCTTTCTTCTTACTCTGTTTACCAAGTTTTATAGGCAAACAGAAGTGATATATGCTCTGGCTGTGTTGTCAGGGTTGCATTCCAGAAAGGGAGCGCTTGACCATAAGCTGAATTATATGAGTGAAAGTGTGAGAGTGCGGGCGACTGTGTGCTTTTTCAAGCCCCGCTGTAAAGCCACGCTGTGCCAGAAATCTTTCAGAAGGGTGTAACTTGGATACGAGACTAATTCTTTCCAGATGTTCAAAATTACCATCGCAAAAATATTTTGCATCTAACAAGTCTGGTGGGGGGTTAATGGAAATCACGTAGATCATGTATTTTTATTCATTATGCAAACAAAGCTTGAAAACCTGTGCCAGACAAAAAGTTGTGCTTCGCTGAGTAAATACTATTTTTTTTTCAAAGAGGGTCTCCTTTGAGATTCTTCACCATTTTTGTTTTTTTGGTCCAGACCTGGGAATCTGGAACAAAAGAACAAAAGGGGTGGCCAAGGGAGAGAGAGAGAACGCCATCCCAAAGCTGTTGTTAGAGAAGCGGCTGCGGCCAAAGTGTGAGGAATGTCTAAAATGAGGCCCCCGTGTTCGGGGACGATGAGAGGATGGAGATTTGGCACTGGATCACTCGGGAGGACAAAGAGATTAGCAGAGCCATTACAGCCTGCTAGCTTCTCTACCTCGCCTTTTCTCTTTCATCCCTCGTTCTTCCATCCCTTTTTTAGTCAAGCTTATCTGCCAGCCGTCGTCTCTAAGCGCTTTTGACCATCCGTTACTTGTGGCTCTCTGTGGAATGCCACAGCCGACCCCTCCTCCCCTCTTCCTGCATCTTTCCGCCCGATTGGGTCACATCTAACCGTTGGCTCAAGCCTGGCTGAAGCAGAGCTGCTCCTGAGCGAGCCGCACTCAGAAGCTTCAGCTGCTTTCTCGTCACTCATTGTGTCCCCTCCGACCAATTGCCCTCCTCCATTTTACTTCCGCTCAGTCATCTGGAGGAGATCTGTGTGCCTTCTTTTCAGTTATTTGTTTTTTAAATTGTCTGATTTATTTGCTCAATTTTCCACAAGTGCAGCGCAGTGAAATGAAAGCCAGTTCCTGCTCGCTGTCGCATCCTGGCCTGGCGGGTGTGACTCACGGTCATGAAGATGGATGCGGAAAAGTTGATGGGAAACTGGTTTGACCCAAGGTTATACAAACGCTCTTGGCAGAGGGATTAATTGTGTAAGATCTTACAGATGATTGCAGTCATGAGGTCTGACTGAAATCCTGTTAGCCAGAACGCAATGCATTACTGACGGTGAGGCCGCGGCCCAGGTGATGCATGGCAACTATAATGAACAAAGTGGAGGTGAGAAAACTAATCTTCTCTGTATCTTTCTGACCTTCTCCCGGAGGGATATTAAGTTAGTTGATGGTGTCTCACACTGTGCTAATGGTTATGAATCTATTAATCGGACACAAATGAATCGAAAGAAAATTTGAGACGTTTTTCATTCAATGGAATGCTAGCTTACTACTCAATGGATACTGTGCAGGGTACACTGTGTATACTGTTTTTTTTTTTTTTTAATAGATACTGTTTTTTTTTAATAGTTGGTTAAACATTAACCCCTTAACTGTCACTCACAGTTTGAACACAGACATCATAGTGCACTATCCAAACTTATTTTTTATAATTCATGGATGAAAACATTTTCCAATGTGATTTTGATGTACCATTTCCATGGTAATGCAATGTCTGATTTTAAAATGGGTTTCAAAGGATGAATTTTGAGATTTTAAGTTTTCAACTGATATATAATTTCTTATGATTTCTAAAGCGTGATAGAGAAAAAGGCAAATAAGAAGACTTTCTGTGACAAAGGTCAGAACTCCTGTTATGATGTAGATTTTTCAGGTGCACTCTTGTCATAAATTAATCTATTACTGTTCCTACATAATTTTTTTACAAAAAAAGTGGTAAAATACCTATTTAGGAGTCTTAGACCTTTCCAACAATATATAGTTTGTCATGATTAGATTAGGATTTAATTGTAAAATAGTGAAGTAAACGTAGGCGTCCCACAGAGAGGACGGTGACAGTTAAGAGGTTAATGAAACAGGAAAGATTCATTGGAGACAAATGAATCTAAAGGCTATAATACACTTCACAACTTTTCCCTGATCGGTCAGAGCAAGTCTGCTCATATTTTGCATTAAATTGTGTAGTGTATTATGGGCACAAGGCATGATTTCTTCCAGTTAGAGGATATGAAACATGTTTGATATTTGGAGTTGATTTTAAAACACAAATTGTATTAATTTATCATGTGTCTCCTAGCAACAAGGTGTATGGTCCTCTGTGAGTTTTGTTGTGCTCAGAATTACATGAAAATCTGGTGTGTGATGCCTAGTGTTTTAAAGGGGTCATGGACTTCCTTTTTTATTATTTTGTACTGTTCTCTGAGGTCCACTTAAAATCTTATCAAGATTTTTACATCAAAAGCCATCATAATTTAGAAGTAATTGGCTATGATTGGCAAACAGTTGTGTGTGTTTGACAGCCTACATCCTTTATAGATGGACGCTGCTGTGATTTATGTTGAAAATGCATAAATACTCACTACATATCAAATGATCTGTAATAACAGATAAAGCAATACACATTTGTGTGTTGCGACATTACTGTCAGATCCAATATAGTCGGCACATCATCATTGTTTAGTTATGATCTTTCTGAAAATCCCACATCGAATTGTGCCTTGTTTGTAAACAAATCTGTGGTAAAATGAAGTGAACAAAAGACCAAGTTCTTACTGACGAGGTCTGGATCTTCATTAAAAATAAAGTTCATCCACTCTTTCCTGACATTGGGATCAGAAGGAAGGCAATGCAAAAACTGTGTTTTTCCACAACTTGGCACAGCAGAGTGTTTTTTATCTTCGGAGCCATATTTAAAGCTTGGGTTTTGATTAGACCTGCATTTGCATCTCTCGTTTTCACTACACATGCGAATCGGTGGGCAGGGCTAAACAGGCAGCGATGTAGACCAAACAACTGTTTCTTGAAGTGCCCTTCTGCGGCATCATCCCGTGCCCACGCGGAGGCGCCGTCATCATGCAAAGAATCTGCGCAAAGGATCATGGGAGCCCGAAGTGTCCATCAGTTGTACCCTTCGAAATCCTTCATTCCGAAGGGCCCTTTGAAGTGACTAGTTTTGAGCACTTCGGTTTGGAACGACCCTTCAATATGGCAGCCATGATTGTTTTCACTCCGAAGTGCCCTTCGGAGGGCGATATGTCCCATTTGGAATGCACTGACATTTGCCTTAGAAGTTTCTAGTGAGTCTGAAGACCTTGAATAGATGGTTCAGGTGTGTTTAATCAGGGTTCAAGCTAAACTCTGCAGGACCATGACCCTCCAGGAACAGGTTTGGACACCGCAGACCTAAAGGTTGTGTGTCAGGTACTAAAACACAGGTGTTTTGCCCCAGTGACCAGCTAAAAGTACAGTTTTTGTTAAAAAAAAATTCTCTTATTATGTGCATATAGAAAAATTTCATAGTGTACTCAACATGCAGGGGCAGTCATGGATAGAGAGTCGGATTTGTAACCCAAAGGTCGTGGGTTCTCTCCCCCCTCATATCTTGTGTGTGTGTGTGTGTGTGTGTGTGTGTGCGTGCGTGGATTAAATGCACAAATTCCGAGTATGGGTTACAATACTTGGCCACACGTCATGTCCTTTCCTTTTCCATACCAAATACTGCAGCAGTATTAAGAGTAGTATGACATTCTAATCTTCAATCCTAATTTCCACACATTATATTTCTAGATTATGCATCAAAGGTAAAAAGAAAAAGAAAAAAAATGACACCCTTAAAGAAATTAGAAAGGCATTGGTTGGTGGTTGTGTTTGAGGTGTGTAGTGTGGAGAGCTCAAATGTTGCAGACAGGTGGTCTTTTTATCCAGTGTCGATCAGGCACAGGCCTGATAGCAGACTGACTCCGCTATTCAGAAGCTTTTTAATTGCCAATCGTTTTTCTCATTTGCCTATCTGCTCTCTTTGCTCCAGCTCATATTATCTTCTCCAGCTCTGTCTCAATTTGCCATTGTGGAAGACTGATGTTTATCTCACACACCTCTGCGTCAATCCTAGCTAAAAAAAAGATTAAATAAAAACCCACCTGGTATTTCTTTTGCGTAAGAAACCATGCTGTGCAATTACAAAACCCTCAATTATGTGCAGATTCGACACAAGAGGTTTTGAAACATGATATAACGCTCATGAAAATGGCCTCTGCATTTCTCGTGCAGAAACCCAAAGTGAACTGAGGTCTTGGTTTTTCTCTAGCTTGTTTCCTTAACAAAGTCCTTGTGAACAATCGTTCTTTGGCACGTTGCTAAGGAACACCCAATTCTCCCACAGCTTTGAATCTGTTCTCAGTGCTCAGAGACTCTCACGTTGAGGGGTTTACTACATGCATAACTACCGTAAGAAGGACGTGTAAAGAAACCTGTGATTAATGTATTATTAGACATGCCCCAGATGTTTATAATTATTGTCAGTCTACTGTCTTTCTCCAGAAGAAAGGAATTATAGGTGTTCCTTTCTCTCTAAAAATAGAATTCATTAAAAGAGGCTCATTTTCTAAAGCCCGTTGGGTTGCCCAGAAACTCGTCTCTCAGTTATGCAAGATATGTTATGCGAGCACAAGCGCAAAAACATACAAATGCAACGGTGGGTTCAGGAGTTCACCTGTGTAGTTGTCATGGAGGCAAAGCTGCTATCTGTGGCAGCAGATTTCCTCCATGTGGTGCGGATCATCCGTGATAAAGACGCTACTGAATGATGCTCGGGTTGGTTTCAAAATCCTCAGCCTGCCTTTTTGGCCTATATCTCTGTCCGCTGACTGAGGAGACTTTTTTTAAGGGCTTTTGCCCTATCATTTAAGGGGAATTTTCGCTGGAAAAGCAAACATCATGGATGGCTGGTGAACATTAAACTTTTACATCCTGAAAGGTATTGATGTAATGGTCAGGTGTTTATTTTTATACTGTAAATAAACTAGATCTGGCTCCAGGTCTCCCACAGATCTCATTTTGCTTTTGTATATTTCTATAAGGGTTCCTGCTTGGGTGAGTGGCAGTACTGTGCTAATCATAAGGTTCAAATGTAAGGAACTTTTATAGTAGTACAGAAAATCAGTGCTTTAAAGGATTCCTAAAGATTGCCAGTCAATGGTAAAAAATAAATAATCAGTATGTGGATCTTGTTTTTCAGCAAGAATATCTGAACGTCCTTAAAACAAGGTCGTTTTACTTTAGAAGCAAGACCGCATGAGAGACCAAGACTTAATTTCAGAGAATATATCTTGAAGTATTGCAAAGCATTTTTCATCGGCAGATTTCTTTTTTCACTTGTTTTTACAATCTTAAATTTTGGAAAAATTGTGAGTTAAAATACATTAAAAATGCTGTGAAAAAATTTATTTCCAGCTTCTATAAGAATCAAATGTACCTTAAAACCTGTAAAAAAATATCTGCCATTGATATATATAGAATAGATTGTGTATCAGTGTGTGTATATATATATATATATATATATATAGATAGATAGATAGATAGCTATAGATGGAGATATATATTCAATGAACAGTGATGCACAATATCCGGAGCTATTTTGCAATAGAGAAGTAATTTACTTCCCTCAAACATCTTTTCACTCTTATTTGCCTTAAACTCTGTTATTCCGTGCTTCTGAACTCTGTAGCTCCCTCAAAGTGATCGTTGGCCTCTCTGAAGCTGCTCCCTAGAGTATCCTCCTCCTTCGAGCAGACAGTTTTGTGGGACGACCTTTTCTAGACAGTGCCTGGTGGTTTGATGTAGCCTCCGTTTGATGATAATTCAACCAATAATGTCCCCAGAGACATCATAGATATTTTCTTTGCACTTTTCTTTACTTTTTAAATGTTTATCTTCAACAATTTTGGAATTTGTTTTAGTTCTCGCAGCTTTTTCTGAAAAAAAAAAAAAAAAAAAGGATCCCTTAATGTTAATATTAATGATTTACAGATAGCGGACAATTACAAGAATGTTAGTAAGAATTCATGAGTTTCAAAAATATCACTGAGAACTAAATTTCAGTGTTTGTAATTGCATAAAAAAAAAAAAAAAAAAAAAAGATTAGCACTATATTTTGCTCCTTCAGGCTGACAATAAATGACCATGAAGTGCAACCAGCATATGATTCTCATTAACATAATGTCATTAGAAACAGATACGTTCATTGTTCATTTGTCATGTTATGCCATGATTCCCATATAAAAATCCATGCTGAAAAGAGGCATATTTATCTGTACTTTCACAGGGGTGCTAATAGGCTCTTTAAAACTCTCTCATTACTTTCTCATATTGAATTCTGCTCAAGTCTGCTTCTGGGCTGTCAGAAAGTTAATCAAAGCTTTGTTTCTGTGCGGTACGCCTGCATAATCCATGTGGCACTCAGCTATTAGGAGTGAGCCACTTCAGTTGAGATGTTTTTATCCTCATCAATCTTCGGTTTCAATCAATTCATGTGCTGACACTCCTGTCTTAGGCCAATTAATGGAACAATTAAAACGTAATCACTCCAGAAGGAAGGAAAAGTTTCTTTTGACTTCAGTTTCTCTTAGAAGAATATAGTTCTGAGGTTGGACAGGCAGCGGCTCGAACTGCCAGCGCAGAGAAATGATACTGACACATGAAAGGCTAGAAGTCAATGATTAGCGAGACGGGCTACGGATCAATTTAGGCCTGGCGCAGACTTTGAAGCCTTCCGCTATGCTAATCAATGAAAAACTGCCTGCTCGTTAATGCATTCAAAGATGGATGGAAAATAAATGGCTACCTCTGGCATCATCCCTCATCGCCCTCCTGGGGCCTCTGCCAACACACACACACACACACACACACAGTTCTCCCCAGACTGATTGTAGTATTTGCTGTTGTTTCTTTTGCGTGTCATTTGTAGGGTTTTTACAGTTGCCTCAACCAACTTTGCTTCATATTTTCATTTACAAGTGCTATAGCTTCAGGAAGCATTTTATTTTTGATTGTTTGTTTGTTGTTTTTTACCATCTTGCCTGATGATATGAGGTCTCAAGAGCCTTCTTTTTTCTCTCTCTTAAGCAGACATGTTGAGCCCGCTTATATTATTGTACCCTGAAGATTCAACACTCCAGAGTTTTAAATATAGTTCTGTTTTTTTTGCAGTAGAATATATATGCAGTACAATATATTATACGCGTGTATTTGTGCATTTCATTAATTCATTATTGTATATACACACACATAAAATACAAATAAATGTAGTTTATGACTTATTGTAAAAAACATATATATGTATATGTGTATATATATGTAGTGTGTGTGTTTTTTATTTCTATATATATATAATGCTATTGTATGAACAACCAATCAGTAATGATACTCATTTAAGTTTCTCGTAACCTAATTACATAAACTTTGCTTTCATTTCGAGATGGACATCACTGAAATGTGTCACATTGATTTGGTTCAGTGAGTTGATTCAGGAACAGATGTTGCTACTGTCAGACTGATTCATCATTAACTCACAAATTCATGAGTCTTCTTCAATGATTCATTAAAAAAAGACTGCTTCTGACTATATTCACTAAACTGAATCAGACAAGTCCTTGCATTGAGTACCTGCTCGAGTCATTCCTTTGCTATATGCTCTCTTATGAGTAGAAAGGATTAGCAATATTAAAATATTCCCTCATCTATTATTCAAAGCTGTAAAAAGGTTTTCCTGAACACTCAGCTTATCCCACAGCAGTGACCTCTGACCTTGAACCACCACCCTCTGCTTTGTCCCACAGGAGCAGAGCCCCAGTAACCAGACTTCACTGGCCATGATGCAGGAGCCCCAGGAGGTTGTGGAGGAGACTGTAACCATAGAGGAAGACCCCGGCACACCCACCTCTCATGTTTCTGTGGTTACCTCAGATGATGGGACTACACGCCGTACTGAGACTAAGGTACTCCTGCTTACATCTGCCACATTTTCAAATGTCTTTTGTTTGTACTTATTATGACATTATTAGATATGCAAATGCACACAAGTGCTCATTCATGCTCGCAGCATCTCATAGTGATGTTCTTTAGTGAGGTACTATAAAGAGATTCAATGGAAAACTCCTAAGAGATGAGCTGTTTTATATAAGAAATAGGCTAATTTAATATCAGAAGTTACTGAATATATTCATGCATTGCATAAAATTTTGAAATATATCAAGAAGAAATATATTAATATTCTTCTTGTTGACATTTTTAAATGGAAAATAAAATCTCTATTTGTATAAATCAGTGTTATTTTAGTATTATTAGTATGCTATCGTAGTGTTTATTAATATTTTGAAGTAGCTCATATTTGTATTTTTTTTATTTTACTTTTAAATTTGAATTAAAATTGTATACATATGTACTTTTGTCATTTTTATTTTTTCTTATTTTGTTTTTGATTTTTCTTTTCTATTACTTCAACTTCAAACTTATTTTAGTTAGCTGACAGTTTTTGTCAATTCAAATTTTCATCTAAATTTTAAAATTTTATATATATAAAATTGTATATATATATATATATATATATATATATATATATATATATATATATATATATATATATATATATATATATAAAATATTAATTTTTAAATTTTTTTAGCAGTTTTATTTATAAACAACAACACTGGTATAAACCTTTTGTCCAGATTAGTGGGAGGTGGTTTACAGTAGTCAGAGGGTTCTAGAACAAGCTGGTGTTCAATTTTACCCAGTCAGCTCTTTAGTGATCAGACAGGGGGATCAACATGGCAGACTAGTGCCTCTTTACCAGTAACACAACTCAGCTGTATTGAACCTGAGAGTTTGCAAAAACACATAACAAAATACTTTAAAAGGCAAAAGTAGAGGGCTTTCAGGATATAAAAATGATCCTAAAGAGAAACATTCTCAGTAATAGTAATAGCTCTGTTTAGATCTATTCATTTATGTTGTAGTTTTGTAAGCCACATGGTCTTGATTTGCTTTTGCTTTTGTTTTGTTGTTTGTAAAAGGACAATGTGACTAATATGAAGGTGAGTTAAAATCTCTCCCTCACATACGCTTTCTCACACACGCCTCTTGTCAGTCACCATTATTTGTGCCCATTGAAGCTCAGCAATGCACAGCATCTCAGCGCTGGTGTGAAATCACTGCATAAAGCTTCATTTGGCAGAGCGGTCACCTCTTAACGCCCTTTACTGCTACAGTCCTGCTCTTGAGTTTACATACCCCTTGCAGATTCTGCTAAATGTTTATCATTTCTAAAAAATAAAATAAAATCTGAGAGATCATACAAATTGCATTTAAAAATAAAATACTGCTCTGATAGTGATGATGATGCTAAAATGAGCAGACAGCTGTTTTGCAATATTGTTAGGTGCAGTATGTCGAAATTTAAACATGCCAATTACTGATTAGGTTGTTGGTTTTTTTAGACAGGAGTGCTGACAGCTTCTCGTTGCTATGGAAACATTGAAACTAAATATTGTATTGTGTGAACGCAAAACCTTTGTTTGGAACACATACGCTATTTGATTGCAGAGTTGAAGGTACACTACATTTGGATTGCATTTTTGAATTTGAATCGAGGAAAAACATACAGTATATAAACATACTGTAGCAGGTGACTCGATGTTAAGATCTAATTGTCACTAAGAACAATTGAAGGACACCTACATGATATTAAGAACTGAGAGTATGAAAACTTTTGAACAAGATTTGTCATTTTCATCGTTATTTTGTCTTTTGTAATAAAATAAATTTAAAACTAGCATTAAATGGAACTTCACACAGTTTTCTAAATGCATCTTATTGATTTTGTTGTGAATGGTTTATCTATTCATGGTTTTTTTTTTTTAGCTCACAAAATTTGAATCACAGAATATCACAACTTGACCTTTGGTGAAACAACAGACTTTTCTTTGATTATGTTTGCCAGATTTCCCCAATCATTTACCCTCCCTTCCCTTTCTTACAAATGACTGCAAGTTTGTATTTAAATCTACCTCCATCTAATCAATAACTGATAGATAAAACCAACTCTGCACCCTATTGTTTTTTTCACCAATGTATGTCACAATTTAGAAGAAACGATCTCTCACTACTTTGATTACATTACAACTTTAAATAGCTGTTATGCTGCGTGCAAATGAAAACGTGTGATCTCTATCTATTCAAAACATCTTATACATTCTGCAAAGGGCATGTAAACTTATGAGAAAGGGATTATGTAAAGTGTACAATACATATCAGTGTGCACACGAAAACAAGCAGCTGTAGGCATGCACAAGCATTAACCAATGTGCACATAGAAACAGCTCCTACAGTGTCCTACAGTGTAACGCAACTGACAGTTGATGCATAGTGGGAGGAAGTGAAGGGTAAAGTATGGTCTTACTGCTGCACTGTTTCTCACCATCACACCACTCACACACTGCCAAACCTATGAAACACACTTAAGGAATAACATCACAGAGCGTGAGGTGCATGTATGTACAGATGTGTGGGTCCTTCTGTCACATGTTGTTGTCTTTGGGCTGATATTGGAGTTGCGGAGACAAGAATACACGTAAATACATCGACTCCAGCCACAGAGCTCTGGGTGTGTATGCATTCTGTTACACTCTGGATGTATTTGAAACCAAAGGAAGTACCTTTACATTCACAGTCAGCATCAATTTACTTCCTAAAGAAACGGCACCATTTCATTACATCTAATGATCTTGATCAAATTCATTTGAGCTGTAGAGATAACCAAGAAAATATTAGAGCTACACTGCTTATTTATTGATAGAAATGGAATTATATAAAAAATTTAAAAAAAAAAAAATGGATATTGATGAATTAATTTACTTAATTCAGTCACTTCATCAGAAGGCATTTTTATTTTAAAACCGAAGGCACGGGATGTTCAAACATTGAATACAGCTGTGCCTATACTGTAGATATGCAGTATACTGCTTATGAAGGCATCATTTTGCAGATTTTATTGGTATAAAAAAAACATTTTAGTGTAGCGAAATTGCTTTATACATAATGTTAAGATATCTGTAATTGTGTGTGAATGGTTAGTTAGCAACATATAATGATTTAAATCGGTAGATTAGAGACTAGAAACATCAGACTGACTTGTGTACTAATGTAATGCTCAAAGGTTATGTAAAATTGTGTCTAATAAATTTAGTAGCCAAATAAATATTAATTTTTGAGCATTCCTTTAGTTGAAAAGTTAAACAGCTTCTGTGTAGAAGCCTCAGATGTGTTTCTTTCTCTGCTTCTGTGTTTTCTCCTCTTGGAAACCGTCCAGCTTCCTCCTGCTAGAGGAATTTTCTATTAAATGCTGGAATTACTCTTTTGTGAGGGACAAAATGAGACAATAAAAATATTTTGTCTCAAAGGCATTCTTATGTTTTCTTGTTTTGCTAGATAATTCACATCAAATATTAATTCTCTGGCCCAATTTGTGTTTTGGACTGTTCTGGACTATTAACAAGGCTTCATGGGAATAGTCCTACTTTCATTTAACTGTTTCCCTTTCATTTCTGTTATAAGACTTGACGTTTCTATATCGCTGTATACTTTTCTAACTCATGCCTCCTGAATTAACATGCTTTCGCTGTAGGTGACCAAGGTGGTTAAAACCATCACACGCCGAACCTTCCAGCCAGTGATCCTGACAGAGTTCAAACCATCTACTCTCATACCTCCATCTACACCAACACCATCTGAAACAAAACCAGTAAAGAGTGCTTCTGGTTGGCGTGTCTCTGCCTCCCGTCTTTCATCTCACTAAGTGTGTCTGTAACTCACAGCTGGTGTGGCAGCGGTCTGTAAAACTAAATACCAGGGAGATCATAAAACATATATAGAACTGTAAAATCTGGCCATGACGCCTGCATGCACCTTAAACAGGCGAACATTAGTAAACGCAGCCATCGCAGTAGATAGACGCCTTTCATTAGAGGCAACAGTAGCCTTTGTGGTCAGTCTAAATATAAGCTCAGTCTAAATATAAGCTTCAGTGTCCTTCTATCTTTTTTAGATCTTTAAACTCACCTATGTTTCACACACAATTTCAGTAATCCTTTTAAAGTCAACATGAAATGCTCATCGCAACCCATTATAAAGTATAATGTAATATAGGTGTGTGTGTGTATGTTTACGAACACACATATTTAGATTAACTTTTAGTTTTTTAATCCAAGTTCCCAGTAAAAAGGCATATTTATGTTTGAAACAGTATTTCACTAAATGAACACAACTATGATATTTTATCATTTCCATCAAGAAAAATCATGAAAAGAATATAATAACAACCCCTTTTCTTTTTGAAGCATGATTTCTGCATCTCTTCTTCATCTCACATTGGTGTCTGTTTTAACATGTTAACTTCATGTGTGGGTGTAAAGGGGTGTTCACACTGACAGCGACTTGTAGAAACGGAGCAGCTTAGTCATTTATTATAAGTTGCCGGTTTGAGACAGCATGAGCAACAGAGACAGTTGGCGATGCAATAAAGTAGTAACACTCGCAACAACCAGTAGGGTTGCATATAGTTCACCTAACAGCTGCACAAGTAATTCGCCTCATGAATACAGTTGGATACTGCAATCGAGTGTAAATGCCTACCTGCAAACAACCGTATAGCACTTTGTCGACCTCCCCCAGTTAAATTGCCATCAGTGAGATTGCTGCTTTTATCTTAATAATGTTTGTTGAAAGTAACTGCAGTTCCCCAAAAAAGCTGCGCACTCCATTGGTTAAACCCATACTGGGGTCTGTAAAGGTGAAATAGCTGTGACTGTGGTTACAGATATTTTCCCCCTTTAGACATGGACACATCCCTTGTGATATTACGCACTGACAACTGGCCATGTGGCTTGTAAGGGTTCACACTCAAATTCAAGCAGTCATGGTTCATCTCCAATGACGATTAATTTTTATCAAGCTCATTAATTTCCAAGATGAATTTACAGCCATGGACAAAATAGCCAATTAATTGCTTTGCAGAATTCACTGAGCAGCAAATTGGTTTCTGTATCAGCATTGAACCTTCAGGAGCAGCAGCACTCCATCCTCTTGACAGGCAGACATTTTGTAGAATAAGGGACTGGATTAGCACTCAGAGGGGAATAGTGATTTATTTAAGTTGAGTCATAAAGACGCCAGTGCCCTGTGATAGACACAGAGAAGTAGAACATCACTCAGGTCCATGTAGTCTCGTGGCAGTTCTTATGTTGATTGATTTACTGTTGTCATGTACACTGTTCTCTCTTAGTATGTGGTAATGGTTTACTTGAAGATTCCTCTAAAGGGTGTAATGAAAGTTAGTCCCTCATTTAGTAAAAAAGTCAAATCAATAGCTATCATATGTGCAACAATGCAGCAGTTCTTGTTGACAATGAAATGCTACCCCGTCAGTCAAGAAAGTTAAAATAAGAACTAATGTTTGAAATGGCAAATTATTTTGAGTTTGTAAACACATTTTATTTTTTGATCACATTCGAAAAAGTTAATATATTTTTACACAAACTAGTAATAAAATGAAATGTAACATTGACATACTTCAAAAATGTTGATTGTATTTCACTTTCATTTCAATTTCATTCTCATTTTTTCAGGATACTTTGGATGGAAAGTTTAAAAGAGCAGCATTTATTTAAAATGATTTTTTTTGTAGCATTATAAAAGTTTTTACTGTCAGATAGATTGAATTAATTTGATGAATTTAATGCTTAAATCCTTAATGAATAAAAAATAATTTATTTTAAAAAAAAATTCCAAAATGACAACTGGACAGCATTTAATGTTGACAAATGCTGACAAGTCCTGTAAAAATAATATAGCATGTAAAAAGTTTCTATAGCTAAATATAACATTAGTCCCTTAGTTTAAGTTGTGAAGTAAGTTTGTTGTTTTTATGGTGAGAAACTTTAACAACTACAACCAAGAACCCACAATCCTTATATTTTCAGTTGTAGCTATATAGTTACTGATGAACACAAAGCCTTTTAAAACACTGGAAAAGATCTTCAGTCATTTCACTGCTACTCAGCCAGCTCACAGTGTGACATCCACTTCCCTGCTGATGTTAGACCACTGAGTCAGTGTGCTGCATTTCACTCATAAATGCCTGTGGTTGTTTTGGCTGCTATGATTTGAGCAATCTGACATAACAGCTGCATTTTGAATGGCCCTCATATCACATATAGGCCATGCACAAGGCATAAAATACGGGAAATGGCTCACTCTAGTTCTGCATAAAAAACAAACTTTCACTTCAATAATTACGACTTGAAATTCTGCTAACTGTGTTGCTATTTCCGTCATCTTAGGTCACTAAGATGGTCAAGACAGTGACAACACGGACAGTTCGACAGTTGCCGCTGGGTCCCGATGGCCTTCCTCTTCCAGAGGGCTCATCTCCACTGGGAAGCTACACTGACTCCATTGATCGGCGCTACATGAAAAACGGCGAGCGCTTCATCACACCCCAAGCCACTTCCACCCTCACACGCTCGTACAACAATTACAGCGACTCCTACAATGACACTCCAGACAGTCAGTTTCGCCATTACGCCCTTCACGATGGATACGGAGACGTAGCCGACAACTACGGAAGTCTGTCCCGCGGAGTCAATTACAGGCCCTATCGGCCCTACATGCCCACCGGTGGATACCGGCCGGAGAACAGCTACACTCTCCCTATCCGCAAGGACGACTATGGCCATGTGGCCCAGCCTCAAGTCCCAATGGGAAGTAGCACTGTGGATCTCAATCGTTCTCAGCCGGAGCGTTTTCAAGCTGAACCCTACGGCCTGGAAGACGACCGCCGCAGTCTAGGCCCAGATGACGAAGAGCCGTATGACCTAGAGCCTGATTATTCCACGGCTAACCGCCGCACACTGCCTGGACGTACCATTCGAGAGCCATTGCGCAACGGACCCCGCGTGAGGTAAGAATCGTACAGTTGAATTGGTTTGTTTGCTTGTGCCACTGTGGGTTAGCTCTGTCTTTTGTACATGGTTGTAAGCAGCTTTGATGTGATTGCCTATTGGAGAGATTCAATGGTCCAGCTCCTGAGAAGCACATAGATGCAAGTTTTTCTTTCACATAATGGAAGGTTATTGCCTAGCTTTCTGAATCTTTAGTTGACCAGAAGAGGCTTGGTCGACCAAAATTTTATTAGTCACATAGTCGCAGAAAAAAAAAAAATCCACAGGCGAGGTCACACAGTCTGTGACAGACAGATCATTAACAGCTAGTCTATGGCAATACAATACATCGGGAAATACAATACATCATTCAACGACCTCAAATATGGCTTATCATCTGAAAAATGTAAGTATTAGCAGCTTTACATGGCCGCTCAATCTAATGTTAATCTAGAGAAATGTGTGCTGTTCAAGTGTCTGTGCGGAGTGTGGAGCTGAACTGTAGCGCGCTCACTGCAGGACAGATGGAGGCACCGGTGTGCTCACTTGCTCTTAAAATACCCTGTTATTTTTGCTCGTACAGATAAGAGTAATACATCTTTCAAATCTGTGTAGACTCTACGTTTACTTGTGTGCACTCACAATGCCGCACTTTTGTAAAATAATGAAAGCAAATATGATGCACTTTCTGCCGTCTTGGTCTCTGTGAACTTGAGCTCAAAACAGTAATAAACACTGCGTCGTCAGAGTTGGTATTGTGGTTTTATCAGACACTTGCACTTAACATTATATGAAAATAAAGCTCAAATGGAGTTAAGGTTTCTGACCAGCGAAAGACGGAGATCTGTGTTTTGTCTGTCTTTAGAACGGCTGTATCTGAGTGCATCACATTATGCTTTCATCAACTTAACATTACAGGTTATAACGTTTATTGTATGGGCGCTTAGCTTTTCTTGTTGTTTAATACACTCAGACAAAATCTCTGATATGAAGCGCTATATGCACAGGATATTTAAAACGTACAAATGTATATTGGCTACAATTAGACGGCAAATGTAACTCTTCTCCACTCTTCAAACACACAAAAAATTTGCCTTTAATTCGCCAGACATAGTGTTTACGTAAAGAAAACGCTGTTCTTATTCAAACATAATTTATTTATTTACCCTTGCATTGCGAACAAGCGGCGATCTGTCTCCTCCAGGCTGTGCACGGCGCTTCATTCTGAATGGAGGCATATGAAGTTACGAGGTTTCGTTGATAGTTTGAGGATCCAATGGCATTATGAAGTTTTACTGACAAGCTCTTTTAATTGCTTTTCATTGGTTAAATATTTGTAAAGCCCTGAAACAGACATAAGGAAGACTAATAGCACTGATATTAACGAAATATTATAGAGATGTGAAGTTAATATTAGATAATTTTCCACGGCACACCTGACTGGGCTAGGGTATAGCGACTTCCATACTCTGTCATACGGAAACGCCGCCCCTGCTCATTCCTTCTGCCAAAGATTCAAATCTGAGTTTGTATTACTGTATTAAAACTCACTGTATTATGTTGATTATTGTGAGAGAGAATTTTCCAATGACAGCGCATTTGTTGGCTGCGATACAAACAGTTATACAAACAGTGAAACAGTTGGAGTTCTGCTCTAACTTTTCACACCTCTTGAAAAGGCTCTTAGCCAGTCAGATTCGAGAACCAGAAAGATATGTATTATTATTATTATTTAATATTATTGTTAAATGGCATGATAGGTGGCATGAGACAAAATTAACTAACAGTCTGATATTGAATGGATGTTGAAACTAGAGATTGCACTTTTTTTTATTGTTTTGCTAATGTGTTTGTGCTAGTTAAGTGAGGGCTCGGTTTTCTCTCCACCCCTAAATGTTCTCCCTCTTGAGCTGAGCGACCTTTGCTTTCACAACCAAAGACAGTGGAAAACTATTTTCCTCCTTAAAAAGGACACATTTTTCTGTTGTTCTGACCCCAGTTTACTCTTTCCAGAGATTAGAAAATGCAAGGCAAATGACAGCTGACATAAAGCAGATGGCTGCGTATATGTAAAGAAGAGCTCTTCTTTTTGATCAGTGATTTCTTTCTATATGGCAGATGAAGATAGAACATTTTTACAGTATTTTTATCTTCTAAGACAGAACAGGGAGGAAAGGCGAGATGTCGTTATCATGAAACATGTTTTCCTTGTCATACTCCTCTAGTCAATATCAGCACATTCTTCATTATGAGGATCTGTAGCAGTTTTGACAGTCCTGTGTGTTGCGGGAACACAGTTTCTTTTTAATTAGGATGCGCACACATATACAGCAACACATACACAACTTTTTGACCACTTCCTCTTTTTCAGCCCATAATGTATTTGTGTACATCCGTGCCAAAATTATAGTGTAATTAGCAGTGATGTCACCCCTCTTACTCCGAATGTCAAAGTCTTGCGTTTTGCATCCATCATTAGCATTCCCATAATAACAGATGCTGACAAAAATCTCGCTAATGAATGTAAAATGAATATGTTAATTAGAGCTTATTGCTTTTCAGTTTGGAAACCCGCAATTATAAAACAGCCAAAATTGCGACATTTAGCAAAGAAATGGTTGCCAGTGCTTTGTTTGCATGGTTACTGTGCATTTAATTTGTTAAGCCGACTCTAGGTCTCTTCTTTATCTCTCTTTCTCTATCTCAGTGGAGCTGTTGTTGTCAGAGTGATTAATAGTCTCTGGTGAACACTGCCAGACAAAGGGGGCGTCTCGTCTCCAGCCATATCTCTAATGGTTCATCTCTCCTTGGCTGATCCTCCCCGCACCTGCCACCAGTGCCACAGCAGAGCAGCCATAAGGTCGTCATGCAGAAATCTCCCTAGAGACCACCAGGGACCACTTCCTATGCGCTCATGCTGAACTGACAACAGTTATATAGTGTAGGCAGAAAGAGAAAAATATTCCATCCTTTATATGGAAGTATGGGCATGGGACTAAAGACTGAAAAACTGAATTGGTGAAAAGTATTATATAGTTATGTAGAGCAGAATCAAGTTCTTATTTACTGGTAGTACCAGTTTTGTTTTCAAATAATGCTGAGTTCATTGTTTTCACACATGCATTCTTCCTCTTGTGAAGCGGAATATCATGCTAAAATACAGCACAAAGCACACATAGCAATCAGTGTAGTCTGATTTCCGAACAAATTAATCTTGTGAGACTTTTCTTAAGTGAATTACTAACTTGCAGCACTACCAGTGTAGTCTGATTCTCAAACGAATCATTGCAGTGAGTTGGTTGTTTTTAGTGATTCAAACATTTACCGTGCTATTCGACTGATTCCCGAACAAATTATTTGAATGAATTGGTTCTTTCTAGTTAATCAACAGTGTAGTTCGGTTCTCGAAAGAATGATGCTTATGAACTGGTTCATTTTAGACAATCAAAGACTGATAGCACAACCACAGTAGTTCGTTTCAAGTAGAAATGCCTGTAATGAAAATGGAATTTTCCTTTTTTTACAAGCACTTATTTCCTAAAAGTACTGGATGAATCACTAATAGAACTGTTAAACAGTGTTTGAAGTTTAGTTTTACACCCAGTATTTTCAAAAATATACAGTACAGTAATTGCTTAATACACTATAGTGTGTTTTTTTTTTTGTCATGGTACCATTTTGGGGCATTTCTATAAAGTACCATAGAGTATAAGTGCAAAAGCACCTGTGATTTTTAATTACTGTTTATTGTGATTTATTTATAAAATATTTCATCATGTGTAGATTTGTCAAATGAAGTGAAAGTAATTGCAAGTAACAAGTAATTGCTCATTATAAGAGTGGAGCGAATGATTATTCAAATGAGTGATATCTACTGTGAGATACCGTGAGACTCTTGGAATAATATGAAACTCTTTCTGTTTGGAGGCAAAGGCATTTATCCAAAAAATCTGGAAATAAATAATTCAGAGAAAGGAAATGATGGGAGAACAAAACGGATGTAGTAATGGGCACATAACTATGTGGTTTTTGCTGGCAGCGAACAAAAACAGACACGCATATTTCTGGAAAAGGAAGAACATTTGGCTCATTATCGAGGCATAGAATCTGTTGTAATAAGAGCACCACATCTAGTGGAAGAGCATCATGTGTAGTCGAAGTGCTTTCATGTGTTATGAATACACTCGTATATACAATGGCGGCAATTTAAATGCAAATCTTGACATTCCCATCGCTCAGTCCACAGGGTTTAGCATGCATCTGAACTGTTTAAATAATTTCAATTTGCAAAGCCCTCTGTGTGTGTGTGTTTGTTTGTGTGTGAGGGAGAGAGTGAGAGAGAGAGAGAGAGAAGGAAAGATATGAAACTATCTGTACAATAGCAGTGTTATGAACAATCGTTTTGAGCCCTCTCAAAGTGTCTCAAAGTGATCTTTTCAGTCTGCACCTGACACCATTGTGCCATCTTTCTGATGAGTTCTGGCAGAAGCTTTTTGGCACAAAATTTTTTTTTGGCTGAAATTCATTATTTACTCTCGTAAATAATACGGTTCCAAACCCATATTCTTTTGTGGTACAAAAATATGGTTATTTTAATACTTTTGTCTGGTACTGTCTATGCAATTACATTGGCCATGGCTGTTAGAAAGCATGATAAAAGCAGGCGTGATAGCCAAAAGCTAATAGAATAATACCTTTGTGTGAGCAAAATTTATCCAAGGTTATTATTCACAAAATAATCTTTCTCTCCAGCTAGCTGTTAATTCCGAAATAATAGTAAACAGATGTTTGAATCAAGTTGAACACCGTCTGATCTTTCATTCTGATTTGTATAAATTGAGGAATACCGTTTTGTTTAAGCTGACCCAATCTTTTCAATTTCAAGCTTAGTTTTGGGTGAAAAGACCTTAAAATAAGATGCTGCTCTAGAGTTATTTTTAGTTATCCAGTGCTTAGCTTGACTAGTGGATGAAAGAAACAGCAAGTCACTCTGTAAATCCTATTATACTTGGTCATACACACCATCAAACATGAGTCATGCTGCCTAAGCCTGTCTGCCCTTTCTATATTAGCTGCTCTGGTTAATTATTTGCATCAGCATGAGTCTTGGTGGGAAGAGTATTGAACTGTTTAACTCAAGTAGAAATAATGTATCCTGAGTGCCAGCCGTGTTAATGTTGGTTTGCTCCCAACAGGTCTGGCACCGGTTGCCATTCAGACATTACGTCAGTTAATGATTATTTCATCATTCTGACACTGAATAGCACTTGGATGGCATTTCCAAAGCAATAAAATGCTTCCAAATTTACCATGTGGTCAGTAACCACTCTCTTAATTTGCATGAAATCTGTTGGCATGTTACAATAATAAAGCAAATGATGATTGTAATGAATGGTGACCAGAGCTGGGCTTTGCAGCAGTGTTCTATGAACTGCAAACCAACACTAGAATTGAGAAGTAGAGAGTAGTAGTTTATCGTTATGTCAAAAGTCATTTGACTCAGTGGCCACCTAGGAGATATGTACCACACTTAGCGTTTCAGTTTCTCCCATTCACTTTTTTACAACTTTGACTGTCTCTGATTACATTTGACTAAACCATGATTGGCATAATTGGTCATATTTTAATTTACTAAAGGACTAATTGCTGCTAGAGCAAAAATTTTAGAAAAACATAGCTATGAACTCTGAAAATAACTAACAAGGATAATTAAATTGAGGAAAACTTTTCCAAACAATTACATTTAAGCCTGTTGAACAACCAACAATTTATTTGAATAGATTTGCTATTTTAGTCGTGTTGTGCAAACTTAACTTAAATAGCTTCATTATACCCAAGATGAAATGAAAGTGAGAAAAACATATTTTTCATCTTTATTTAATAAGAATTGATTTTAAAGTAAGCAAACTTTGAAAGTCTTTTATGTTCACCAAGGCTGCATTTATTTGATCATAATAACTTTTATATTTTAATATGGTTTAAATTGAATGTCCTTGAATAAAATTATTTTTAAAAAATCCAAAAAAGTTGCAAATGCTACAAGAGGAGACGTCTCACCTGACAACATGCTCTGTCATTCTCAGTACGTTCCTTTAGTGTGCTTAAACGCTTTTTCCTCTGGGACCAATCAGATGGTGTGTTCCTCATGTTCCATCATAGAGTTAATGCCCCATTTCATGGCCATATCATCTCTTTAAGATGTCAGATGTATGAACTGCTCATTTAAAGCGCTGCCATGTAACAGCTTGCTGAGATTTCTTCCCTCTGTAATGTGCCCTCAAATCACCTCCAAAGTTGCAGTACATAATTAACATAAAACTCTCATTAAAAGTGCATCCCTCCACAACCGCCAACATTCTCAGCTGTGGCCCATTTTGTCAAGTCACACATCAAAGACTTTGTTCACACAGTGAGTAAATCCGATTTGTTTTTCAAATCTGGTCTTTAGCAGTCTTTTCTTAAGTCTTTTTCCCTATCATTTTTGACGTTATGAAATTTTATCATATATATATATATATATATATATATATATATATATATATATATATATATATATATATATATATATATATAAGAATTTTTTTTCTTGCTGTTCAGACTACAAGCAAAAGATTAAGATCTCAAAAACATTTCCTCTGTGGATTCATGAATGCTGTCAGATTATTGTGGTGGCTTTATATTTGCGCATTTGGTCCCTAGTGCTCTGAATTTCTGGTACACCTTGTTTTTTCCCAGCTAGAGTGAGATGAGGACAGAAAATGAGCTGGAAATGGAAAGAAAGAGTGATGGTGAGTAAGTGGCACAGGGGTTTAATATTTCTATGCCAATTTAGGAGTACCACCACAGGGACATCTCTGTTTTGTTCACACTGATAATGAAGCATGCTGAGACTCCTATCTGAGATTGATGTAACCTCCCTGATGTGTACAGCACAGCCCCAGACATGTTATTTCCAACTTCTACACTGTATTGAACAAGAAATGTTGGAGTAAAATATTATATGGGCTCATGAGAGCCTCCAGCCGCCTACAGTCACCCCCGCAGAATAAGAATGTTCATGTTAATATAAATGATCATAAATAACCCATATGGCATACAGCGATGATGACGTGTAGATTCTTTTTGAATAACAAACAAAATCAGTTTCTACTTCATTCATTCTTTGAATTTGCTGGAAGTATTTTGGGTTATTGAATACACAGTCTCAAATGTATAAAGCTGTGTATTGCCGAATAAAAAACTGACCCCAAACTTCTGCATGGTAGTACATATCTATTTTTTTTAAACCACTGTTTCTCTTTAGAAGTTAAAATCAGCCATTGCCACTTCAGGGTTTGTGTGATGCCTCAGAGAAAGGCAAAACTCTTGCTACTGCCTGTGGAGCAAAGGGTCAGTTTTGAACACCACAAACAGCACTTTTTGGTTTTAATGAAGTGATACAACAGCTAATTTCCAAGGTGTCTTAAGTACCAGTAAATGTCCACACTAAGCATTTGTTTGCAAACTGTGTTTTCAGTCTATAGGGTTCTTTTGTTGGCTTAATGGTTACTCTGTTGCATTAAGTCTTTTTTTCGTCTGCTTTTGCAGAGAAAAGTTTATGCCTTTTCTCTGCAAATGTGGAGAAGTATACCATGAAAAGGTTAATTTACAGTTTCTAAGACAGCGCAGTAGCAACATAAACAGTTGTGTGCTACCAATAGTAAAAATGTATGACATTTTTATTTATTTATTTCTACTGTAAATTTTCAAATCATCAGTGTCAGTTTACAATGAATATTTCAGAAATGCACATTGATTATTTCATTTCCTATCCCAACATATTGATTGCTTGCTTGTGACAGGGAGCTCTCAGGAAAGTCCAGAGCTGGGATTCTCCCAGTGGGAGTGATGCTGTACTATTCAGATTACTCATAGTAGGGAAGCCATCCATCGCTCCCTATCCATCTGTCTCTCTTTCTCTCTCTCTCTTTGTTTCCACTCTGTTCTATATTTGCTCTGGGCCATGCGGGCTCTCTGTTTTCCCTCATGCTGTATCCCATCCATCATTAATTAAAGAAAGAGAGAACATCACTGTGTCCTGACAGACACAATTAATAGGGAAATGGCAGCAGTTTTTATTATTGACGTGCTGTGGATTTGGTTAATAACTAAAGCAATCACCTTTTTCTTTGTCTCTGTCGTACTTACTCCGTCTTACGTATTTTGATCTCCTCTTTTTTTTCTTTTCTTTTGAGATGAGTATCGTTGGCTATTGTGAATATAACCAACAACTAGGCCTGCTTATAGAAAAACAAAGAAATTAATATCATATAAAGAAATCATACTGTGCATGACTATAGCCAACTTTCTTTTTTGAAGAATTCTAAACCATATCTGAAATATAAAGATTTTCACTCTTTCCTGCTCTTTGTGTGGTGCTAATACCGTTGGATAACTGATAAATCTCTCTCTTTTTCTTCACTTGTTACAGAGGCTACGAGGACCCCATCGAGGCTGAATTAATTGATGAAAGACACCCCTACATCCATGGCATGTACCCAGCACCTCTTGCCCAACCCGAGAGAGGCAGCTTGGCCAGTCTAGATCGCATGGGCGGCCGTCGCTCACCCTCGATTGACAGCATCCGCAAAGACCCACGGTGGAGGGACCCCGACCTGCCTGAGGTCATCGCCATGCTAGGTCACCCCATCGATCCGGTCAAATCCAATGCAGCTGCCTACCTGCAGCATCTCTGCTATGAAAATGACAAGATAAAGAAGGATGTCAGGCAGCTGAAGGGGATCCCCGTGCTGGTGGGCTTGCTGGACCACCCTAAACCTGAAGTCCATCGCAAGGCCTGCGGAGCTTTGAGAAACATCTCCTACGGCAAGGACCACGATAACAAAGTGGCCATCAAGAGCTGTGATGGGATTCCTGCTCTCATCCGTCTGCTGAGGAAAACCAATGACATGGAAGTTCGGGAACTTATCACAGGTATGAGATGAAATCTATATCCAGCTGCTCTACCCCATACTACAAACTTTGTAAAGTGGGTTGTATGAGAGGTTTCACCCACCTAATTTATTAGGCTATTTTGGGCTCTTTTTTCCTTTTCTTGATCTTTTGATACCAAAGAATGTACATGACAAAACAAAAAAAAGTTAAGAATTGTAGAACATGTCAGTACCGTTCAAAGGATATTTTATTTTTCTTTAATTCAGCAATGGCACTTTAAACCATCTGTTAAGACATTTATCATTTTGTAATATTTATGATCATGTGACATTGAAGCCTGGAGTAGTGACTGCAGAAAATTCAACTTTGCCATCACAGCAATAAATTATATTTTAAAATGTAATAAAATAGAAAACAGTTGTTTTTAATGTAATATTTCACAATATTACTATATTTTATCATTTGGTGTTTTAGCAAGAGACCTACTACAAAAACTTTTCTTTCTTTTTTTTAATCGAATTTTGAACAGTATAAATAGTCAAAATTTTAAGAATGCTAATCTGAAATTTGTTTATGGTGGTTACGGCAACTGCTCGAAATTCAATTCCAGATTCATTAGGCTTTCTTCTGTGTGACAGCCTGACCAATATAAGTAATTTTCAGTCCAATGACAACAATAACCTTCCATCTTTCTTATCTTGTTTGTCCTAAATCTTCTATGATTCATTCATTTGTATTTTTCTCATTTCATCTAGTCATGCTTGGCAAGCATCCTACTAATACAAGCCATAGGCCTCTCTTCATGTTTTGTCCATTCAATTACTAGATGAGTCCGGACTGATATTGACTGAATCCAGGTCAATGGGGGACCGCTAAGCAGGGTCTTGACCTGCTGGGCTTTATGTGTCTCCTCCTGGGACCTTAATCCTTCGGCCTGGTCTCCATGACCTGACACACATTTACTAGAATGTGGAGAATGCTAAAGAGGTCCGGAATCTGACCGGACACTTAATGCACAAAGACCAAAGACACATTTTTGCATGCATTCACAAGACATTTTATTACTGGAACAGGGGATTTGTGTCACTGACAGACAATAAAGGATTTACAAAATCTTAAGAAAACATTTGTGTATGAAATAATTATAAACACTCCCATTTTGGGGTCAGCAAGATTTGTCATGATTATATTGTGAAATATACCATTTCAAATAATTGTTTTCTATTTTTAAAAATATTCATTCATTCATTCATTCATTCATTCAAAAAGAACAACATTTATTTGAAATAGATTTTTTTGGGGGTTTCTTTAATGTCACTTTGATCAGATTAATGCATGCCTGCTGAACTAAAGTATTAAACAATATTGAGTGCAGCTCTTTCCATTACTAGGGTTTGGTGAAACTACTGAAAGATAATGATTTTTTTCTGATGGTTCTCCGACCTGGCATTCAGTTTTTTACACAGATCATGACAAAAAGTTTGTGGTGTGTGAAATACCTAAGTGAATCCTGGAGTGTGAAATAGTGACGTATAACAGCTCTGCAGCCTGACTCAATGATTAACTTTACAGCACACTGTTGCTTTCAATCTCAGTTAAAAATAGGTATTTTCTACAGGATGGAACCGAGCCCTGGACAGCCTTATGGTTTATCTGCAAGGCCCCTATAAAAACACTCCCCTTACAGTAGTCTTTCAGCAGCCTGGAAAACTGGGAATGTTTTGTCTACAATTAAAAATAATTGCAGGGTTTTAAAAATAGGTTCACCATGTGCTCTTGAACACCATACTTGTCAGCAGCACTTATTTGCACCTCAACCAAGAAACTTATTGTGTGGCTATTGCTACTTTTTCTTTCTGTTCTTTTTTTTTTTTTTTTCTACTTAGAAGTGTCGTCTTAGAAATTTTCATTACCTTTTCCACTTTTCAGCATTATTTTTAATTAAACTGTCTGGTTTAATTTGTTGACCCTGTGTCAAATGTTCTTCACATGCTGTGAATATTTAGCAGTGCGTATTAATATTTTTAAATGAAGGTGGTCAAGATTGATACAACTTCAAAGCATCATAATTTCCTTTTCAGAGCTCTCCAGCTTAAATGTTAAAAGTCTTTTGAACAAATTTATCATTTAATTACAACCAACCAGCTACAGCAGTGTGTTTATACCACTAGCCATGAACCTCTGCTTTCATGTCTGCATTCTGTATCTTTGTATCTGCCTCAACTCTCCATCTCACCCTCATTCTCTCTTTCTCTTTATTCTCTGTCTGTTTTGCTCTGATCAAGCAAGTTTTTAGAAGAAACAGATTTAAGGCGTACTTCCTATTTCCATAATCCGTACTCTATGACTCTCCGTGTTTTTGGCACATTCCAGACATTGCATATTTGGAACTCTTTTTCACTGGCGGAGCAAAAAAGATAAAGTAACTGGCACTATTTTATCAATTTACTTTACATAGAGCCATTTAGAAATATAATTACGAAATGTCAGTGTTTGACTTTGTCTCCATTTGTCTCCTCCTTTGTTGAATCTCACAGTCTGAATGATTCCTTGTTCTTGTGTCGATTACTGTTTGCGTACTTATGCACCTTATTGCGTACTCAAATCACCTGATGATATATGAAAAAAAACAAATGTAATGAAATTAGAAAAAGGACACGAAACATAGCAAACAAAATGACATTTGTTCAGAAATTCCAGAAGTCCAGAGTACGGTTGCATTTGAGATGATTACCTCGTTTACCCTTCTTTCCTGTTTCTTTCTCTCTGACTCAGCTGTCCAATCAGTGTATGATGAATGGCAGGGGGCAGGATGGGACTGTAATAGCCCTAAGTGAATGGCCTGTTAGAACAGCATGTCTGCTGCTCCCAGGAAATTGAATTAGCTGGAAGGCTCCAATGACAAGCAGGAAGGAGTAAACTCAATCAGGCTGCACCTCTTGCAAGGTTCAGCTTCTCTCATGTGGGTTTCATTGGCTCCTTCTGTATTAGATTGATGAGCAGTTACGACACTAGAGCTCTCTGAAATAACACAGTATAGTGTCTGTTTTGTACAATTAATATTAATATATTAATATTTCATATAAATATTTATACTACTTTAGCTCAACTGGTAATACATCTGGCAAAAGTAGCTATTACTGTTTGGTCTTTATTTGACCAAAAATGCAGTAAAACAGCAATATTGTGAAATATATTTTAAATCTTAATTAATGCTGTTCAGGGTCACATGATCATTATAAATATTACAAATATTACAAATTTATTTACTGAAACTTTTTAATGGTGTTTTTATATATATATATATATATATATATATATATATAAACATCATTCAAAAGTTTCAGTATTTCATCATATATACATACACATACATACATACACACACACGCACGCACATGCACACACACACACACACACACACACACGAGTTGTAATCAACAGTTGTAATAGCCTTTGACTGCTTCAACCTGCTCCAGTTTTCTGCCTCCTATTAAAGCCAGTAAAGTGAAGTTAATCAGCATGTGCTATGTATAGACCTCTACATCTCCTCTGACTACAAGCCCATCTGACACAATAACACATGCACGAGTGCATGAGCTGGCCGGTAATGATCCATGCTCCTTAATGTTCCACTTTACCAAATAGACATTCCCACATTCAGCAAGGGCCATGTGTACGGCGTCTGTTATCAGGACTTTAACCGGGGTCTAATGGCTATTCAGCGCCTAAGAGGTGATGGCGATGGAGCCTCCTCGCAGATGGAAGTACAAATTTGGTTATTATCCGAGGGTAAATAGATTTATTTTGGTAGTTAAAAGAACCCGAGCCCATTTTACACAGAGCTACGATGTGTTTATAGACCTCTTGTCTCTTGTTGGGAGTTTTTGTGAGCAGAAATGAATCTGGAAGTAATTGCTGAGCGAGAAGAACATGGAGTGATGATGTGTATGAAGGGCAGAAAAAAACAATTCAGAGTTGTTTAAGGATGTACTTTTGTTTGAGTTTGTAGTCCGCTATGCTATTTCTGTTTTTAGCGAGAATTTTTTTACTAACCCAAGAAAAGGCTGTTTATTTATTCACTGTACATTTCCAAGGGTAGCAGTAGCTGTATGGGGCTTGCCACGTTAATAAAACAAAGGCCAGTCTTAGCTGTGTAGGCGTATATACGTCTGCTGGCTTATAGAACAAGCTTCTCTGTTTTATTGTCTAGAAAATAACAGCCTGGCCCCTTTACGTTCTATTTACTTGGAGCAGTTTTTCTCAAACTTTGCTTTTCCTTTCCTTTTTTCCTGTCCAATCCTTCTTAGTCGTGGTCTGTAATGGAGGTTCCTGTCTGAAAACTCAGAATCAATGCTTTTGTAATGCGTGGTATGTCAACAGACCTAACAGCGCTGACACTTTTTGTTTGTAGCTCTCGTGTCATGTTAAGAAGTGTAACAGGTCCTTTTTTCTTTTCCTGTTTATTTTCTCTCTCTGTCTTATTCCACCTGTTAGGAACACTTTGGAACTTGTCCTCCTATGAGCCGCTGAAGATGGTGATAATTAACCACGGGCTTCAGACGATGACTAACGAGGTCATTATCCCTCATTCGGGCTGGGAACATGAGCCAAACGAGGACTCAAAGCCACGGGATGCAGAGTGGACCACCGTCTTCAAGAACACATCAGGATGTCTAAGGTACACTGGTCTGATTGACAGCATCCTCCACATCCTTGTCAGCTGACCTATAGTCTAATGACAATGAAACCTTTTAATGGTCTTTCGGTTTTTGCAAGTCTTATTGGGTTTCTGCAAATGCCTTTTACGTGTTTATTCTATTTTAATTGGATTTGCTAAAAGGTTTCAGATGAATGAAAGAAGTTCATTTGCGTATATTAAAGGATTAGTTCACTTCCAGAATAAAAATTTCCTGATAATTTACTCACCCCCCTGTCATCCAAGATCAGTCGAAAAGAAATTAAGGTTTTTGAGGAAAACATTTCAGGATTTTTCTCCATATAGTGGACTTCAATGGGACCCAACAGGTTGAAGTTCCAAATTGCAGTTTCAGTGCAGCTTAAAAGGGCTCGACACGATCCCAGCCGAGGAATAAGGGTCTAGTGAAACGATCTGTCATTTTCTAAAAAAACAATTTCTATACTTTTTAACCACAAATGCTCGGCTTGCACTAGCTCTTCGATGCGCATTCGCGACTTCACGCATTACGTTATCACATTGGAAAGGTCACGCGTGGTTAGTTCTTCTTCTGTGTTCTTCGGTTCAAAAGGGTAGGGTCATCTCATTTTATCCTCCAACTTCCAAAATCGTCCGACATCGTTTTACCTTTTTTTTTTTTTTTTTGTAAAGAGCGGTTGACTTTCTTTGCATGTTCTCTTTGTAAACATTGGGTCGGTACTTCCACCTACATCACCCCTGTGACCTTACCAGCATGATTTTGTAATGCATGAGGTCAAGCTAGTGGTTTGTGGTCCTTTGTGGTTAAAAAGTATATAATTTTTTATTATTTTTCTAGAAACTTACTAATCGTTTCACTAGATAAAACCCTTATTCCTCGACTGGGATCGTGTAGAGCCCTTTGAAGCAGCACTGAAACTGCAGTTTGGACCTTTCCCATTGAAATTCAATATATAGAGAAAAATCCTGGAATGTTCTGGCAGTGAGCTAATCCGGTAAGATGGTCTGTCTTTTGCAATGTTGTTTTAGTATTCTTTATTGTTTATTTCAGCTTCATTTCAATTAATAAAACTTGAATTTTAATAGCCAGAGGTGTAAAATACTTGAGTAATTTTACTTGATTACTTTACTTAAGTATTATTTTGGAGGATTTGTACTTCATTCAAGTACAATTTAAACTGGTTACTTGTACTTCTACTTGATTACATTTCTGGAGAAAAAAAAAAAGTACTTTTTACTCCTTACAATTTAATTTCATCTTAAAAAGTACATTACATTTTTATTTTATCTTATGCACAATGAATATGGTAAACGGAAGTTCAAATGTGCATGCTTGACGTGAGAACCAATGATCATTGTTTTCACGCATCAAGCACACACATTTCTACTTCAGTTGTGACATTCATCAGATAAATGTCAGGCTTCAAAAGTACACCATCAGATCTTTGGAAGCATATTGAGGTAGCAAAGTTGCGTTTCCCCCCCAAAAAAGTTTATTCATTATTCTTTCTGTTTTGCTAGAGCCATTAGCTGTGTAATATATTGGCTGAATGCACAAGATTGAGTGCAAATAAATCAGTGATGAGAATTTAAATACAATTAATATTTTTGTGGGAATGATTTTTTATTATTATTATTATTATTATTATTATTGTTATTATTAAATGATACAAATCTCCAAAAAAGTGTTTAAATGGACATTGTATGTGAAATAAATTTTAAGTTATGTTTAGTAATGTTCTTTCCAGGTAGTAGATAAGTTGTATTTATAATGTCATCATATGACACATTGAGTACCAATTAGGACTTTCAATTAATATTTTTTAATCTTAATAATTACATACAAAAACGTTAATGTTGTATGTTTTAATTCTATTACTCTTCATATTAATTCAACACATTGTTGTATTCTGTCTGGAATATGTTTTAGCCTCTGCATTAGATCTTGCTATTCAAAGGAATAGTTCACCCAAAAATGAAAATTCCCTCATCATTTACTCACCCTCATGTCATCCCAGATGTTTATTACTTTCTTTCTTCAGATGAACACAAGAAAATATTTTTAGTCTGTATAATGCAAGGGGACAGGACCACTTCGGAAACCACACAAAGTGAACACGACGGTCAAGTTTAAAATATTGATTTTTGTATTTATCGTTTCACTTAAGAAGACACTGATTCATTAACAAGGGTTGTATTTGTTGCTGTCATATTCATTTTTGGACTGTCCCATACACTTGCATTATTCAAAGAGAGATGATTTTATTTTATTTTATTTTTTTCTAAAACTCTTAGTTTGTGTTCATCTGATAAATGAAAGTAATATATATACTTCCACTGTGCTGCATTTTAAATGTTGTTGTTGCACTAGATGTATGTGTTTGACCTATACAGACGTTTTGTTAAAGGGAGAAAACGAAACAAAATGCACATCTATATATACTTCTTTAATACTTGAGTACAATTTAAATTTGTACTGTTTTACTTTTACTCAAGTATGATTTTGGCCAGATACTTGTACTTTTAATTGAGTAAAATTTTCACTGAGTATCTGTAAAAAAAAATAACAGATTTTATTGTTTAGGTTTGAGATCATCATTTCTGTCTATGGGGGAAACAACTGTTAAAATGAGCTTTTGCTATATAGAGAGGCGACCGATAACCGATCTCTATGGAAAACAAAACCAGGAACAGATGATTTTGTATAGATTGAACTTATTTGTCTTCTGACAAAAAACATCTTCACATTATAATTAAAGGCAAAAGTCAATAGCCTCTGTCTGTTCTATATTTAACCATTTTCGGTATTATGTTCCGAGCCTCTCTGCAGACACTGATCCTCTCCTCTGGGGGTCATTCTAGCAGCTCAGCTTTTGATTAAGATATCCAGTCACTAAAGGGCTTTATATCTCCATGGTTACCATGCATCCTGCCACAATAAATGGAGTACGTTTCCCCTTGCACCCACTCCTGAGAAAATTGCTGTGTAAGAGGGGTCCAGGGTGATTCTGTTCTTTGGCGGTCTTTCTTTTTTTCAGTGTGATCTTTGCCTGTCTCAGCAATTGTAAATGGATATTGTATCCATGTATACTAATAAATATGTTTTAAATCTCTAGCATAAACTGTTATGCCTTGACCATCACTGACCTGTCAAAACAATCCCCATTGATCCTCTGTTTAAACAATGTGTTATAATGCCATGATGGTGCCTACAGCGACCCATCCTTTTCAAGATTCACATATTGTTGTTGCACTCTTGACACTGTGGCATTAAACCAGTTTATTCTTGCCTTGTTTGGCTGTGACTATCCTTGTTTGACCTACCTAGACTTCTGTGGCTGTTGTGGATAAGCCTCGGCACACAGGTCTGATTGTCTAAATCAGCTTGCTAGCGGCAGAAGCAGGTCAGAGTAGTTCAGTTTGCTGACCTCAAGTGCTCTCTTTAGTCCTTTATCTTGTGATTGCATGAGTAGGTACTTCGAACACAGTGTTGTGTTGGTTGTCATAAATTTGCAATTATGATACATTTGGTGTATCATGCTACATTATAATGCACTGTTGATTAGATCAGTGGTCTTTCAGAAGCAGGATTTGGATGCTACAAGAATTCACTTCAGAAATTGTATGTGGTATTGCATTTAATTCCTCCCTCTCTTCTCTTTTTGAGCTCTGTCCTGTATTGTGTGTGATCTCAGCGCTGAAGCTCCGGAGGGACGGGGCTGTGTTTCCACCCTCTGTTTCCTCTTTAGCAGCCAGGCCTCTAATCTCCAGCTGCTGCTGCTGGTTGTGCTGCAACCCGCTGGGCCAAGTCCAGCTTCTGCTTGCTTCTGTGTATGTGCCTCTACCTCCCTGCCTTCATCCACTCTTCTCAGTCTCTCCCTCTGTTCCCTTTCATTTCAAGTATACCATTTTATAAAACACTCTTTTTTTGGAGATAGACCTACTGGATCTCTGATATCTGCAAAATAAAGAAGCATGGGCACTATTGCATTGCATCTATTACTGATTGAGTTTATGCTGACTTCAAAAAAACTGATCAGAAATATAGTAAAAGTATTATTGTGAAATGTTAAAACAATTAGTTTCTATTTTAAAGTTACTGTAATTTATTCTTGTGATGCAAAGCTGAATTTTTACCAGTCATTATTGTTATTACTGAAAACATTTGTGCTGCTTAATATTTTTGTGGAAACCGTGAGACATTAATTGGGATTGTTTAATCAAAGCATTTTTTTATTTTTTTTTGCAATCAATGAATTAATCAGTAATGTGTTTGTTGTTTTTTTTGTTGTTGTTGTTTTTTTTAATGCAACGCAAAGCAAGCCAATTCCAGTACTGGTTGTCCTCTTTCTCTTCATTGTAAAGAGGAACATTGTGGATATGTGAACATTTCCTAAAACAATGTCCCTTTTCTTACTTTCTCTGCACTCTTTTACTTTTCTCAACCTCCTTATCTCTCTTTAGCTCCTTCTCCTTTGCCAAGGCTCTTACTGGTTATTTCCCTGTGACAGGTCAATCAGTGTGATCAGGTTAACCAGTGCCACAGCGGGTCTAAATCATGTATCAGGGAAAGGTGGCAGTACAGCCATCATGACATCATGTGTTTCCATGCGCTGCCACCTCTCAGCAGGTCATCGCAGACATGCGGTTGTACACAACGCCACTCCATCCTCATCCTGTCTTTTTAGCCTCAGCTCAGCCTGTATCCATGGAAACTGTATCCAGTGACATCTGTTGCCTAGTAAGCTGCTCGGAGGCAGAGTTTTGTTTCCTGTCTCTCTTTGACAGAGGGAAAGCACCCTTTATTTATTTCTTTGCTCACTGGGACAAATGTGCACATTTGTAATTCCTGATTAAGTACTGCATCCGTGTCCTGATTGTTTTTGAGATTTTTGAAGGTTTTATGTCTTAAAAGGTTTAAAGGAATGTTTTACCCAAAAATGAAAATTGCTGTAAAGTTACTCAGATTTGGACTCTCATTCTGACGGCACCCATTCACTGTGAGCAAGTGATGTAATGCTAAATGTCTCCAAATCTGTTCTGATGAAGAAATGAACTCATCTACTGTACATCTTGGATGGCCTGAGGGTGTGTAAATTTTAAAGCAAGTAAAGTTTTATTTTGGAATAACTAGAGCAGAGCTAAGCGATGAAGAGTTTTCAGTGACAGATTCAATTTATCTTCCAATATTTCAAGGATATAATCTCTTGTGTCAGTCAAAGAATCATACATTCCTAATATTTTATGATTTTTAATTAAGATAATTTATTTAAAAAAGACCTGCACATTCATTTATAATGATATGCCTGGCATCTGTGTAATTAAAGCTTGAAGTGCCACCAGATTATATATTACAATTATTTGTCTATTAGATTTTGCTACAAAATGATATCTTGGATTCTCAAACTGGTTTCAGGTATTGCAGGCAGCATTCAATATTGTGCTGACTGTCCTTCAGGCATTAAGGAGGAAAAAGACAGGTAGCAGTAAAAACGCAATCCATCTCTCTTATATCTGGACTGCCGCCACAACAGATGTACAGCTGGAAAATGTTACATTCCATATGGGTGTTATACTGCAAATGGGTTTAAATTTCTTCTGCTAGAAAGGGACCCATTTGTTTGGCAGGGTGCTAGTTTAATTTATGTTTTCTGCAGTTGTTGTTTGATAGTGATGACTCTGGAGTGAGACTTTTTTTTTATGGATAGGATTTTAACTCGGCAATCTAGTTATAAAAAACTAAAGCTTGAACAGCTGGTAGGAAAGAAATTTCAGGGTAAAGGATGAAGAACCCAGATGGCTCCTGGTGCCTTTTCGGGCTGTGGACACATCTGACGTTCTTTTCTTTTTTCTTCTGTAATGCTAACTGTGTAACATTATAATTTAATCTGTCGTCCATTCATTTTTTAAATTGGTCATTTTAACAGGTCTGAGGCTTGAATGTGGGTTTAATTGGATTGGGTTACTGTATATTGTTTATCATACACATTCCAACCAAAATCTGTGAATTACCACAATAAAGTAATAACATTGCTTGTAAAAAATAAAAAATAATAAACGCAATGTCTGTGTCTGTATGATTTTCCCTTATTGTCAAGCTTTTACCAGGCTCATTCAAGTGAATCCATTCATAAAAACAGTAAATTGGCTATTTAAAAAAAAAAAATTAAGTGATTTTTGTTTAAATTTATATATTACATATATATTATAAATAATTATAATAATAATGTTTGTGAATTGTGTATTATTATAATAATATAATATCTATTTTTGCATATTTCAAAGATATTGGTACAGTTTCTTACCTTCTTGATGCCAGTAGCTGGTATCTTGTATCTAACTACTTCTACAAGAGCAGTTTGGCTAAAGTTTAACTAATTCAATTATGATTAGTTTGTAGCTTGGCAAATTACAGTTTCAAAGTAGCTTCATCAACAAAATATTTTAATGTATCAGCTTATGTTGTATAATTAGTTCAAATTACTTGTGCTTACTCATGCTTTTGCTGTTTGCCGTAGGAATGTGAGCTCAGACGGTGCAGAGGCGCGCCGACGGTTGAGAGAGTGTGAGGGGCTGGTTGATGCTTTGCTGCATGCGCTGCAGTCGGCTGTTGGAAAGAAGGACATGGACAACAAAGTGAGTGTCTTCAGCCGAGAGAGCAGCTGGAGCCTGTATCTATCATTGTATTCTGAGTTTCATTTACATTTGGTAGGTCACACACACACAGAAAAAAAAAAAACAGACTTCAGAGAGCACTGCAATAAATATGGAAGGGATAAATGGGTGTCAGCTTGTCAATATCACAAAACAAACACAGGCAATTGATCAGGACTGTAATGTAAAGCAGAGGGGTCTTGTCATCTTAAAGGTTTTATTTTTGCAATAATGACTGCCTGGCTGTACATTATCCCACATATTACTTCTGATATACTTCTGATATAAATATTTGAATTGACAAAAAATATTGATTTGCTTGTAAATAGTTGTATTATGAGACATAAAACCAGTGCAGCTACATAAGTAATCACTTGCCTGGCACAACGGTCAGCTATAAAGTTTAATGGTCATTATACAAAAATATTTGACCATACAATGCCATTATTATTGTATAAAAATATTTCATTCTTTCTGTTTTTCTCTCTTGCTGTCTCTTAGTCTGTGGAGAATTGTGTTTGCATCATGAGGAACCTGTCTTACCACGTGCACAAGGAGGTTCCAGGGGCTGAGAAGTTCCAGGACCCCTCAGCTCTTCAGGGCCCCGGCTCTGCTGGCACTCAGAGGAAGAAGAAAGATGACGCAGGCTGCTTCGGAGGAAAGAAGGCCAAAGGTCATTATTGAATTCTTCTTCATCTCATCTATGTGCTTTATACTTCTAAAACAGTACTGAGTACATTTATAACACTGAGCCTTGATCATCAGCAGCCTGATGCTCTTCACAGAGAGCAGTATGATCCTAGCATTTACACAACATCACTGTTTTACACTGTTTTAGGAAGCTAAATGATGCTTGAGTCTCTATTTATGTGGCCTGTGGCTCATGATTCATAACTAGAGTATGTGTCTGGAGTATCAATGTTGAATCAATATTCATTTTTAAATGGAAGTGGGTGTAGGTTCACGGTCTATGTTGTTATATGTATGAGTTGAATCAGGTCTTCGAAACACTTTGCTTTTTAACTGCTGAGTGTTGTTCGGGTATTCATTCTTTACATAATGCCAAAAGAGCTGATTAAAGTTTATTTTTATTTTTTTTATCATTTTCTTGAACTAGTTATTTTTTGTTCTCTCTTATATGAACTGATGTGAGAGCTCTTGAATACATTGATGACTTCAGTTAGTGAATTGATTCTCGAACAGACCTTTAAGTGAACTCAATAAACAAGGCAATGGAGCAAAAGCAAGAATGTGGGTAAATAGCAAATATGACAGCATTGATGTCATGCTGTGCCTCATGGACCTTTTTTAATGAGGTTTGTTTATCTGTCAGCAGCCCTGGAGATGTACTTTGAAGATGCAAGTGACCTATATTTATACCAGAAAATGCCCCTAACAAGCATTAAGGGATGCTTTCCCAGCGAGCTGTTTGGACACTTACCTGATTTAAAAGGCATAATTTAGTTTTGCACATGAAACTCTTGACACTCTCACTATAAACACATAAAAGTTTAGGTTGCCGTGTTGGTTTGCTACAAACTAAAGCAGAAAATGTGTCATTTCTATAATTTTTCTGTATCATTTCTATTATTTTGCTACTATTTTAGACATGATTGGAAATTGGTTTATGCTGTATTTATTCTTAATTATTAGAATACGTTAATTACTGTCATTTAAATGACACTACCATTCAAAAGGGTGGGGTCAGGAAGATATTCTCCGTTTTAAAAAAAAATTATTCCTATTTAGTAAGGACACATTAATTCGATCAAAATCAGTAAATCACGGTCTCCACAAAAATTTTAAGCAACACAACTGTTTCCAGCATTTAAAATAATAAGAAATGTTTCTTGAGCAGCAAAACAGAATATTAGAAAGAATTCTGAAGGATCATGTGACACTAATGGCTTCTGCAAATTTAGCTTTGCATCAAAAGAATAATTTACATTTTCAAATATATTAAAATAGAAAACAATTGTTTTCATTCATTCTAAATCAATTTTACTTTGCTGAGCATAAGAGAGCTTTTTAACAAACATTTCTTACCCCAAAACTTTGAATGGTAGTGTACATATCTGAAGCCAAAAACATAACATATTAAATATTTCCCTTTCTTTGTTTCCACTTAACAGTAGCGATGCTCTGCACTCAAAGGGGCGATAGACTTTCAAATATCTGTGCTATTAAACCAAATGTGTTGTTTTTCAGGTGGCTATCCGAATAGCATGCCTTTTGATGGTTTAGATCACTAAGCAAATTGCTCAGCCCGATTCTCTTCTACCATCACAGTAGATGGCCTTAAAACTGACCGTGGAAGACTGATTATGCTAATGTCCAGTATAGCAGCCCTGCAGCCACGCTGAGAATATAGTATTACATTATGAATTGTACTGACAGCATTGCAGAACACAATGATGCATGAAGTCTGTGAATATACTAAGATTCTTGTCACCATTTAGTGAATTTGTTGAAAAAGCTGTGCAAACTCTTTCTGGAATCTTCACTTGAGGGAATTAATGGAACTGACTCTCTCCACTACTTTGTACTTGCTTCATTTTTTTAATCTCTATCTCCTTTCACTTTTAAGTGGTTCACAAATAAGTTCTGTCTCCTTTAATACACACACTCTCTGAATCTCCTTTCTTCTTCCCTGCCTGCTTTTTTTCCCTCATTGGTCTTGCTGCTGTTCCTGCGTTGGCTAACTGTAGAGGAATGGTTTAATCAAGGTGAGTGTCTCTTCTTGCTTTTCCTCTGTCTGTCTGTTTCTCTCGGCACACACTCACATAAAATGCATCCCTCTATCTTCATCAGAATAAACGTTTCATCGCTGCCTCTCTTTCACTCTTTCGCCTTCCATTCTTTAACGACTAGCCAGTGTTCCTCTCCTCAAGGAAATGTCAAACCTGTGCCAATTTAGCTGGTGTTGAAAGCCCCTTTCAGCTGGCATAGATGTCTGTGTGTCTGCTGTTATCTGTTAACGAGGCCTGGCTTTTGCTTTCTGTCCTTTTGCTCATTTCTGTAAAGGGATAGTTCTCCGAAAAATGTCATCATTTACTCACTCTCATGTTGATCCAAACCTGTATGATTTTTTTTTTTTCTTTTAGAAAGCACAAAAAGGGGATGTCAGGCAGAATGTTCACATTGTCCTTTTTCATAACAAAAGTGATTGTTGACCCAGGGCTAAAAATGACAAAACGTAACATAGTACAATCCATAAAAAGTGTTCACTTTGTTCTGAAAGCATGCAATAGCTTTGTTTGCAAAAACAAAATTTGGATTTTTGTCTTGTTTATTAATTATCATCTTTAAATAAGATAAATTTACATCAGAAGCAACACTGCGTAAGATATTAAGACTGGTTGTCATTAATTCACTGGCAAATTTTGAAAAAAGATTTTTGCTTTTAAACAAGTTAAAAATCTGCCAGTATCATGCCAATATCTCAAACAGTGTTCCCTCTCAAGTAAATGCATCCTGGTTTAATCTACTTAATTAATTCATTTGGATATTTAATTTTCATTCAAAATCTTCCTCTCCACTGCAGAGGTTAGCATATTAACATTTGGTGCATTGTGATTGAGTTACACTATGACACTATGACATTTGCCATTTTTAGCAATTCACCAAATTTGAATATGTGCATATGTCATTTGCACAAATAAGATAAGAAAAAATGGCTTTGGTGTTTTTCTGAAGTAATATTATGGCTTCAGAACACTTGAAATACAGCATGTGAGTCATATGGACTACTTCTAAGTTGTTTTTTGTTGTTTTTGGAGCATGTCAAATATGTTTGGAACAATATGAAGGTGAGTAAATAATGGCAGAATGTTCATTTGTAGATGACATGTTCTCTATGTGTGATAGTGGTCTTCATTACTTCACTCTGTTATAGAGAGTTGTCCACCATGACAAAGGCTCTGCATTTTTAATGGGGGTTCCCACTCTTGGGAGCTGGTGTCAAGAGTTTGTCTCTGCATATCTGTGTAGTAGCTAGATTTATGTGTAGCACGTCTGTGACTGTGTGTGTGTGTGTGTGTGTGTGTGTGTGTGTGTGTGTGTGTGTGTGTGTGTGTCTGAGACTTGGGTCTACTTGACATTTTCATACCAGTAAATTCCGTCTCTCATAGAATGACACTTACAGCTGCTCTTTCTGTCTTGTTCCCTCACGCTCCCTCTCACTCTGTCTTCCCCTTCTTCACTTAGGGAGGAAAAACGGAGAGCATGACAAAAACTATGACACATTGGACCTACCCAAGCGCACAGAACCCACTAAAGGTATGTCTTCTTTTGACACCGCAGAATTATTACATCTTTAAGCTGTCACTCTTTTGAAAAAAGGACAGGAAAAGACCCAACTCTTTGGTATCTCTCAAAAAGAAAAAATCTAGTTATGAAAGGCAGGTGCATTGCTTTAAGGAAGTCAAATCCATTAAGATGCAGTCTAAAAATAGCACATACTGTATGGCCAACAAACTGTTAGACTACTGAGGGTTGTAGTGCACAGATTTATGGGAAGTGTAGCTTTGTTCCAAAACCTAGTGAGCTGCCTACTGAGGCAGTGTGCTAAGGCAATACTGACAAATTTACTGTAAAGGCCATCCCAGAGTGCATTGTGACAAGCTCAGTGATAAAATAAAGATGGTGACGAGATGGAAGAAATGCACTACCATTTCAAATTGACAGTAAAGACATTTATAATGTTACAAAAGATTTTTGTCATATAAATGCTTGTTCTTTTCAACTTTCCGCTCATAAAAAAATCCTACAAAAAAATAAATAATTGCATCACAGTTTTTACTAAAATATTCAACATTAAGAAGAAATGTTCCTTGAACATTAAATCAACACGTCACACTGAGGACTGGAGAAAAAATTTAAATATGCTAAAATAAAAAATAAAAAACAATATTAGCACCTTTAGTACTGAGATTGCATAAAGTAAATAAAAATAAATGTAAAAAACAACGTTTTTATTAGTCCTTTTTTTTTTTTTTTTTAAATAACTATTGCATTAGAGGTGCTGCTGATTCCAGACAAGTCATTTATAAGGTTCCATGATTGTTAGGGTGTTGCCTTAGGAGGCAGTAGGCAGCAAGCTCACTAGGTTTTGGAGCAGAGCTTCTGTTTGCACAGAGTGCACTGAGTGCACATCAGCATACGGAGATCCTCTGGGAATCCCAGGTATCAGGTAACAGTACTCTTCTGCCTAGGCCTTTTATCATTATGACAAACACAGCCATAATCCTCAGCAGCAGAGTGCTAAATACACGATGTGTTTTAGTGCGATTGATATCCCTGACCAAGCTTATTCCAATAGAATGAGGTTGATTTACTCTCAGAAACAGGCCAGATTGAGACCTGTGCTGGGTTAAACCATCTGTGTGTGAGAGATGCTCAGACCTTTAGCTTGTAATTGTCTGCAAATTAATCATAAGGGATGCAGGCATAGGGAGAATTCAGACAAGACATGTTTTAATGCAGTGAAACAGAACGGGGGTCTTGAGACTAGACATGCTGAAAAGCATCAGTCCATGTGGCAATGGTCTCTATTTACACCCACTGAACAGTCATCAGGGAGCGACTCGATACCTTTTCCCTTCTAACTGACTGATCTAAGATCATTTTACCTCAGAGCTCCACTTAGCGAGAGAGGAAGATGTTTTATTGAGGCTCATTTTTTATGTATTACTATAGATGAGCCACAAAGAGAGAGAAAAATATATCATTTTTAGATGACCTGTTTTTTCTACAAATCTGTGAGGCTTGTGAGGACATCCTATTAAAGAAGATAAATACTGTTTACTGATCTCCACTCATGAGACGACCATCATTTGTGTGTTGTCGGGTTTTAAAAGAGAAAAATGAAGGTGAATGAATAAATAGGAATAATGTGAAATCAAATGTAGTCATAAGGCTGTAGTAGAGTGGTCCACATGTGTTTGCTGGTGGAATGTTTTGCTTGGCAGAGTAAAAATAGTAGCTCATGGACAAACCCACAAGGAATATGCAGAGTTTGCCACATTTCGATTTGGGGGGAAATCTATGGAATTCAGTGAGCAGCTTAGAGATTAGCTTAGTTATCAAACTAATTCATATATTTAGTCGCATATAGGATTTGAAACCGAGAAATAGAAAATAAAAATAAAAATGGTAAACTAGTCATACATTTATTTAGTAAGAATGCATTAAATTGAATTAAATCAAAAGTGACAGTCAAACCCTTCTAATAAATGCAGCTCTTTTTAACTTTCTGTTCATCGGAGAATCCTGAAAATAATGGTTCTCACTTTTTTCACAAAAACATATAAAATGGATATCAAATCCATGCAGCGTTGGAAAGTGTCTTTCAAAAACATTAAAACATCTTACCAACATCAAACCTTTGAACAGCAGTATACGTTTCTGCAGTATTTAGATTTAAAACACTTTAGTACATCTTGACTCTATAGGTGTTGCAATCCTGCGGAAATCTGCAGAGTTCTCTGTGGACACAGAGTGTGTGTGAGAATGTTGATGCATCCGTGTGAGAATGTGCTGACTATCGCAGAACTCAACAAAGCCATGTTTGTTTTTTGTGTGTGTGTCTACTGGTGTGTATTTTCACTTTGCTCACACAGCTTTGAGACAAGTTGACCTTCCAGATACGAACAACAGCCACATATTACTTAAAAGTTTCAAAAGGCCTTGTTCTTGAGTAAATAATGGATGCTGGTCAGGAGCTTCAGGGAGCAGTTTCATAAAGTTCTAATGGCAGCTGTTCAAAGTCAATAGCATTTCATGTCTCTCTTTAATTAGCCTCTTTCTTGTTAACATGCAGAATGGGGATGATATTGACCTGAATAATACATTTTATACAAAACTATATTTTTTACATTTAAAAAAAAAAAAGTGTATTTTTTTTATTTTTTTTTTTGTCTTGTGCTATGTTATATTTACAGGATGGTTCGAGGCAACAAATAAACATTTTTTTTTAAAAAGACTCCTGATCCGCTTTAACTATCACAAATAAAAAAAAAATATTTTTTTAAACAGGAAGTTTGACTCTTAACTGTATCTTAACTCCAATTGACTCTTAACTGTATTTCTAACCCATTATATTGTATAAAAAATGGATCTGATGGAGACAAAAGGGTATTTATTTATAGGCCTCTGAAAGCACTGAGCTTTGTTTTAGACAAACCTGCACTTATTGGAACAGGAAAAATAACCTCTCCTGACTTTTTGCTAGAAAAGGATTCACATTTGTCCGAGAGATCAGATGAATAGTAAGTCTGGTCTGATTTCAGATGGGATTGGCACCGGGGGATTAATATGCAATAAAAAGATCAGGGTAACAGAGGTTAGTGTGCAATGGGACTGCTTCTATCCTGATTCCTCTCTAAGTGATACAGTATATCCATACATCAACATGTGCTTGAGAGGCCGCTGTGACAGCTTAGAGTATTGAGGGATTTTGGTCGCTTAGCTGAACCTGAGACACACAGACATTGTTTATTCACCAAGCATCTTTGTTGCATTTTATGCCTCAAGCATTTGGTTTCAGAGAATTTCTGTTTTAAAACTACAAGCCATGAAAGATGTGAAGGCTTCCTCGCTGCAAGAGACAGGAGAGAATTAATTAGGGATTCTGATGGAGATGAGATTGACAGTGAGGGGACTGTGGGTCTGTGGGCCGTCTGAGTAATAAATACTTAATAATAATTATGATTTTTAAATATGGTCAACAAGACTGCATGTATTCAATGACAAAAGTAAAATATTTTAGTCATATTTTGAAATAATATTAAAATGCAAAGGAACTAAAATATTGTAAAATGTAATTTATTTCTATGATGGTAAATCTGAATTTTTCTTAATTTTACATGGTCCTTCAGAAATCATTTTAATATTCCGATTTGGTGCCGACAAAACATTTTGTATTATTACCAATATTGAAAACAGTTGTGCTGCTTAATCTTTTTGTGGAAACGGCGATACGCTACCATTCAAAAGTTTGAGTGAGTAACTAACTAACGTTTAAATGAAAATAAAATAACAGCTTGGTTTGTGTGAGCAGTGCTTCATACATGGCTACACTGTTGACAATAGACAGTGGACCTTAATGTGACCTCTAGATTCGTGAGGGTGCCTGTGATGCCTTAAAAGCAGCTCACTAGGTTTTGGAGCAGAGCTAATGAGTGCATGTTCTTTGGTGTTAACTGAAATGGCATTTGCTGTGCTAGAGGTCACAGAATGTGGAGTTCATGTAGAGAAGCTATTAGTGCGCCTATTGTGTTTCTTAGCCCTCATTCCAAACAATGCAGTGAAGCCATTGTTGTGTTTCATAAAAAACGGTGTCCAGAGAGATGAAGACACTATGAATTAAGTCATTTTTCCCCTCTCTCTCTGGCTTATTCCTTTTTTAGCCCTCTGATTCCCGTAACATAATGACATCAGGTGGAGGAAATGATGATGAATCATGTTTACTTCGTTCTGCTGTGGTTCCTCCTGTCCCTGAGCAGCACATTTTACGCAGACTCCAACTTGTGAAACCTTTCAAATGAAAGCCTAAGCTCTATTCCAAAGCCTAGTGAGCCGAATTGTTGTCTACCTTTTACATTGGTAGATATAAAGACAATATCCTAATTGAAAAGGAACATTTTAAGTGACCGAATAGGGAGGAGCTTACACGAAGTGCACAGGCGAGGTGACTCGCAACTGTTTGCAATAGAATTTGAGGTTAGCAAGTTAAGATAATGACTCTACACTATAATTAGCATAAATGCATAGTGCACACAAAAATTGAGGAAAACAGTCTTTATTTTTTAAAAGACAATTTGCCTAAATTGAGCTCTCAGAAGGCAGCATAATCATGTTCAAAAATTTCCTGCCTGCTTCCCTTAAGACTACAGACGTGATAAACTCCCAATATACTTTTTTCAATGCTTTTAGCACCTGAAATGTTAGTGACTCTTTAGTGAATTTGCTCAGTTCCAACTCGGCAGTTTCTAATAATTGTGTATTTGCCTGTTGATTAGACTGTGGTAATACCTTTTGAAGCTCCCAGTTCTAGGAGTTTTAATTATAGAGATTAATCTTTTTTCTTTGTAGAATTGTCGTCACAAAAATACAAGCGCTTGTTTGTACATTAAACAAGTTTTCCCAAGGTTATGCAGCAGGTACAGATAATATGCTTTCTTAGTCTTCTCCTGTGTGTGCCTTTCATTGCATTGCTCCATATCTCATTTAATTTGTCTCTGTTGCCTGTTGACAGTTCGCTCTGTATGGAGATGTACGTGTTCTCCAAACAGAGCGGAGCGGTACAGACGGCTCACTTATGAACAGCATCTTCCCATCCGTGCCTGGTGGCTGTGTTGTTGAACCCTCCATTGAATTTAGAGAGCTTCTTAACAACAGGAACAACATTCTTAATTGGGATGTTTTACAGCAATCTACACATGAGAAATCCATTTGTTATCCATTCGAGTCCTCTATTAGGAAACTGTCTCTGCTGGGATTAGGTATTCTGCTCTAAAACCGAAGCTGCCATATTTTTCACTGATGTTTTGTTAATGAACTCAAGTTCTCTACCGACGTCCCTGTTTATCAGAGCTGTACATTTCACATTTATGCTGACATGCCTCATCTGGCTCTCGTTCTGTCAACAATGTCTTTCTCCCACATGCTGGGAGACGCCTCTGTAACTTTGAAATAAAATATTTTTCCTGACTTTGCACTGAAAAAAATGCATTTTATATGAGTATTTCAGTCTTGTTTTCCAGTAAAAATATCTAAACATCCTTTGTTGATTTGTCTTCAGATGATAAGATTTATTTTCAGAGAATGTATAATATAGAAATAGAATGTAGTCATTTATTTATATTTTAATATTTTTATTTATTCATTATTTTTACCCCATTTGCAAGTTGTTTTTTTTTTATTTTATTTTTCTTGTTTTAAGCATAATTTTAAATTTGGTTTAATGCATAAAACAAAACAAAATATCTTTATGCAGTTTTGCTTCATGGAAAAATATGAAAAAAAAGACAGAATGAGCGACTCATCATGCAGGAACAATCCCATCCCACCTGGTGTCGAGCTTCCATCCTATTGCAGCATCTTCATTCGCCCACATGGAATGTAGCACCCAGATAATGTCTCAAACGGCACAGTGTTAGAAATCACATGCTCTTGATAGTGGACTGTAAGTAAAAACTAAATTTCCAGAAGATGACTGCTGCTGCTCATCATCATAGTTTGGTTGGAGACACACCGGAATGGCTTACTTTTGTGCTCATCAGGTGGCCTTGATATAGTTTAACAGCTACCCAGCTCTTCTCAAAGATAAAATATACACATACAGGTGCATCTCAATAAATTAGAATGTTGTGGAAAAGTTCATTTATTTCAGTAATTCAACTCAAATTGTGAAACTCGTGTATTAAATAAATTCAATGCACACAGACTGAAGTAGTTTAAGTCTTTGGTTCTTTTTAAATTGTGATGATTTTGGCTCACATTTGACAAAAACCCACCAATTCACTATCTCAACAAATTAGAATATGGTGACATGCCAATCAACTCAAAACACCTGCAAAGGTTTCCTGAGTCTTCAAAATGGTCTCTCAGTTTGGTTCACTAGGCTACACAATCATGAGGAAGACTGCTGATCTGACAGTTGTCCAGAAGACAATCATTGACACCCTTCACAAGGAGGGTAAGCCACAAACATTCATGAGTGTGGAAGGAAAAAGCGTGGAAGAAAAAGATGCACAACCAACCGAGAGAACCGCAGCCTTATGAGGATTGTCAAGCAAAATCGATTCAAGAATTTGAGTAAACTTCACAAGGAATGGACTGAGGCTGGGGTCAAGGCATCAAGAGCCACCACACACAGACGTGTCAAGGAATTTGGCTACAGTTGTCCTCTCCTGAACCACAGACAACATCAGAGGCGTCTTACCTGGGCTAAGGAGAAGAAGAACTGGACTGTTGCCCAGTGGTCCAAAGTCCTCTTTTCAGATGAGAGCAAGTTTTGTATTTCATTTGGAAACCAAGGTCCTAGAGTCTGGAGGAAGGGTGGAGAAGCTCATAGCCCAAGTTGCTTGAAGTCCAGAGTTAAGTTTCCACAGTCTGTGATGATTTGGGGTGCAGTGTCATCTGCTGGTGTTGGTCCATTGTGTTTTTTGAAAACCAAAGTCACTGCACCCGTTTACCAAGAAATTTTGGAGCACTTCATGCTTCCTGCTGCTGACCAGCTTTTTAAAGATGCTGATTTAATTTTCCAGCAGGATTTGGCACCTGCCCACACTGCCAAAAGCACCAAAAGTTGGTTAAATGACCATGGTGTTGGTGTGCTTGACTGGCCAGCAACTCACCAGACCTGAACCCCATAAAGCATCTACGGGGTATTGTCAAGAGGAAAATGAGAAACAAGAGACCAAAAAATGCAGATGAGCTGAAGGCCACTGTCAAAGAAACGTGGGCTTCCATACCACCTCAGCAGTGCCACAAACTGATCACCTCCATGCCACGCTAAATTGAGGCAGTAATTAAAGCAAAAGGAGCCCCTACCAAGTATTGAGTACATATACAGTACATGAACACACTTTCCAGAAGGCCAACAATTCACTAAAAATGTTTTTTTTATTGGTCTTATGAAGTATTCTAATTTGTTGAGATAGTGAATTGGTGGGGTTTTTTTAAATGTGAGCCAAAATCATCACAATTAAAAGAACCAAAGACTTAAACTACTTAAAGTCGGTGTACATTGAATTTATATAATACACGAGTTTCACAATTTGAGTTGAATTACTGAAATAAATTTCCACGACATTCTAATTTATTGAGATGCACCTGTAGAATGTTCCTGGCAGCTCGTCTTTCATGTTCTGAGTTTGGGGTACTGATAAAATCAGAATTTTCTGGGTGTACCACCCAGGGAGGTGCCAGTCTGTGAAAGAAAACTGGCGGTGCCATCCTGTCGCTTGCCAGTCATTATCCCACCTGCTGCTGACAATATTGATTCTATTGTACCACAGCTCATGATCAACAAAAGACCAGCAGCTTTTATGTGGCATGGTGCTGAGAGGCAGTGCAAGCCTGGAGAGAGTATAGAGTCATGAGAAGGATGAAGATCAACATGTTCTTAGTCTTTCTTAGCTGGTCTGTGTATTTGAATATGAAGTTGTGTTTATACAAGTTTGCATCATATTTATTACAATTATGAGAAGGGAAGCATACACAAAAGGTAATATTTGGAAGGGACCTATGACCCTTTTTGATAAAATTTATTGTCCTAGTGATGACCAGGTAATATCATACCATACCTAGGCCTTTAGAACACCAGGGTTTTGTCCAAAACCTGAAAAATAATTTGTAAAACAGGCAGTATAGAGAGTGACCACGTCGCATCCAACTCAAAATGTTTGGGTTATTTTTGAAGGCTTTCATTACTTGTGACACATCCCACTTTGTGGGATATTAAATATTATATTAATAATATTACAAATATCCAGTCTGATGAAACTGTTGGAAATAAAAATGTGAATTCATAAATGTAATTTTTTCAACTTATAATTTGGACAGTTATGAAAAATATGAGCAGTTTCTACCAAGAAATAGGCACTTTATTCATGAAATATGTTATTGGGAATATCTCAAACTCACTTGAATTTGTTCTAGATCCTTATGCATGTCTTACAGTGTCTTTGAAGTCAGTTTCCTTACTATAAAAATGTCTGTTAAGTCATTGACCAAAGCTTTTGAACACAGCCCTGGTCAATGTTGAACACTATATCATTCAGACATTTAGGATCAGTAATGTTTTAATGTGTTTTAAAGACGTATCTTATGCTCACCAAGGCTGCATTTACTTGATCAAAATTACAGTGAAAACTAACATTGTGAAATATTATTACAATTTAAAATCATTTTACTGTTTACTTTTTTATATTTTTAAAAATGTAAAATGGCAAAGCTGAATTTTCAGCAGCCATTAATCCGTTAATCTTTAGTGTCACATGATCCTTCAGTGATCAATCTGATAGGCTGAATTGGTTGCTGCTGAATTTTTTTCTCTCTCAGGACTCTGAGATATATATATGTCTTCACTTTATTTGCTGAATAAAATTATTACTTTATTTTTTTTTAAAAAGTACTTTTGCGCAGTAATACAGGAAATAGCAGTCTTCGCTAAGGAGAGAAGAAAAATAACTTGGCTGAATTCAGAACAGCATACTAGCATTACTACTCATGTGAATCTGATCAAGCTCTTTCAGCAGTGTTACATTTTCACGCCCCACTTTTGGGCCACTGGACAATGGACAATGGTCAGTGTTTGGCGTGCAGAGTCCATTATCGTTTGAATGAGGGCGGATCCTCTGTCATGGCTCTCCGATTTAGGACTTGGGCAATGATCTGATCCCAGATCAGTCTAAAATGCTAGTTTCCATAAGGGTCTTTGGAAAGAGCTTGCAAGTAGCACTTGATGCCAGAAAGCCATGAAAGCTTAATGATGGATGTAATGGATGATATGCATCATTGCGCATGTGTTATTGTTTGTTAGGCAGCGTCTAATGGGTATGTGATTGGTGCAGGTACAACGCATGTGAAAATGAGCCAGCCGAAGCAGCCATTGTCCACTATAAAACCTCATCAGTAAATCATTTGTTTGGACTTGCTTTTCAATGTCTATTACTAAAACCTATTAATAATAGTTCTGTTTATTACTTTTGCTGTTCTATTATTGTACTGGCTGAGTAGACGAGGGCTTTTTCATAATATTACCCAGCATCTGTACGTGATGCAGCAAACCATTCTTCACTGGCCTAATGGCTTAGGCAATAATTACAGGGCTGAATTAAACTACCGGGAGGGAATAGAGTGAGATTTACCCTCCCATCGGGGCCTTTGTGTGCTGCTTTTCAGCCAGAAGAGGATGTTTCTGTTTCTCAGAGAGATGCTTTAGTCACACACACACACATACTTGAATGCAATTAGGCACAGATTACTAGGCAAGCCGTCAGTGGCATCTACACAAAGAGCTGCCAGCGTTTATTGTTTCCTGTTTTGCAAACATGCCATTTTATAAATGAACTTTTTAAAGTGAAAACTGTCATTTGCAAAATGCAGGAGTGAGGAGATGTAGACAGCCTGTCTGAAGACTGGGCTCCGTTCCTGAGATTATAATTTGTGGCACACACCAGCCAGGTTTTTTTGTGCCAGTGAAGAATGAGGCGTCGGAGGACTTGTGTTTGCGAGATGAAGAGCCAGGGAGAAAAGAAAAGATGTGGAGCGTGTGAGAGAGAGAAACGGAGAGCTTGTGATTATTTATCATGTGCTCGAGCATGGGATGGCAGGAAGGTGGGTCGTGAAGAATGGGATATGACATCAAGCCTGCAAAAGGACATCCTTCTCCAGGCAAAGCAGATCAGACATATCATCCGCTACCGGCGTCCCAGCAATGACTCAAACAAGCCTAACAAAGACACTATGCAGCTAGAAGAGAGAGAGTGTCAGCCAGAGAGTCTGAGGGAGAAAACAGATGAAGGTTAGAGGAGGAGGACTGCATACAAGAAATAGAAAGTGAGAGGAATTTGTAAGACTGCCGCTGTTGTGAATACACACAATTTAAACTGTTAAGTAAGCTGCCTACAGAGTCAGCATTTTAAGGCATCATTGGCACACACCCAATGCTGTTTCAAAAGGTAAACAACAGCTTGTTTTGGCCAAATTAGAGCCAGATTAAAAAATAAAGGTGACCGAGCTTTTTCAGTGGTGGCACCTAATTTGTGGAATAGTTTACCTGTACACATAAGAACTGCTCAGTGTTGGAATTTTTAAGTCATTTCTTAAGACACACCTGTATTCCTTGGCTTTTCTTTTGAGTTGAGTTGAGACATTGTGATGTTTTTACTGTATTTATTTTGTTTGTGTGTGTGAGCTTTTCCAGACATTGTGAAGCACTTTGGTCAACCATGGTTGTTTTTTAAATGTGCTATATAAATAAAATTGAATTGAAAAAAAAATTGTAAGGCCGCATGGACCTAACTGAACCTTAAAATAAAATGCAACCAAAATAGTCAGTGTAGTTATATGATATATTTTACACAATACAGTCGATTAAGTCCTATTAAGTCTTTTAGCAACATGCTAATGCCAAACTGCATTGAAATCAGTTGCAAGTCTCCTGTGTGGAGCGCCATTTTTGTTGCATCTGGAGTTTCACATGTAGCACGTTCCACTTTGGTCACTCGTGAGACTTTGATGACAGTTAGGATGCCGTCTTAGACAGCTCCCTGTGTTAGGTAGTAGGTGGCAAGGCAGCCCACTAGGTTTTGGAAGAAAGTTTAAGTGTGTGTGTGTGTGTGTGTGTGTGTGTGTAGTCATTCACAGCATCAAAAACTGACAGATGCTGTCCCCAGAATTCAGAACAGATTGTTCAAACAACATGGTTGGTTTTTGTCTTGTACCACTGAAACTCAATATTTATTTCTGTCCTGGGTGAAATGGCTGTCAGACAAGATAGACAATAAAAAATTCTCAGTGGATAAAATTCTGAAAAAAACTGTGTATTTTCATAAAAACACAATCTACATCAGCCGTGTGCATTTAGCCTGTAGGCATCTCTCTTTTACTTCTTGATATCAGTATGTTTAATGCCTCTGTCCTATTTAATCTGTTAGATTTATTCACTTGGTATTCACTGGGCAATTTGTACTTTTGCGTTGCTAACCATTTGAATTAAAAGTGTCATTATCATATAGTGAGATCATAACACCTGTGCTGTGAGATTGCAGCGCACCTCACAACGCAGCTCGTGTTAAGTGCTTTTGCTGTGTGTTCTGCATGCCATCTCTTGCTCCCTTCATTCTCAATGCATCGCACGAGCCGCCCCTTGTGTCTGTGTGAAAGTTAAATGAGCCAGAGCTAAAGGTGAATCCAAAAACTGTTTTAGTGGAAGATGGCTCAAAGATGTAGCCTGTACAACACCAAATTAGGTTTTATTTTCCATAAGAGTTTTTTTCCCCAGGATGCTATGGAACAGCCTTCATGCTTTTAGCTAGACAGAAACAAAAACCTAGAGAGCTGCCTTGCCATCTTCAGCCTATTTTTTACTTCAGCAAGACTTTTTTCTTTTATATGAATATTTTTTTTCACCAAGGATGCCTTAAATTGATCAAAAGTGACAGTAAAGACGTTTACAAAGTTACAAAATATATTTCAAATAAATGCTTTTGATTCTATTCTGAAGGATCATGTGACACTGGAATAATGGCTGCTGAAAATTCAGCTTTGCCATCACAGGAGTAAATTACATTGTAAAATATATTAAAATATAAAACAGTTATTTTAAATTGTAATGATATTTCACAGTATTACTGTTGAGTCAAGTAAATGCAGCCTTGGTGAGCATATAAGACTTACAAAAAGCTTAAAAAAACGTTTGAACACTAGTGTATATAGTAGGCATTTTTGAAAAGTGCACCTCTGATGGCTTAAAATGCTTTCTAGGTAGGCAGCATAGTAGGTTTGGATCAGAGCTAAATGAAGCATTTATATAGTATTTTATAGTCTTTTGTCACCTAGAGATGTTTGTCTCTATTCTTTCTCTCGCTCTCTCTCTCTCTTTCTTAAAAATCTATTAATGAATAGATTTGCTAGTGTGGTTGGACGGTTGGTTGCCTGGGTGATTGAAGCGATGGCTGTTTTGAAGTGCTGGTCTATGATCATCTCCTCCTCTGCCTGCTTCATCTCCTCCTACCTCTTCAATCACACACCTCAACCCTGGGCTATTCAACTAGTAGTATTCTTTAAAAAAAAAGATGCAGGGTTAATTCTGGACTTTATCTGACCTCTAGATCTTTAGTAATTCAATAATGCAATTAAATTCCCTCTCTCTCGCACTGATATCTCAATGCATCTCTTGGAACGAGTTTAGCTAGCCTGACTACGTCAGACTTCATACTCCCGCTCAATTTCAGTTCGCTTCTGTACTCAGTCTGATATAGAAGACCAGCTCCCAGTTTATCTCCGGCTCCACAGCAGCCGTCCAAACAATGAACAGAGGGTGGGCTGAGAGCCGTGACTTAGACACTAAGCGCCTAAATTTAAGTTTAGGTGAGGGAAATCTAAAACGACAGCGGACATGGACACGGGATGCTATTCGCTCTGTTGTGGAGAATATTCCCGGCATTTGCCAACCGAAGCCCGAACAAGAAGAATGTTTGGTTCACATTTTGAATGGAGGTGATGTTGTGGCCCTACTCCCGACAGGTTTTAGGAAAAGTTTAATTTATCAACTGTTACCGATCGTCAGCGAGAAACTGGGGTGGCCAAAGTCCGGCAAGTCGATAATTGTGGATGTGTAGATTTACTTCACATAATCTGCAAAAGTCGTTCACAGCCATCTTCACTCCGGTATTTCGCTCAATGTTTTCGCCACATACCTGTGTTTACAGCGGAAGTTCGAGGCGGCTGAGCCGGCGAATAACATACGTCATAACCAAAAGTTATGTGATTGGCTTACGGGTACACCAATGATTTTAAACTTCAGAAAATCCATTCTTGGCAAGCTTTGTGCCTCAAATAAACATCTCCTTCACCCAGAGACCCATCATGTTTAAGACCCACACAAACCTGGAGGAATAATTCTAGTGATTCTAGTTCAGTACTACAGGCTCAATATTATTCACATAGAAAAGTAATTAAACCGAAAAGTTTTGTCAGTTGAAGGATGGGGTGAAGCGAGTGGATGAATAGAGAGGCAAAATCTCTTGTTAGGAAGGTCGGTTTGAAGTCTGACGTTCCACATAATACGAGCCATTGAGGGTAAGTAGAAATCAAAAAGACCTCCTTGGGTGAGCGGTGACAAGCTGGTCTGAGCAGCCAGGATCTGCTATGGAATGTCACAGTGGGACTTGGCCAGCCAGAGCACAGGGGAGAGAGGGAGATGCCACTTTTAGGAAGAACCAGAGCATTTGAAGAGCCGGCCAGAGGCTCTCAATCTATAAAGAAGCATTTCCAGAGAAAATCAAATATTCGACAGGCTTGTCCATGCTGTTTCAGTGGCCTGTGGAGGGACAAGGGGTGCAGAATGAGAAAGAAAAGAAAGGTGCTTTGTTGGTGCATCCTATTCCCTGCAGACTACCCTACTTCCTGTCTCTGCGGGTAGCCCATACGAGCACGGATGCTGTGATGTTGACTGTAAGCCATTACCACCTTCCTTTTGGTGCTGTCTGTTGGCATTTGAAGTTCCTGCCACTTTGTGGATTCAACTCACAAGGCATCACATAAAGAGTCTGTTCCAAAGGTAGACCGTCATTCAGGCCTGCTTGGAGTTCAATGGACATGGCTCATTTTCCTTCTGGAGACGCTTCAGGGGAGAATCCATTCTTTCTTTCTCATACTTTTTATTGTAAACTGAGAAGCCTTAAATTATATTTCCGGTACATTATAACCGAGACCACCAATTTTGTGTCTCCAGCAACAATAATTTTATTTTATAACTTTTAGGATTTGTAGCTTTTTATTTATTATCAGTTTTCATTCTAATTTTAGTTTTATTATTTTATATGTGCTGTTGCCTTTTTTGTTATCTGTTTGTTTTTATATTTCTATTTAGCTTTAATTTTTAGCTTTCACTGTTTAAGTCACTTTAGCACTTAAAAATTAGGGTCACACTTTATTTCAAGGTTCAATTCTCACTATTAACAAACCGTTTACTATGCCTTTTCCCTTAATAAACTACTAATTTGCTTATTTTTAATTAGTAAGGTAGTTGTTAAGTTTAGGTATTGGGGATGTACAATATGGTCATCCTTTATAAGTACTAATAAACAGCCAATTTGTTATTAATGTTGATAAGTGACTCGTTAATAGTGAGAATTGGTCACTACACTAAAGTGTTATCAAAATGAAATACTAACTGAAATAAGTTTAAGTTTGTAATCTAATATTTATTTTTATTTCAATTATCAAAAGAAAAATTGTATAGTTGTATTTAACAACAACAACGCTGATTTGAGCCAAGTATGTGGTAATTTAGGAGTTTTTGCATAAGAATTTTGTTTAAAGAATGTTTCTCCAGATATTATTTCTAAAAGTTTTAAATGTTTTGAGAATGTTTTCCTTTGATAATCAGAAGTCTACTAATGGTACTGCAGGTTGTTCCTTTGTAACTTTAAAAGAAATGTTCCCTTTTAGCTGGGTCGCATTGTTTGTTTTAGTGTCACTTACTAATTTTAATTGACCTACCAAAAGAGAGTAGCACTACAAAAGCAAGAGCATGTCTCTCTGAATCCTTCTCATGATTCCTCCCCTTTTTCACTTGGAATTGCAAATTACATTCATATAATAAGGCACCAGGGGTGACATGTGGATGTTTCTACAGTGGCTTTGACATTTGTGTGTGTGACCGCTCATTTAGTGTATTTAACAATACAGCACGGTTCTTGCTTTGTTTAAAGAAGTGGCCTTTGGATCCCGGCAGGAATCAGTGATATTTGCAGAGCTGAGATGTTTTGATCTCTCTCTGAAAGATGAACGTTTTGGTAACTAATTCCTAATCACAGCTTAAAATGTGCTGTTTCGTAACTACTGCTCAGGGGCAAATCCGGCCTCCAAGAATTGCACAAGGAGGGGAATGTGGACTTACAGACTCCCGGATATCAAAGTGCTGTCATGAATACGACAGGAATTTTGCAGTAGGGTTTAACACCAACGTCAGTCGTATACAGAGAACAACCTCCATTTGCCGTTTCTCCACAAGACAAAAACTGATTTTATTAGCTGATTTGGTGTGTATTGACTGGTTTAGCAGGCAATCATCTTTCCACAATATAAATCATTTTGTTTTTCGACGTTGACTCAATTTTTGATTATGGTGTGCTATTATTGTCAAAGAAAGAATATAGCTCTGTATCTGAACGACTATGACTTATGACTTTCCACTTAGCTCTGTGTGAAAAAGCATAATACTGAAGTGACCACATGCATTAGGTAATCTGTACATACACCCGCTCTCTAAGGCTGCTCTGATTTCTTTTATCATAGTAACACATTCAAGAAGAATTTTAAAGCAGTGAGGAGGAGAAAGACTTAAAATATCCTTAAATGGTAATTGATGTCATGAATGTGTGGAAACTGCTAAAAATTTTAAAAAGTCGAAGACAGTTCTTTCGCTCAAACCATCAGTCAGACAGAAATAAAAATGTGTAGTGAGCAGCCCACATCCTGAAGGCCACTCTTCCCTCTCTAAATTATAGGTGTTAGGTGCACATTTGGAAAGTGCAGATGGGCCAGGCAGTGGCTGAGCTTTTCTAATGCAGTCACACACCAGCAAACAAGCATTAGTGTGGCAGCTCCTCCATCTTTTTCTGCTCTCCACCACAGTGCAAACTCATTTCAGACATGTTACCGAATTACACCTTGTTGCAGTTTTGCTGCTTTTGTACGAATATCATTGCTCAGGTTCCTTTGAACTTCTCCAGACTCCTCGATCTTGACGTGGCAGTGAAAAAGAAGGCGGCCTGTTGAACCACCACACATCCGTCATGCTCAGTCTTGGCTAAATGCTTGCCCAGGCCAAGTCGTGAAGAGAGTTCAAGTGAACATGATGGATGTGCGGTGGTTGCACTGTAGAAGACTTGAACTAAATGGTTACCCTCATACCCAGACAGGAACTCACAAAACTTGAAACTTTCAGTGCATATTAATTGATTTTAAAGGGATAGTTCACGCCAAAATGAAAATTGTCAACATCATGTCATTCCAAAACTCTATTAATCGGAACAGAAAAGACAGAATTTGACAGAATGACAGAATTTTCATTTTTTAATTTAAATTTCTTAAAAATAGCCCAGATTATTTTCTTTATCGCAATGCAAATGTACAAATTAGTTTGAGATCATTTTAAGATGAATAGAATAGAATAGAACACAATGTATTTTAGAACAAAAATACACATTTTTGTACTTGGTAGAAGTGTCAAATTAGGTCAGTGCGGACATGGACAGGTTGTTTGATGACCTCATCTTCAAAATAAATAGATAATTAAAATGTTGTAATATCTTTTTATATGAATATTTTTGTTTATTTTGTGCAATAAACAAATGTGGTACTGTTTTGAGTCACCACTTGGTGTATAATTTCCTGTAAAATCTGTTCCTGAAGCAAAACCAATTGAGAACCACTGGAATACACAAGAGAACTTTCTCTGTTTGTGTTTGTTAGATCAGTGGATCTTGCAATTCTTAGAGTCTCAGATTATGTATGAAAATGTGGAACACACACACAAAAAGTCACATCCCTGGAGTAGCATACAGTGATTCATATGTCCGCCGGCATCGTTTAGCATTTAGGCAGGAGGAAGCTAATTATTCACTCCCCACTATCACTGCAAATGTCTCCAACCTAACTGGGTATTCTCAAAATGTCTTTGTATTTTGTGTTGAAGGATCTGACCCTGAATCAGCAAGTAGGAGCTTCTTCTTTTGGGTTTCTGACCTCGAGTCATGTTTAATGAAAGACTCCCTGATTGCACTGCCTGAGATTGGGCTGCTGTTGTCAAGAACCCAAGCGTCCATCAGGCTATTGGCTTTTTAAGGCAGTTTGTCTATTGAACTGCTCAATGTATCTGTGAAAGTGGAGTGTCTTTGACTTTCTGTCTCTATTTCTCTGTTGTGATAATCATGCATTTGTCCTACCCTGTTATTTTGTCCACTTTTCATTTCGCCAGGTGCATAACAACACTGAAAGAAGGAGATGCAATCAATTTTTACCGCCCCATAACTAATCTGTACGTGTGTCTACTTTGTTCACCAGTGTTTTATGTGTAATTCTGTTGTCTATCTGTCATATACGTGTGCAGGTTTTGAGTTACTGTATCAGCCGGAGGTGGTCCGACTCTACCTGTCCCTGCTTACAGAAAGCCAGAACTATAACACGCTAGAAGCAGCGGCCGGGGCTCTACAGAACCTCAGCGCTGGACAGTGGACAGTAAGTGTCTTCTCAGAACATTCCTGCACATAAATTTGGAAGCACCAGGAATTGGAAACTGATTCTTATTTAGATCCGTTTTTTTTTTAAAAACAATCCCTGATCAGAATTATATTCATGATTATTTGGTTCCATTTGAGATTCAGAATAGTGTATTCTGTTCTTGGGCTTATGTCAATGGACATCAAAATATAGAAATAAAACATACAGTAATTAGAGGCGTTGTCAAGATGGCATCACTCATCTTATTTTCTGTCAGCTGTCCATGTGAATCTTTTGAGAATTTATAAGCAAATAGTTTATTTATTGTGATTTTAATATGACTTTTTGTGGTATACACTACCAGTTTGGGCCTGTAAGATTTGTGTGTGTGTGTGTTTAAACAAGAAACACATGTTATGCTCACCATGGCTGCAGTAATATTTTGAATTATTTTTTTTAAATAACTGTAAATGTAATTTACACATGATCCTTCAGAAATCATTCTAATATGCTGATTTAGTGCTCAAGAATCTTTTCCTATTTTTGATTTTCACATTTTATATTATTTTTGTGGAAACTTGAAACAATGTGAAAGTCTTCACTTCACTTTTCATCAATTTAATCCATTCTTGCTGAATAAAAGTATTAATTTCTTTCTTTTTTTTCTATTTCTTATCTTACTGGCCCAAATATTTTTCATGGTATTGTACATGAAATGAATGTTTCAAATATATTTTTAAAGAATTTATTTCAATTTATATCTGATTTATTACTGTCCTGCTGAAATCTAAAAACAAAACAAAAAATCTCTGTTGACAACAGTCCTGTAAGGGTAGATTAAGCAATAACAACTGCTCTCCAAGCATTGGCTATTCATTCTCTCAAAATGACTAAAGAATGAGTTCAAAGCTATATATATGAAGTTGAAACTACCAGTTTCATCACTTTAATGGCTGTTTCAAACAAAGACGGCCGCAGAACTCTGATTGGCCTGCAAGAATACATTATGCAAATCCATAAAGCTTACTTTGTAATGTTTTGTTTTTGTCTGCTTGCAGTGCTCCTTGAACACATTCCTAGTCAATACTTAATTACGAGTTTGACACGTCTGTTCCACAGTGTCATGTGGGGCTCTCTTCTCTCTTGAGTCAAGAGGAAATGCCCCTAATAAACACATCTCCCTATACACCTATTGCAAGAGTAAATCCCATTAAACTGCACTGCCTTGACCCTGCTTCTTTCTCCATGTCTTACCTGAAGTGCAGTCATGCATAAGCTCACAGCTTCTCTGTGTGGTTACACCATTTCAGACCTGCCTCATCTCTATGCCTGGTGACGCACGCGTGCTTGTGAATCCAGAGTCCCTAGCACATCACAAACCCCTGCTGTAGGGAGATGGGCATGTCACGTCTGTGGTCTATAAGAGGATTTGAGAGATTTTATTTATTAATTTATTCTTTTTCCAACTTTTTTTGCAAATGTGTTTCTAGGCTCACTATCATCTCCTAGTGGCCATAGTGTGACATTGCAATAACTTAATTACTGTCTCAGGGGCACTGGCTGGGGAATAGAGATGTCTTGTGTCACATAAAGGTTTTGTGATTCATGGGGTTGGAGCGACAAATGCACACAAGTCTAACAGGGACAAATGGCTATTTACTGGATTGCAGTTTCCCAGAATAGAGGAGCTTTTTCTCACGCAAATACTCAGACAGGCATATTGCTATTCTGGAAAATTTCAGAGCTGCATATCTGGCTGAGCATAAGTTGACTTGACTTAATGAAATGAATGCAGTGGAAAAATGTCAGAATCACTGGCTTAGTACAGTCTGTTCCTCTCATTTCTACAGTGGTCGAACTATATCCGGGCGACAGTGCGTAAGGAGAAAGGGCTGCCTATCCTCGTCGAGCTCTTGCGCTCGGACTCTGACAAGGTGGTGCGAGCTGTGGCCATCGCTCTGAGGAATCTGTCTATCGACCGCCGCAACAAAGACCTGATAGGCAAGAGCAGTATTTATGGATCATTAGAACCCATAATGTTAAACACATATTTCCATAATACTTAAGTTTTGCACAAAAATCTGGGGTCAGTAAGATTTTGTGATATTTTTGAAAGGCGGCTTTTATTTTATTTGTATTATTAAACATACAGTAAAATCAGTATTATTAGGAAATATTTTATCAACTTATAATAATTGTTTTCCATTTCAGTACACTTTAAAACAGTACATTGGACATTATACATTTTTTTTTTTTTTTTTACTTGGTGTTCTTTTTTTTTTTTTGGTATTTGATTTTTACACACATTAAATGTTAATAAACTTAAAGGAATAGTTCACCCAAAAATGAAAATTCTGTGATTCTGTTCATCTTCGGATCATCTTTTGCTCTCTTTGCACACACAAATTATTCTTGTAGCTTCATAAAATGAAGATTGAAACGCTGATGTCACATGGACTACTTTAGCAATGTCCTCACTACCTTTCTGGGCCTTGAACATACATTAAAAATACCTTAATTTGTGTTCGGAAGATGAACAAAGGTCTAACGGGTTTGGAATGACATTAGGTTGAGTAATTCAGAATCAGAAAAATCTAAATGTTCATTTTTTGGCGAACTATTCATTTAACATGTAAATTAATTTTGAATATAAATCTATATTTGTGGTTTGGCAGGGTGATTGCAACTTGCTTAACGTTCTTTCAGAGCTGAATCTTTCATTCTTTTATATTATCATCCTCAGGGAGTTACGCCATGAGGGACTTGGTCAGCAACTTGCCCAGTGGACAGCAGCGGCCAGCCAAAAACCTGGAGGAAGACACAGTGGTGGCCATCCTCAACACCATCCATGAAATCATCACTGACAGCTCTGAGAACGCCCGCTCTCTCGTTACTGCTCAAGCAATCGACAAGCTAGTTGCCATCAACAGGACCAGGTAAGAAGGGACCAGAGAACGGACCAAGATTATACTAGTGGCACAATATATGGTCTCCCATTGATCAGAGTTAGCTATATTCACATTGCAAGTTTCTGATTTCTGCTCAAATCAGATGTTTTAAGAAACTAGAATATTAAATCAAAAAAGCTTTAACATTTTAAAGGCCCAAAAATGAAAATTGTGCCATTAATTACTCACCCTCATGTCGTTCCAAACCTGTAAGACCTTTGTTCATTTTCCGAACACAAATTAAGATATTTTTGATGAAATCCGAGAGCTTTCTGACCCTACATAGACAGCAACGCAACTACCACGTTCAAGGCACGGAAAGGTAGTAAGGACATTGTTAAAATAGTCCATGTGACATCAGTGGTTCAACTGTAATTTTATGAAGCTACAAGAATACTTTTTGAGTGCAAAGAAAACAAAAACAAGGACTTCATTTCATCGATTCTTCTCTTGCTTGTCAGTCTTCACCATGCTTTCAGGAGAGTACCACGATGCTATTTTATGGACTGTTTTACTGATGTTCTTGCTACCTTTCTTAAGGCTCGCTTAGTTCTGTTTGTATACCAACAACGTGTTTTTGATCTGTGTAAACATCTTATGTTAGTTTGGGTCCTCCTCAACTCGCAGAGAAAAACAGTAACAGGAGTTGCTACTCTTTGAAGTGTCTTATTTTTATCACCACACATGTCATCGTTAATATATGCGTGTGAAAAACTGAATATTAAATGGTGTAGTGCTGTAGATATCAAAAGCAGCAGAGACCTCCGGAGAGTAAGCCATATTTTAAACAAACCTCCTCCATCCTTTCCACATGTGACCTCGTTTAAATCTTCACATCATTTATACAGTTTTAGCATGGTTTTACCCAAAACTAAATATTGATTGTGAGAGATTAACTTTTTAAAGAGTACATGCTAGACTGGAGAGTGGCTACACAACCTCTCTCTATCCCTCTCTGACTCTGGAGATGCGGCTTTGAAGTTGTAGGCTCCTGGTAATTAAGTGAGGATCACAGGAAAAGCTAATGAAGTGAAAAGAGAGAAATCTGTGGCCACAGGGGTTGGAGATTGGAGCCATAGTGACTCTGCGATGCTGGGAGGGGAATAGATGACTTTGAATTTAAGAGTTATTCCACTGGGCTCTAGATTCCTCATAACTCTCTTTCCCTCCATGTTTATGTATTGCAGCCAGTCAGCAAGGGAGACCAAAGCTGCTTCCCATGTACTACAGACGGTTTGGAGCTACAAGGAGCTGAGAAACGCCCTGACCAAGGATGGCTGGAATAAAACACACTTCCAGGTAGAGCCAAGCATAAACACACACGAACACTCTGATTTATCAGTTATACCAAATTGTAAAGTGGAGAAGGGTTAATCTTGTAAAGAAATGTCCGGGTCACACTTCACTTCAAAATGTAAAGAAATTAATAAGAAAATATTTGCATAACGAGTGTTATTTTCGTGAAAATCTAGCAGAATTATCCACCCAAAGCTCTTATTTAAAAAAAAATATCTTTCTCATTAATGTAATACATTCCTGTCTGGACACAATGATTTTGTTTGCATTTTAAAATATAAAACAAATATGATATAAAATTATATTACAGGTCATCAAAATAATTATTAAAAATATATTCAAGGAAACAAATACTGCCCTGATGTATACTTCATATTTGCTGTATTTTAAAAATGTACATTAATTCTATTATGAAAATGTTTCACATATTTTTCACTTCACAGTATTTTTTGTTTTGTTTTTGTTGTTGAATGAGATCAAATGTTTTTAAGTTTATTTATTGTACCTAGTTGCCAGTCAAATTATTTCAGAATGCAAAAAAAATCATAATGGTTGAAACAATAGATCTCATTTCCTTGATGCACAATACAGTTTTCCTAAGAGATTGAAATATTATTCCAATTCATTTCTTGACGGTTTCTGTGAGATTCACTCAGAAAGTTCTGTTGTAACTGTTTTTTTGTGAAGGTTTGTCATTCTGGCCTGTGTTTCTGAAACATTCCCTTCTTGATCCTTCTCAGCCGATAGCAGCTGGAACTCCCAAAGGATCCAAGAGCTGCAAGCCTGGCTACGACGATACTACACTCCCCTTGATGGAGAAGAACCAAGGTTAGCGTAAGACCCCAAACAGAGACTTTACACACCCTGATAGCAGCAAATCTGGGTGCTCAGGGGAGTTCCGGAGGTTCAGGTGCACCTGAGCGAGCATATCTTGTGAACTCTACTACTTTCTGTGTTTTAACACGTGGCACAATGCTTGATCTCTCACCCCTGCTGCTCAGCTGGTGTGTGCGGCTGCCGCATCTCTTGTGCTTTAATCGGTCATTTGAGCGGTTCATATGATACAGAATGATTTATGAGGATCAGACAGCAGATTAATGGGCCTCGGTGTAGGAGCTCATTATTCATTCACTCTCAAGTAAAATGATGGTAAATTACTGCAGTGCTGCAATAAAAAGCACCATCCGTCCACCCAGGGCACATCTCATTGAGAGAGGAGTTAGCATGACAGCTTTGGCTTTTTTTTCTGGTTTTATTACTGCTGTTAGCATGGATGCTCATGACAGTGATACATTTGATCACTTCCATCAGTCCCATGCCATTCCCTGCTTGCCTTACTGTGGAGAATAGAGCACAAGAGTGACCGCCCACCTTTTCAGAAGCATTTTTCTCACTCATTTTCTCTATAGCTGCATTAAAAATCTATAAAAAGGTCTTGAACCAAATTAACCACTATAAACTACTCATCCGTGAACGATTGTGAAGGATTTTACTGAATCAGCACAACAATAAAATCATTGTATTATGTTCTAAGTGTATTCTTAAATATTCAAATACGTATGCATTACCATTCAAAAATTAATGGACGGTAATATTTTTGAAATACTCTCTATGCTTATCTAGACTGCATTTATTTAATCTGAAATACAGTAAAAGTCAATATTACATGTAAATATAGTAAAAAAAAAAAAAGAATATTATTACAATGTAAAATAGCTGTTTTCTGATTTAATATATTTTAAAAAGCTGAATTTGCAGTAGCCATTCCTCCAGTCTTCAGTGTTGCATGTTCCTTCAGAAATCATTCTGATATGCTGATTTGGTGCTCAAAAAAAATTTCTTCTTATCATATTTGAAAGCGGTTATGCTGCTTAAAGTTTTCTGTGAAATTTCATTAAAAAAAGTCATACTGGACCCATACTTTTGAACGATAGTGTAAGGTAATATAAACATTGACTGAGCGTGTAATATGACTGATTTGAATTTCATTCTAGTGCTTTATGGCAGTGGGTGGTTATTTGAGTCAGATTGCCACTGTTCTCACTTCCTGTGTCTTCTCTGATTGGTGTCTTTCGCTTCACAATTCTGGATAGTCTAGGATTTCACAGAGAATTATGTATTTAAGTTACTTTTTCAATATTTCGAGATTTTATACTTAAATTGACGTTCTAAAAGTGATCGTGAGTATTAGTGGTGTGAAAAATCCAGCCTGTAAAATGCTTTGCAGGCAACAGAGGGTGTAGCGCTGGGGATATGATACCTATGGACGAACTCGGTCCAGGTAAGACAATGTCGGCATGCCCTCAAAAAAAAAAAACCTACAGACTAATGTGGTTTTGTGAGAATACAAAACCATAATCCCTCTAATTCCATTCCCCCTAAAATTCCTCCTGAGCAACGTTGTTTAGTTTTAAAAGTAATTTAATTCTAACTGCATTTCTTTTTCCCTGAAGAGTTTCATTCCAACGCTGTCTGCAATACCCCTCTTTTAATAAGATGTTTGTAGTGTTGTTGTGTTTGGTGTGTTTTGGGCCAATGAAAATTTGAACAGAAGCACTATTGCTTGTTCTCTACAGAGTACCACCTCTTCATTATGGTGCCGTCTCTCTGATCTTCTCCATTGAAGCAGCATCCTCTCCAAGCCTGACTGACAATAATTGGACAGAGGCTGAGGATGGGGTGCTGCTTGAGTGGGTAAAAGGAAGTGATGAAATGCGGTGCCTATGGGGGAAGGCTTATACACACGGCCCGCGTGCACACAAACACAAAACCCGCACAGCAATCACACACATCACGCGCTCAGCTGCAAGCACAAGAACATCTGTGAACGCAGCACGTACGGGATGCTCCCAGCTGAAGGTTGAGGGATCTGTCGCTGCTTGTTTGAAGAGCCATGCTGAGGGTGCTGACACACTGATCGTGATAACAGAGCTTTTCTGCTTTCTTTCCCTCTCATTAGATGGCTATTCGACGATTGACCAGAGAGACAAAGACTCCAAGTACAAGAGCAGCGACGGTTCGTCGGATCTGCAGGAGCGGGAGCCGTTAAAGGTCAGAGCAGAAGTGTCAGAAGCGAGACACGTTTCTACATCTGTTTAATCTGAGAAGGCACACTGCGTGACAGTGCTGTCTGTGGTAGTGGGGTAATATCCTCTCCGTCTCATTAGCTGCTTCAGGCACCAACACTGCAGTTTTGCAGCAGAAAGAGAAATGATATATTAACAGTGAATTTGTGTTGGAGCCACGGTGAAGTGGTGAGTTGTCTAATTAGTGGAAGGCTGCTAAACAGTGTTGTCAGATCTGTAGAACAATAAGCAATCTGAGCCAAAATTAGCGATTTGGTTCACCTAAACAAACCAAAGTGCTTTTCATGCATTGGAAATGTGACCTATGACTGCCCTAATAAAAAAAGATCCTAAAGTCGCTTATAATAAGTGGACACGGCAATACTGATTTTATGGCATCATAGATGACCCCAGTATGATGGCAGTTAAAAACAGCAGGTACTGTAGAACTATTATGCTCCTGCCTTGTAAAATGCAAGAAATAAAATTTCATCCAAGATGGCAGACATAGTCAAGAAAAATCTTCTTTTTATTCAGTACTGAAGAGTATCAATACAATGTTATATCTATATAAATAAAAAAAGAATTTGATTTATTAATAAATGCAAAAAAGTACATTTTAAATTAAACTTTCCATTCAAATGATTTCGTTGATAATATAATTTGTCATGCAAAACTATATATATATATATATATATATATATATATATATATATATATATATATATATATATATATATATATATATACATACACACATTACACATTTTAGGTAATATAATCAGGCTACTTTTTGATTACTTTTAGATTACTTTTGACCTAACTCGTTTATCACATTGATTTAAATAGGATAATCATCCTAATCTACCATACCGATATAAAATGCAAAGAAAATGAAAATATATTCCATTCGTTGTTATTGAACATGAAGTGTATTAAACATTACATTACATTCTCACGGCTTTCCAAACTCATTAGTTCAAAAGGGAACCGAGTGTTTGAGAGTTTAATGAAAAGCAAATTCAAATTAATTAAATCATAAAAATGTAAAATTAAAATAACATCAATCAAAATAAAACACTTATTAAATATTTTATTTGTTTACCTGCATGTCATGTGACCATTAACCAACGTCAGAAAACCATGAACATGCAAATGTGATACCTAATTATTAAAATATTTATTTTAAAATCTTAGGGTACTTTAATTAAATATGATATATAGATATAGATATATATATATATAGATATATATATATAGATATATATATTCCCAAAAAAGTTTGCAAAAAAAAATTCCTGCATTACATGTAAATAAGAAATGACACAAATTTTTAAAAACTTAAAAGATGAAAAAGAAGAATTATGAATAATGTATTGCTATTGTGTGAATAATATGTAATCATGTAATTTAATCTAATTACAACTACTTAATTTTTGGAATCTGATTACGTAATCCAGATTACATGTAATCAGTTACTATAGCAGACTTTCAGATTACAGTCTATATCTGTATGTGTAAGATATACTCATATCTGTCCATATTAAGTATATTTAAACTTGGCTTCCCCTCATACAGTTCTGTTGTTAGCCCCATGTAGTGCTTAAATAGATAATTAAACATCAGCTTTGTGATTTTTAAAGTCATTAATGTAGAGATGATTAAGGATCTGCCTGGTGCTGCTGTTTTCCCGCTCTGACTGGCATCTACAGGAGAGGTCGACTTGCATATCAAGTGCCTCTGCAGCAGTAGATTGAGTTCTCTTACTCCCTCTTGACTTTATAGGGAGTCATCTCATATTATGAGTGTTATCAGAGCCCAGCGTGAGAGTGATTCACTTTTCTGCGTCTGCATTCAAGAGAGGCCACACTGTGCTCATAGATGAGCGCTGCATTATTGACGACTACATTTCTGTACCATCTGTAGTCCATCTCAGCATTGTGACAGGGCTTTGTATCTCAACAGCTGCCTGCCGTATTTCTTTGTTAGGCTTTCCAGACGCTTTAATAGATGTCATGACAAATTCAGATTTCTGTCGCTGCGACTGTCAGAACGTCAAGCGAACAAACAGATTCATTCTTTTCTATTGCCACAATATTTGGCAGACATTAAGGGGTTATTTTCCGTCTAATACGATGAAGTTGCTCCCTCTAGGGGTCCTTGTTGGCACAACATGCTTTTGTTCTTAAATGTCTTGCCAAACAAAGTTTTGTTGTTTTCGGAATGGATCTTGCATGCATTGACTTCAATGACCTCTCTCTTCTATCATTTCAAACTGTTTATTTTCCCCTTGAGCTTCCCCTGTTGCAAAGACTAACTCTGGCCTTTCTCTGTGTGTTTAAACTGTTGGTTTGCTGATTTGAACCCCTCTCCCGTTGCTGCAGAATGACACAAATAGGAAACACTATATCAGGAGCAACAGGCCAACTGTCAGTCTGGTGGATGCTTGTGATGTTAAACCTCAGCCTGTTGACTCCTGGGTCTAAATGCATGCATGGTAGGTTTTACATGTTTGATCTGGATGTTTTATAGTAGTGGATTTGCTCTCACCCATCCTGTTTATGAAATAACACCCACCCTTTGTTATCATTTGCTCTGTCTAACCCAGAGAAGTGTGTTGTCTGAATCAGACTCTAATCTGATGAGTGGATTGTGAGTCAGAATAGATTTCTTGAAAAGTGGAACATGATTAAGTGCATGTACACAACTGTTCAAAAGTTTGGTGAGTTTTTTTAAAGAATCAACAGTAGTATTTTTAAATATTATTACAATTTAAAATCTTTTTAAATATAGTTTAAAAGCGAATTTGTGATGGCCAAAGCTACATTTTCAGCATCATTACTTCAGTCTTCAGTGTCACATGATCCTTCCGAAATCATTCTAATATGCTGATTTGGTGCTCAAGAAACAGTTATTATTGTTATCAATGTTGAAAACAGTTTTCTGCTTAATATGTTTGTGGAAACCATGATACATTTTTGCAGCGTTTGAAATTTCTTTACTGACACTTTGTGTCATACATGTTCTCATAGGCAGTGTTGACTTCTCTGGGTTTGCATCGCCATCGTGTTTATTTTCATTCTCATGCTTGCCAAATATCTGCTCATCATCCCTGCTTTCTTCATCCCATACTGTATCTGTCTGGCAGAAAAGCATCATCAGTTGAATTCGAGTCATGCAGAAACTTATAGAATTAGGTCATGTCCAATGGATTTTATTAGTTTGTCATTCATGAAGACTAAAGTTTTATTTTGATGTAATATCATATTTTCTTTTAAGTGTTGTTTAAATCTGGTAAGTTATATAGAAAAAAACGTGTCATTTGTTTCGACATCCTAAAAATCATCCATCATTCAATTAACATGCTCACTTTCATTTGGCAGACATCATCTTGTACATGTTTAGAAATGTAATCATGTCTTTGTTTGTGAACATAATTGAAATATCTCTCATTAGAACACATATTAATTAATGTCATCTGATGTCTGTGGCTTTCCTGCCCTCTCCGCGCAGGCTTAGCTAGCAACAGCGCCACATCTTACCACACAAGGATATCACAAGTCACCACTGCCATTAACCGCAGAGCTCACCGTGATGTGGACTCATCTGAAGACTTTTGCCTAAAAGAGCGAGAGAAAAATGCAAACTTTCATTCAACAGCCAATGTTTTGAGATTTCTCAACAAGTGAAAAAACAAAACAAAAAAAAAAAACACTTCTCATATGTGCATTCCCACTGGACGTAGTGTACCCAGAACTGAGGATTTGCTGTCATGGAGCAGGAATGATGGATTGATTTGAGTGTACAGGAAGTGCTGTCATGGACGTGGACGTGTATTGGAAAGAATTGGATTGAGGGGTAAAAGGAAATAAGAAAAAACTATTTTTATGTCAAAACAAAAAAAATATATAATTTTTGCCTATATTATTTTTGTTGTATGTTTCTGCCTGATTACTGTTTGTTTTGTGGATTTGTTTTCCCCAGAAGTGCAGTGAATTGTGAATTATTATTTTTTTTTTTTTATTATTTTTTTTTTTATTTTGTAGCATTTTAATGAAAGTTTGGCTTTTCTAAAGGAGTTAAGGACACTTGTGAAAGGAAGAAAAAAGTTTTTTTTTTGTTGTTGTTGATGTTCATTACAACGGTGTGGGGGCACATACAAAGTCTGGGGGGTCTATATTGAACTGCACGCTTTCGCAATTTCTGTGTGCTGGCTTTATAAAGCAACTTTAAAGACATATTATCACTGTGTTTGTTTCTTCTCACTGAGAACTGTTGTTCAAAAGCAGGGATTTACCCTGCACAATGACATCTGCTCATAGCGGAGCTGAAAGAAGGAGAGCTGCTACGCCTTCAGCCGGATTTGGTCTGCTGATCCCGTATTCCCTTTGACATGTTGAGCTGCAGAGGCATGCTGGGTAACACTGGCACTTACCAGCTATTGCTTTGGTTTATTTAATAAGGGGTAATGAGGGAAAAAAATATATTTGTTAATATGTAGATTGCGGTATGAGGGATAGTTGGAGGATTCACTTGCTCCTGTTGTCATAAAAGTAGATTTTAAAAGCATTTTATATTTTTGTTGTTTTATAAATGTATATTAGGTTTGAAATATTGAAAAAAGAGGGCAAAAAGGTCACAATCGTCTTTATAACATTGATAGATGTGAATCCATAACAGTTTGTTCAGAGCACATTCAGTATTCCGTACATAAAGCATGGCCATGTTTGTATAAAAATGATTAATAATATAATAAACAGATCATTGCTTTAGTTAAATGTGCGTCAAAGGCTGTAGAGTCATTGTCTATTTATATTTTCTATTTTTTACATCTTGTGTTAAATGGAAGCATTTATTTTCAGTGTTCCTTTTTCAATTGGAAAACATGTTCAAAATGATCTGACTTTAATTTCAGAAGAGGAAGCAAGGATAGATACTTCCTTTCATGTAAGCCAAAATACTTTCACGTCAACAAAAAGCATGACAAATTTGTAATGCTGTTTTCATTCGTTTAGTTTTACGTAATTGCAATTTGGATCTTACGTTGTGGACACTCAAATTTTTGCCACTGTCAGTGTAAAGAAATCCTGTTATACATATACATACTTTATACAAAAATGGGTAAACACTGACACACCACCAAGTAGACCAACAAATTTTAGTTTTTATACCATACATAATGTGAAATATGCAGCACACACCTGTTTTATCATCTGATTTCTGTCATGTGACTCTATATCTAACTCTCTATAGCAAGGTTTTTTCCATAGTGTTTTAACAGAGACTCCTAATAACAAAATAACAGTGTAATGATTTCATTTTTAAAGAGGAAATGTTGTGTACGTTCACATCGAGATCTTTAGCCTTGTGTAGGTTCATTATTAATATTTGACTGTCTGTTCCTGACTGCCTTTTTGCAGAAAACAACCAAAGGATTTTGGTACCGTGTAGTACAAGAGGTTCCCAGAGTGTGAATTTGCATCAGATTGTATATTTATAGAAAAATAATGGTTGTTGAACTGGATTCAAGAGAAACCTACATTTGTAGATATCACTAATTCAAAGCATCAAAACTCAGTATGTGTACAACTTGGTAGCAAATGTGTTTGTAACTATCATGTGCCTTAACCTTTTTCCATGTTAGATGAAAATAAGTGTGTTTTATATGTTTTATTGCTCCCTAACCGCTCTTTCTCTCTCTCTGTCTCGGACACACACACTCCTTCTCTCTCTGGCTCCTCCCACTTTCACTCACTCTGTGTTCTCAATGTAGTCTAGACTGGTGGTGGGTTTTGCCTTGTATTACATTGTATTATAAACTTTTAAAAGATAGACACATTAAAAGGGTTTGATTATATAGTTGTTAATGCTTTCCTAGCACTCAAGAACAATGCCACAGTGACCGAATGTATTGTTAATTTTACTAATACCCAGAAGAGAGAATTGCTCTTGTTAAAGATAAATGCAGGTTTGTAGAGTATCACTTTGGTGTGTTTTCAATAAATCATGCCTGAAAAGAGCATATTCTGTCTGTTTCTTTTCCCTTCCCCCAAACTTCCCTAGTAAAAAGTAATATATTTAAAATATTTGAAGTGGATCAAAAAATGAATCAAAGTTGTCCTAAGACAAGAACGACTTTGATGAAAGCATTTGATCCGCTTCAAATGTTGACTAGTGAACATTAAAATACATTTATTTCATTTATTTTAGTTGGACTTCATCACTACTTCCATACAAGTAAAGGGTATTAAGCACAAAATTGCTTGCAGACTTTAGGTATACCAGTTTAGTATACTAAACGTATTTTTATTAAGCACATAAATGTGTAAATGTATTTGTAGTATACTGTACTTAGCATGAAATACATTTTAGTATATTTATTTAGAATTTGTTTGTTGTTTTGGATCCCATTGACTTTCAGTGTATGGATAAAAACAGTTGTTGTTCTTTTTTTTGTTAAATTCAAAATGTTCTTTCGCGTTACACAGAAGAAAGAAAACCATACAGATGACCTAAGGGTGAGTAAATGATGACAAAATTTCCATTTATGGGTGAACCATCCTTTTAATACACAAGGCACTTTCTATCTTCATTTCAGACATATGATATATTTACTATAAACCTCTTGTCAAATGATTTTTCAGGTTTTTGTTTCATAGTGCGCTAGGAATCTGCTGGGAATGGTAGTCATAATAATTTAGTTCCTCCAGAAATCTCTCCATTTTTTACATTTGTACATGATTTAAACTTTGATACTCCCTCTGGCTGAATATTCATTTCAAGAATTTTATTTGGCAAAAACAGTCAAATATTTCTTCCTTTGTGCATTAAATCACATCATCCAGTGTGTGTGCAGCTCCTGCGATGGCCTGTGTGACGATGGATATGTGTTTGTGAGCCTGATCCCAGTCTTCCTTCAGCCCGGTGCTCTCAGCCTTCTCTACTGCATCTGCTAGGCCGGGGAAGGTGGGCACGCTTGATGACCTCGACGCCCATATCACATGCCTGTGTGGTGCCAGACAGCGTTACAAGTGATTGCAAACAGGTGTGACATCGTATGAGCAAATGGACAGTGGTAAGGGGAATGCTGATTAATTTTCATAAGGGACTGGTCATTAGTAGCAGGACGTTTTAATGATGCTGCTTCATACCTGAAACCATATTGTTCTGGGAATGCTAACGGGTCAAGGAAAGCTCTGTCCAGCAGCATGAGCTGGTCATTAATTTGGCGAGCCTTCAGGGGCCTGTTGTGAAGACAGAAGTTTTGTTTATTCCATTATATCACCACACCAGGTGGTTTTTACGTCACTAAAACCTACTATATCATATTTGATACACACATATCACATATCTTTTAGCAAACTCTGCTAAAAGACCTTTTGTACACACTATTCTACATGCCTTCTTTCATCTGTTTTGATAGTTTTTACTTTTTAGCAAGTAAAAGGCCTTTTAGTATTTTTTAGAAAAATCATGTTAAAAAGTGAGGATTTTGAAGAATGTTTGTATATCATCATTATATCGCAGTGTTTTGCACACAACTAAAAACTAAGCATTTCAAAATAATCTTACTAAGACACAATTGAGAGGCAACTGACATATTTTTATAGTGTTAAAAAGTTGTTGAATTACAAGCTATCAGAATTTCATCTTACTTTTTGACCATATAAATATCAGCACCAAGTTTGCTCAGAGGTATTTCCACACGCTCCATGTTCTCCTCTGTAATATTATGTAAGCCATAAAAGCTCTTTTATATTTTTCTAAAGGTTCAATTAGCTGTTTCATTAAAAAAAAAACGCACACAATTATTTGTCACAATCTGACAATTATTTTCATATGTCAGGCTCTATAGTAATAACTTACGTTTCTTTTGCAAGATCTGAATCCCTGATCAAACGGTCCAGTTTGGTGGCTGTGTCACGGAATAGCTGCACAGCTTTCCTCAAGGATTCTGGGATATGAAAAAGTGTTCATTCTCATTGCCACTTTGACACTTATGTACTTCCATCTCTCGCACCTTGTACAAACATTTAGCTTGGCAAAATTCACTTATGATTAACATTTCCCTCATCCAGGGCAGTCTAGAAAATCTTGTTAGCTCACCCATTGAGATTCCTTTAGCCGCAAGTTTTTCCTCAAAGGCTGTTACCGCCTGACTGAGGTACTGCTCTAGACTTTCTGCATAGTCACTGCAGTTGAAAGGCAGCAGAAGACTGTCAGCCAATCGCAGCAGCACGTTCCCTGCTGTCCTGGCTACTGCCTGGTGACTTGTGAAACCTGCATAATGGAAAGTCATTTGAATCTCAAATAGAACAGACAGGAACTGGCAGAGAAATATTAAAAGAGAGATTATAGTATTGGATCATTTGAGAAGCTCAGTGTTCAGTTCAACCTGGATCAATGTATGTAGATGCGTAGTCAAACGTGTCATAGGACGTGTGGTAGGCTGGGTAGATTCGTGCTCTTGTTTTGCTCTGCAAAGGGATGGAGAATGTGTTCTTAATATTAACCAACTTTTTATGATGCCGTGTGCTTGATTGCATCAGCGCTGCTGACCACATACCCGGTCATAATAATAGGAAATGTCCATAGACGTTATTCCAAGGTAGTGCATAAAACCAGCATAATCACTTCCTGCTCCTGTCAAGAAGCCCACACTGAAAATACAATGAACAGTATTGAGAATAATCACCTTGTATTAAAATATAACGTCAAACCATGAGGTATATTGCGAGCGTACTTTGGTATAATCCCATAATTCGGACTGGTTCTGTTGGAATATTGCTTCCAGTTCTCATAGACTGTTGTGGTTGTTCCAGGTGCGTTTACCTGAAAGCACATGACTCTTTAAAGCATTATGAAAGTCACATCTCAGATAAGGTAACAGATAGAGGACTTGTTCCTCACCTGTTTGGAGGCTGTGAATATCACACTCTGTGCTGCTGGAGAAGCAGAAGCCCTGAGAGTCGCATTAGCTGTGGTGGACAGACAACATTTCAGCAAGTAGAAAACAGGATGAAAATCATATTCTGATGAAAAGAGGAAGTGGTACCAAATACTGAGATGTCCACGTTGATGTACGCCACAGCGCGTTCGCTCAGCTTACTGAAGTACTCCTGAGAATGAACATTTCTTTTAACACCTTTATGATCTAATTACAGTTTTATAGTAATGCTACTGGTGTCTTCATCAACAAACCTCTGTGTATTCTGCAGATCCAATAAGGCCAAATTCTTCAGCTCCCCAACTGCCAAAGATAATGGACCTCCGAGGTCGCCATTTCCCTTTCGGAAAAGATTTGATTTTTGTTATTCTTTCAGCTTGTAACTGACACTAGAATTTGATGCATTATTTTTTTTTTTTTTATTGCTACCCAGCACTCATATAGTTTTAAGAACAGTGTTACTTCCATAACACTCCTAGTGCCATAGCAGATTACTTCATTTGGGTCATTACAACCAGCCCTACAGTCACATCTAATGGCAAAAGCAGTTTTTGTGTGGATGTCATTTGGTCTGACCTTCCTTCACCATCTTCCCCAGCACTCTGGTGATCTCCAGCATCACTGCTGTGCCGCTGCTGGGGTCAATGGCTCCGTGCACCCAGCTGTCCCTGTGGTTCCCATAAATCACGTACCTGTCTGAACAACACACATACAAAAATACAGTTTGCAAATGCAATTTGTTATTTAAGTTCCTTAAGATGTATTTGGTAATATCTAACAAAATGTAACTATAACAACTGCTTCACTAAGGCTGCATTTATTAGGTCAAAAATACAGTAAAAACAGTTACATTGTGAAATTTTGTTACAGTTTAAAATAACTTTTCTATTCTAATATAGTTTAAAATGTGATTTATTTCTCATTACTCCAGTCTTCAGTGTCACGTGATCCTCAAGAAATCATTATAATATGCACATCTGGTGTTCAAGAAACGTTTTAGACATTTCAAGTGTAACTTAAGTGTATAAATACTTTTTGGGAACTGTGTATAATGGGACAACATGTATTTTTGCCTGTTAATGATATGACAAATCCAACTTACCTGGCTCCACACTGCCTCGGATTATTCCCATAACATTTGCTGAATATTCCAGCCTCTCAGTGTTATAAATGTCCAAGTGCACATTGCTGACAGACAAAACATTCTTTTAATTCTGACCAACATTATAACCTTTCAACACACAACCAATTGTTCAGACATTACAAGATTGGGCACAAATATGCAGCATTTACCTGTTGTTGAAGGTAGATGTGGTTTTGAACCCTGGTCCACCAAGTTTGTATGAGCAGTTAAATGAGCCTTGCCAATTATCAGGGGCATTGTCCCCATCAAGCTCACTGTCACACATAGTTCAATCAAGTATTAGAAGGAAACTTTCTAAAAAGTGAGTGAGTAAAGGTGTATTTAAACAGTTACACTTACCAGATTAATCTTTCAGCATCCTCAAACCCTATTGGCTGTGCTGGAATTGGTGGAATGCCTGTTATGTCTTCTTTTGGTATTCTGTAGGTATCATCTACAAAGGAAAACATTTACATACAGTATGTTGTCTATGTGCCAAATGTTGTATACCTTATGTGTTTCAATATCAAAAAGATCCAGTTACCCTTTGCAGCTAAGTAAGGTGTTAACAAGTCTCCAAAGTCAATGCTGTATGAGCCTCGCTCGACGCCAGAAGGTGGGAGATACCAGGAGTGAGGGTAGGTTTCACTTTCTGACACCAGGCCATCGTTCATGTCATATGGCTCAGTATAGACCAGCACCCCAACGATTCCAAACTTGGCTGCATTTATAGCCTGTTATATTCATGCCACAGAAGAGTAAAAACGTTTTTATGCATTCAAGCCAATAAAACTATACTATAGATCTTGTCAGAGATATATCTTGATAAAGGTTTTGAGAGATTGAACTTGTGTGTTCTCACTTTTTTAGACCTCCCTTCTCCTCCATATCTGGTGATGGCGATGGTTCCTCTCAGATCCAGCGTTCTGTTTAACAGCTCATAGTCACTCATTTTACCTTGGTTTGCATAGACAAGTTTTCCCTGCATATAAAACATATGAGTCACTTTATTGGACTGTATCAGTTGATTCAGGCATAAATATCATTTATTTATTAATAATGACAATTTTATCAGCCTTTGATAAAGTTAGTGATAGCAAGATATGCTAACAATGAACCCTTGTTTATGAAGTCAATCGTAGAACATCAGTGAAAGAAAAAACAAATAGCTATCAGTAGATGAGTTTACTACGGTGTCATATGGTCTGATAGCCCCAAAGGTCACCACACCCTCTGTTTTCTGTCTAGATAGAACAATCAAGTGCAATAAAGACATTCGTTTTCATCTCTTGCTAAGTTATGTCAGAAGTTACACTTGTGTCATTACAATATGTTTTAAGATAATAGATTTTCTGTCATGGTAACACCTCCACCAGAGGTGATTACAGATGATTACAGATGAGAAAAGGCAATTATTCATGTAATATAAAATTAAAATATTTAACATAAGAATTCATTTAATTTACTGAATGTACACTACTGTTCAAAAGTGTGGTGTCAGTAAGATTTCTAATGCTTTTGAAAGAAGTCTTATTCTCACCAAAGCTATGTTTATTTGATTCAAATATAGTAAAATTTAATGTTGTGTAATATTATTACAATGTATAACTCTTTTCTATTTTAATATATTTTAAAATGTCATTTATTCTCTGATGGCAAAGCTGAATTTTCAGCAGCCATTATTTGAGTCTTCTAGTGTCACGTTATCCTTCAGAATTATTATTCTCATTATTATTCATATTATTATCGATCTTGAAAACAGTTGTTGTTTAATATTTTTGTGGAAAACATGGTACATTTCTTCACGATTAGAAAGTTCAAAAGAGCAACATTGAAATCTTGAAATGAAAAAGTCTAAAAACAATGTTTCTTTGACGAATAATATATAAGCATGCATGAACTGTGAAGTATATTGAGGTTGTAAAGGACACCTTGACGTTTCCTGCAGGGGAATATGCCGCAAATGGCTGGACCACCTCTGGATCCTCCTGTTCTGGTTTGTATGCCTTCTCTCGCTCTCTTGCCACAAACCGGACTGTGTTTGTTGGATCAACTAAATAAAACAGTTTTTCTTTCTTAATTTTCTTATACATTGAGATATTTTTGGATAATATATGATTTTGAATGCATTCAGTGTGCTAAAAGCAAATAAGCAAAATGTCACAAAGCTGTTTTGAAACCAATTGACTAGATATCCTATGCTGTCTTACCAACAGAGACTTTGTTGGGGCTTGTTTTGTTTGGGAATGACAGATACACCTTGTAGTTTTCCCTCCATGCACTGTCCAAGCCTGTGTTGGGGTCCTGCCATCTCTTCAGCATAAAATCTACGGTTGCTTCATCTCCAGGGGTGGTGGCCATGTGGGGAACCTTAGTCAGCTCTCTTTGGATGAAGGAGACCAAGTAAATTCTCAATTTAGCTGGAACAAACAAAGCTGTTCTACAAGGCTGGCCATTTAATTGTCTTTGAATCTCTTACTAGTGTACTCATACATATAAATACTTCACCTGAGGTTCTCTTTAAGTTGATTGGTATCCAGTTCTGCAAGGAATTTCTCAATGATACTTTCGTCCACATCACGAGATGCATCCCGGACCCAGTCTGGCACCGAACTGCCCTTGTCAATAGCAAAGTGTCCCAGCAGAATCCCAACAGTCAAAGCCACTGCTCCTGTGAGGAGACCCAACAACACCTCCTTAAGCATAATGTTAGTTTGTCGAAGGCCTCAGTGCACCTCCTGAATGCATTCAACCAGCCCTGTCCTCCTCTAATATAGCCTGTGATGAGTGGTAGGTGGGAGGGTGTGAAAAAAATCTTAAGTGTCAAGATCATATGGATGAAGGTCATTGTTCTGCTCACCAAAATTCCTATTCCTGATAAGAGAGATTCAACTAAACCATAAAGTTTACTCATTAATGATTTCAGTGATATGTTATGTTGGACTTTATCTCCGGGTTGACTATAAAACATGTTCTAGTCATACATCTACATGAATGCATCTACATTGACTGTCACACGTTATGATTAAAGACTTTGTCCCATGCTGCAATTTTTCATGTTTGCAATTAATGTGTCCAAAACTGTATAAGGACTATGCACAACTGATGACAACTACCAACATATATACACTATATTGCCAAAAGTATTGGGTCACCCCCTTCTAATGAACAGGTTTGACTACTTTAGTAATTTCCATGAGTATAATTATTAATGTTTAAGCATATAATGATATTCTAGGGAATTGTGTGCTTCTAATTTTAAAGAAACAGTTTGGACAGGACCCTTTTCTATTCTAATATGACAATGCCTCTGTGTATAAGACAAGGTTCAAAAAGAAATGATTGATTTAGTCAGCATGGAAGAACTTGACTGGTCTGCAGAAAGCCAAGTCCTAATCCAAGCTGAACACCTCTGGTGTGACTTTAAATGCAGATCTTGAGCCAAAAACTCTTTACCAAACACCAATGACTTGTACATACACTATATGGACAAACGTATTGGGACACCCCCTTCTCTAGAACAGAAAAAGGCACTTCCAGAACTGTGGCAACAAAGATGGAAACGATTCATGTATTTAAAAATTGTATTCCCATCTCTGTTGCAACAGTTTTGGAAGTGTCTAAAACGACTGTACCCATATGTACAAGTCATTGGTGTTTGGTAAAGAGTTTTTGGCTCAAGATCTGCATTTAAAGTCACACCAGAGGTGTTCAGCTTGGATTAGGACTTGGCTTTCTGCAGACCAGTCAAGTTCTTCCACACTGACTCAATCAATCGGGGGTAGGGGGGCGTGCGTGCGTTTGTGAACAGAACATTGTGAACTGGCCTGGACACAGATCCCCCTCCTGCTCAGTGATTTGAACCGTTGTATATACTAAACTAACTGGGAATTTGGAAAATGAAATTAACGGTTTACTTCATCCTGATACCTTTGCTTGCTATTGGAATACGTTTCCCAGATTCCGTCTCTGGAGCATCTCTCTAGCTAGCTGCATTAGCTAGCTGCTACCATACTGTGAACTTGTGCTAATGTTATAACCTCCAGAATTAACACCCATTTCTCATTATGGCATATATTAACCCTTGTCATTAGATTTATAAAGTCCCTAAATGCATATTTCCCCCATTTGAACACTGTCCCAGATTACCCAACGCATGCTGTCCCACATTCTCAATCATATTTGATAATGTGGGACAACAAAAAAATGTTTGAAAGAAAAAAATCTAAAACACATTTTCAACACTTTAATACATATTTTGTTGCTTGAATAGATCACAAGCATAATATGACGACGATTAGGAACATTGTCTTATTTATGACAGCTTTATGTCCTTAACATTAATCTAGTCAGAATCCTGTGTCATTGACCTTGTCATGCAATTCCCAGGGGAGCTTCTTGATTGACAAGTGCCCCGCCCCTTTCTGTGGAATCACCCCCATGAAGTAATGTGATTTTTGTCACATGACATCCATGCTAAAATTATAGTAAAAGTCCTGTTGACTAAATTTGATTAGAACAGGAAATAAACACACTGGAGTTTAGGTGTCCCAGATTACCCGAATTCACCCTATACATACATGTACATATACATATACACACATACATATACATACACACACACACACACACACATATATATATATATATATATATATTAGTGCTGTCAATCGATTCAAAAATTTAATCGCGTTAATCACAGTCAAATCTAAAATACTAGGATTTACCTGTAAATGTCTAGAAATAAAGAAATGCATGACAAACTAGTTTAAGGAAACAGAATCTTTCACACTTCCGCCAGGTATGAGATAATCCTTATTATTCTTTTATCATTATTCTTTTGTTTTTATTCAGCCATTATCAGTCTTTATACTGGCAATAAAACGTTTACCAAGCCACATGGCTTCAATCCCAGTATACATTTACCCAACTATTATCAAAAGTATTTCTAAATAAATACAACAAAACATTTTCTTGCGACCTTGCGTGAAGTATTATGACAAAATGCATTATGAAGAAGAATTGGACCTGTTCTGCAGGTGCATTAGAGCTAACATTAGCATCATGCTTCATAAAACCATTTATGAGATTAATAGTGCACTTTTATGAATGAATGAATGAGGCATTTATATAGCGCTTTAAAGTGTATTGCAATACACCCAAAGCACTTTACAATCATGTGGGGGGTCTCTCCTCAACCACCACCAGTGTGCAGCATCCACTTGGATGATGCGACAGCAGCCACAGGACAACGGCGCCAGTGCGCTCACCACACACCAGCTACAGGTGGAGAGGAGAGAGTGTCATAGAGCCAATCAAGTGGATGGGGATTATTGGGAAGCCATGATAGACAAGGGCCAGTGGAGGGAATTTGGCCAGAACACCAGGGTTACACCCCTACTCTTTACGATGAGTGTCATGGGATTTTTAATGACCACAGAGAGTCAGGACCTCGGTTTAACGTCTCATCCGAAAGACGGTGCTATTTTACAGTATAGTGTCCCCGTCACTATACTGGGGCGTTAGGACCCACACAGACTGCAGGGTGAGCACCCCCTGCTGGCCTCACTAACACCTCTTCCAACAGCAACCTAGTTTTCCCAGGAGGTCTCCCATCCAGGTACTGACCAGGCTCAGCACTCAGCTTTTACTCAGAACTCACTTCAAACCACCATCGAGTGTTTGTAATAACATCCTTTTATGATCACATGTGGAATTTGGTCGTTTACTGTTATTAAAATATGCTATTTACAGCCTTTTATATGGCTGCACAAATTAGCATTTCAGATGAACACATTAATACCAAGAAAATCACATACAAATATCCTATCGTAATTGCGTGTTTATTATCTTATATAATCTAGTGGCTGTTGCCATGTTTATCTGCTGCTCTGCTGAAACTCACATTGTTTATGATGTTTACAACCGCCTCTCCATTCTTGGGTTGCCAGGGATACATTCCAAGTATAATACACATTAGTAAAAGGATCTATTTTAATTTTTATTTGTCTACATACACCTTGGGCGGTCGTGGTACATTATTAAAGTAGCCCAAAAAACCGCAACCCACGGCTCTGTAATTTCTCCCGCGACTGTATTTTCAAAATAGCCCACTTGTGCCGTTACCTTGGCAACACTGGCTCGCTGTACCCTCATCACACAATAATAGATAACCTTCAGCGCTGCGATGACGGGAAGAAGTTGGGGTCTAACCTTATCAAATGATTAATTTGCGTTAAAAAAAATATTAACGCATTAATAATTTTAGATTAATCGCATGCATTAACGTTGACACCCCTAATATAGATATATAATTATATATATATATATATATATATAAATTATTTTAAAACAAAATAAATTATTCATTCATATATTCAATTACAATATCACAGTATACAGTACAGTCTTCCTGATGGCATTTGAAGGTTCAGGTTGAAGACTGGGGAACTGTGGGGGAGGATCTGGCAACATGCGTCTACATGGTTACTCGAAATGCAACTTTATACACTGATTATATTTGTTTTATAGTGTTACCTTAAATTTACATTTAAATTGTCTTGCAGCTAATCGGTTAGAGCAGCGCCTTTAATTTAAAAAACAACTTCCCATGATGCAAATGTTGAAGAATTGTATTTTCACTTTCACATTCATTGATTTGAATGCTCAGCTAAACCAAACCTGGATTCATTTTGAACACATCGAGGATTTTAACTGAAAAGCGTAGTTCGTAGTCGTAAGTATTCTGTGATATGAAAATAAACTTGAACGTTAATTCTGGCGTGACAATACCGTACAGCTGACTTTTGGTTAATCTCATTGCACGCGCAGTGCTGTTTCGGTTTACATCACAGTACAAGACGTTGGCGTAGTGCATGACCGAATGTAGAATTTTCATTAAATTTACCGCGAATTTGATCAAAAGATTATTTCCAACTACAAATGCTGTTAGACAAATGTCTGACGCATTCGCCTTGTCCTTTCTTTTGAGTCGGATCTTTTTAATTTCTGTTGAAATGGTTCACAAAACAGGTCAACAATGTCTGAACTGTCGCTCTCTTAACATGTAGTAGCCTAATGAGTTGGAAACCGGTTAGCTAAGTAGAGCATTTTGCTGCATGACATTCTTAACACGTGCGAAACGGCGTTGGTTTTAACAAATAATATTAAAAAGCGTTTTTTCTGTAAATGATGTTTTTTTTTTTTTTTTATCAGAATCATATGCGCAACTAACAGACATTGGACATGTGAAATTACAATAGACACTCTTATTAATTACATAATCAGTAAAAGTGCAACATATGGCTTTAGTTGGATGGTTTAAACAGAATATGACTAAACGAATTGTTCGAAAGAACCGATTCGGAGAAATTAGATTTCTACAAGAGGGGATATGCAGTGTATAAGTGCATTATACACTTTCTCACTAAATTATTTTTAAACAATGACGAAAACGGAACTTGTCCAAAGTAATCAAGCCCATGTTGAGCTTATGAGCTTGTGTTGTATTATCAGGGCTTATAATACATTTTTTCTCCCTTTTCCCCTACAGTGTAGTATTGGGCAGTCATGATTCGCTTTGCTCTGCTTGTGAATCTCATTGTTTTGCCCATTCATCTCTGGGCTGCAGTCACTCAAAAGTCCACTTCATTCCCCACATCAACCAATGGAGAACCATTCCCATGGAACAAAATGAGGCTTCCAGACACAGTATCTCCCCTTCATTACCATCTCCTTATCCACCCCAACCTCACAAGTTTAGACTTTACTGGAATGGTGCAGATCCAAATTGAGGTTCTCGAAAACACCAAGACTATCATACTGCACAGCAAGGATCTTCATATCTCCAATGCAAGGTTGCTAGCATCAGACATAGGTCAGCTACAGGCCCTAAAGGTGCTAGAGTACCCATACTTCCAACAGATTGCACTTATATCTGAGCATGCACTGCTGAAGAGAGGCCATGTATATTCAATTCAACTGGAGTTTGCCGCCAACCTCTCTGAGAGCTTTCATGGATTTTACAAAAGCACATATCGCACCAGTAAGGGAGACCTCAGGTGAGAACCCTTATGTAAGCATAGCCAATATCTCTCTGAGTGGCTCTGAAAGTGATTTATCTTTTTTTTTTGTTTTAGAAGTAATAATCTGATGTTGTGCCATTCACATTCCCAGGGTTGTGGCTTCCACACAGTTTGAGCCGACTAGTGCCCGGGCAGCTTTTCCCTGTTTTGACGAACCTGCCTTCAAAGCCAACTTTTCCGTGCGGATTCGCAGAGAAGCAAAGCATATTGCCCTCTCAAACATGCCTAAGGTGTTGTTATAATATCCATAGAACCTCCATTGATCAATCCTGCTGTTTTCTGACTAAAACCTGAATAAATCATAAAGTGCATGAACTATTAATCTGCTATTGGAGACTCAGATTCTTCTTTTGAGCCTACTCTTATTTTTATTTTTTTCTTTACTCCAGCTTAGAACATTAGAGCTGCCAGGCGGCCTGTTTGAGGACCAGTTTGATGTGAGTGTTAAGATGAGCACATACCTGGTGGCCTTCATTGTCTCTGACTTTCTATCTATCAGCAAGACGAGTCAGCATGGAGTCCAGGTTAGAAGATGATCCGTCTTATCTCATTAAACCAAACCAAGCCCTTATGTACTATAATATCCCACCTCCACCAATTATCACTTTTTGTGATACTCTATAAATGTATTTATTTGATGCGAATTCAGATTTCAGTGTATGCTGTGCCAGAGAAGATTGACCAGGCAGAGTTTGCTCTGGATGCTGCAGTGAAACTGCTTGACTTCTATGACGACTACTTTGACATTCCATACCCTCTACCTAAACAGGGTTAGCTCCACATGGGCATTTCGTCTACTACTTAAAATGCAAAAGGCATGTTTCTGAGTTCACCATTTATATAATCTGCTCTGTAGATCTTGCTGCTATCCCAGACTTCCAGTCTGGAGCGATGGAGAATTGGGGTCTGACCACCTACCGGGAATCAGGCCTTCTTTTTGACCCCCACAAGTCTTCTGCTTCTGACAAGCTGGGCATCACGATGATTATTGCCCATGAACTGGCCCATCAGGTGAACTTATGACATCAGTTAACTATTATGGGATGTATTCTAGTTATTATTATTATGTTGCTGTGGTTAATGAACGAATTGTTAATTCTTTGTCTTGTTCTTGTCAGTGGTTTGGAAACCTGGTGACCATGCAGTGGTGGAATGATCTGTGGCTGAATGAAGGTTTTGCCAAGTTCATGGAGTTTGTGTCTGTCAACATCACCAATCCTGAACTGCAAGTTGTACGTTTTTGTAAAAAGCTTTTTATTTTCATGATCATAATTTTAAAAGCACTTAGCATGAGCTGGATGAAGATCTTTGCTAATATAAAGCCCAATTTTCCTTGTGCCACAGGAAGATTATTTCTTAGGCAAGTGTTTTGAGGCCATGGAGGTAGACTCCTTGAGCTCCTCTCACCCAGTGTCCACACCGGTGGAGAACCCTGCTCAGATACAGGAAATGTTTGATGATGTTTCCTATGACAAGGTGCATAATCAAACTTTGGAGAGTTTTCCTCTGCAAGATGTTATACTCTTTCAAAAGCTTTTAAAACCATTTTACAATTGTTAATGTCATTTCAGGGGGCTTGTATTCTGAACATGCTGAGAGAGTTTCTGACCCCGGATGCGTTTAAATTGGGCATTGTGAAATACCTAAAACGCTACAGTTACCAGAATACGGTCAATAGTAACCTGTGGGAAAGTCTGACTAATGTGAGTACAAATGACATGTGTGATGCAGATGCTTAACATTTACCTGTTAAGTTTCCCAGGTGAAATCCAGTCATCAGTCATCATTCCATGCAACCATAGTTAGTTAAGCAAATTTGCCACATTATCCAAAAGAAAGCTGCTCATTTAAAAAAAGACTTCTTTGTGAGCTGTGCTTCTTGCTACACTAGTACTGACAATGGACCTTTTTTGCTCACAAAATTTCACCAAGTTTTTAGGAGTACAGGATCAAACTGTCTCATGATATAGTAGTGAGTGTCTCTCTCTGTTCTAGGTGTGTGACTCTGATGGTCTGGATGAAGGCAGACTGAAGGGTGATGAGTCCTGCCAGCGCTCAGTCTCACACTCTGGAGCTTCTGTGGGTTACTTTGTTAATCATTAATCTGAACTCTCTTTACCCTGTTTTTAAGTGGTGTCGTCATGTACTTCTGTGATATTTTATCGTTTAGAAATGGCACTCTGAGGATGAGCTGGATGTTAAGGCTATGATGGAGACATGGACATTGCAGGAGGGCTTTCCACTCATTACGGTGGAGGTCAAAGGTCGCGAAGTCAGACTAAGTCAAGAGCGTTACCTCAAGAGTGATGACCCCTCACAAACATCCAGGTTTTTGACCGTTTCTTAATTTCTATGCCTGTGATACTGATACTGATAGTGATTTTATTTTTTATATGATTTATTCAGGGTTTATACTTTTAGCCCTCTGGTGCTGTACAGTCATTTACACACACCAAAAAAAAAAAAAAAAAAAATCATGGCCATGATTTGAAAAGTTTAAATGGTCCTGAAAAAAATAGTCACACATGTATTTGTTTGTGGTAAAAATGACCGCAAATTTTTCTTTTTTGGTGATATCAACCTCAAATTTGGAACACAACTCTAGCAGTTTCAGAGTAAAACATGTTTTGGAAAATATATATTTGATATAACATTTTAAAATAGTATTTCTGTACATTTTTCACTTTTCACTTTTTAAACATTTCTCATTTCAGCACTAATTGGTCAGGCGTCTAATTTAAAAAGAGACCAAACTTAAGTCTGCGTCCAAAGCATTCGAGATTTACCACAATTTAAGTTGAAATATAGTACAAAAAAACAGTCATTTTTGACCACCAGCAACACCAGAGGTTAAAAATGCTGTCACAATTGACATGTATTGCAGTCAAAATAAGATGTGAGTTTTCTTGCAGCTAAAACGGTGGGGCAGCAGTGAATCATACATATCGTGAACAAGATGAATTATTATCGATGTATGAATCCAAGTCACTCAATTTTTGACATGGTTTTCCACACATCATTTTTTTATGATTATATCCGTGTGTGTGTACAGATATAAATAATTTACCAAGTAAAATCACTCACAATAACAAATGTCTCTGCCATGCAGATATTCAACAACAGTATCTCACAGGAGACACATTGCCAGTGATCGTGAACTCTTGCTGAAAATGAATAAATTTCCATTTGCTTTGTCACAGCAAGGCCCTCTTTGTGTACAAGGCTTTATAAAGATTTATTGATTTATTTTCAGACTCTTTTTTTTTTTTTATACACTTGGTTGTAAATTCTTGATCTTACAGCTTTCTGTGGCACGTTCCGTTGACTTACATTACCAGCGACTCAACCACAGTACACCGCTTCCTGCTTAAGACCAAAACAGGTATTTGTTTTAATAGAACTATTGAATAATATTACACATTTTGTGCTAATATTATTAAATCATATTTTATAATATATTGTTTTGATAATAATTTACATTCATTTGTTTTAAAGTTTTTAATGTCAGTGTTTACACATCTCTAATCAACACAAAGACTGAAAGATCATCCATAGAACACTGTAGCACTGTAGATTTCTGTGTGTATGTCGTCATAGATGTTCTGTATCTGCCGGAGGAGGTGGACTGGATCAAGTTTAATGTGGACATGAGTGGATATTACATTGTGCACTATGAGGGTTCTGGCTGGGATGACCTCATCACGCTGCTCAAACACAATCACACAGCGCTCAGCAGCAATGACCGGGCCAGCCTCATCAACAACGCCTTCCAGCTGGTCAGGTCAGTCCTCATTCATCTGCGTACAGTATGTGCTCTTATTGGTCAGCGGGATGAAAATGTATCAAGACTCAGGAGTCAAACAAGTAAATTTGAAGTACTGCAGATCATACAATAAAAATGATTTAAAATCATCCTCCCTCCATGTGTTCTGGACAGTGTTGGTAAGCTTCCGCTGGATAAGGCTTTAGACCTGACCCTGTACCTAAGCAAGGAAACTGAGATTATGCCAGTGACACAGGGCTTCAGTGAGCTTGTACCTCTGTACAAACTGATGGAGAAGAGAGACATGGTGGAGCTGGAGAACCAGATGAAGGTCAGTCAGTGAACACGGTGATCATCCTAGCTTGTGGATTAATTCATTCAGGATTCAGATTTGAAATCAGCTTCTTTTCAGTCTGTGCAATTCAGAGAATAAAACTGAAACGTATCTTGACATTTAATAATAGATAATTCAATAAAAAAAGGCAGCGGCTATTTGCACTAAGTGCAAATAGCTATAGATTCTATTTACACTATGTTAAAGTAGCAGGATTTTCTGCTATTTATACTACTTATTGCAAATAGTGGCAAATTATCTGCACCTCAGTATTGTGGTACATTATAAAACATTATGCAATAAGTTTTAATGTAAATTTTCATTTTAATTCAAATTATTAAATGCATGCCACCTTATTGGGACAATAAAGCCCTCCTAACCCTACCCGTTACTTTATTTTCAACTTTTTGATTATTTCCTTTTATTTTATTGAAAATAAATAGATTTATAGATTCAAACCTGGGTCGATCGCGACAAAATGAGCACAACACATGTTTTACCATCTCCGCCACTAGAGCTAATGACTGCTGACTGTCTTTTGTAATCTTGACTAGCCCAATCACACATTGGTGGGCGAAGTTAGTGTAAATGGTCTCTGCCAACAAGGCGGGCTATTTGCATTTAGTGTAAATAGACACTCTGTAAAAATAATTCAATAGTGCAGTAAAAACAGTAATATTGTGAAATATTATTACAATTTAAAATAACCTTTCTGTTTGTTTGTTTTAATATAGAATAATTCATTCCTGTGATTGTAAAGCTGAATTTTCAGCAGCCATTCAGTCTTCAGTGTCAAGTGATCTTTCAGAAATCACTCTAATATGCTGATTTAGTGCTTAAGAAACATTTCTTATTATTATCAATGTTGAAAACAATAGTGCTCCTTAATATTTTTGTGGAAACAGAATTTATTTGGAATAGATAATGTGTAAATGTTATACTGTCACTTTTAATCAATCCAGTGCATTATAAGTATTAATTACTTTTTCAAAATATCTTACTGATGCCAAACTTTTGAACAGTAGTATACATTATGAAATTTGGTATGGAAAAATTGTCATCAATTGTGATTTCTGGCCTAGAGAATTCCAGATCATCCTGGAAGTTAAATACATTTTTAAAATGTCATGGACAATTTCTGTAATTAATATAGAGTTTTCTAGTTATGCTAATTTCTAAAGTATTTAACTGGCTAGAAAAGTTCTCTTTGTTATGTGATTCTTAAATAATCCTGACCACTGGAAAAGTCATGGAAATGTGTTGTTTAAAAAGTGTGAAAGCCCTTGTTAGTTATTTTTGTTTGTTTGTTTTTCAAAAGTTTATCAACTCTTTATTGTGATTATGTAAAGCATATTAAATTACCATTTTGCATGAAAGGAGTTGTATAAATAAACTCCCCATGCCTTGTTCCCTGCTGTAGATGTGTAACTAATGCTGGTTCTCTCGCTGTGGTCCAGGGCTACATACTGCAGCTGTTCAGGAAGCTCATAGACCAGCAGTCGTGGACTGATGATGGCTCTGTGTCTCAGAGGATGCTGCGCAGCTACCTGCTCCTGTTCGGCTGTGTGCGGGGTCATCCTCACTGTGTCAGCACCGCTACACAGCTCTTCAACCAGTGGAGGGATTCGGATGGGAATATGAGGTGAGAGGTCATCATTTTCTTTCCTTTCGGAAACAATGAAAACTTTGGTCTACACTGTTACCATTGAAAACTCTGGAAAAGTAATAGCATGTTTTCTTTTTTCCTCACTTAATTAATGAATTTTTTGCCTCTAGTCTTCCTAATGATGTTACTATGGCTGTGTTTTCTGTTGGTGCCCGGACTGAGGATGGCTGGGATTTCTTGTTTGAGAAGTACAAGGAGTCCATGTACGTCTCGATGAAGAGTAGGATAAAGATGGCCCTCACGACCAGCCCTCTTGATCACAAGCTGAAATGGTGAGACATTCAGATATACATCAGTTTAGGAAAATAAGAATAGTTACTCATGTCGACCTTCATTTGCGTCAGGATGATGGAGCAGAGTCTGGTGGGAGAGGTGATGAAGGCTCAGGATCTGCCATATGTTGTGACTTCAGTCAGTAAAAATCCTAAGGCCTATAAACACGCATGGGACTTTTTAAAAGCTAACTGGGACTCCCTGATTAAGAAGTAAGATACTGATTTAATTAGACACACATAAGTGTTATATTCTGAGCCTTTTAATGACTACAGATATTTGTTTATAGGTTTGATCTTGGCTCACACTCTATAGCGCACATGGTAGTGGGAGTGACCAACCAGTATTCCACCAGAGAAATGCTAGCTGAGGTAGGTATTGGGGTTTTTATACAAATAATAAGGACAACAAATAATTAGGAGCTTTCATCAGTTGGTCTTGACCTAAAACAAATCTGATCCTTCATTACACGATGTGTTTCTCCGCTTCATCAGATTCGTAGTTTCTTCAGTTCCTTGCGGACTGAGACAGGAGCAGAACTGAGATGTATTCAGCAAGCCCTGGAGAACATTGAAGAGAACATTCGCTGGATGGACAAGAACCTCCCACTACTGAAGGCCTGGCTGCACAGACGCTATGACCAGCACAAAAATACAGAACTGTGAAGCACTTATACTGTGAATGTCAAAGTCATAGGCGTATACATTTTATTACGCAGTTTAATATGTAAGAGTTTTGAGAAGAACTTTGATATGCTAAAAGTGTGTGAAATAAGTGATTCTGAATTTGTGAATATGGGGTGAATATTTTTGAATAGCTGTACCATTGTTTGTAAAGGTCATATTTAAGAGTCTCATCTGTCTCCAACCTTTCATATAGAAATGAAATTCTTGTCAATTGGATTACTTTTGTAATATCTTTTATTTTTGTCATACACTGTTTTGTCCTTGCAATCAACTCTTTAAACTCTAGAAATCAAGACATTTTGCTACAGCACCTTAAACTTATATACCGGCAATCATTTATACAATATATATATAATTATTTAGTTTGCAAAAACAAGTCATGCAAAGTCAGTACGGTTTTAAAAGGAAAAAACTGAATTGCGTCATTGAGCACAGGCAAGTATATTAACATGGTATGTAGGAAACAAAATATAGAAACAGTTGTCATGTTAAATCTATTACAACCACGTGGCTTCAATAGAAACAGGACACTGAAAAAAACAGCACAAAATGTTTTTCTCTGATGCTGGTTTCATTTGGTCCAGTGAGACACTTTTCCCCATAGGGGGCGCCCTTTCATACAGTTACAGCTTGAGCACAACTATATGATGCCAAAGATCTGACAAGCATTGGCTTTCGTTACGCTAACCCTCAATAATCATTGAGAATCTGAATCTGTGGCCTCTTTTTCTTCTGCATCTCTCATTTTCTACTTGTACTGAAGTTCACAGATGTCTTGTAGTGAGGCCATCATACATCAGGACGTCCTGTCAGTCTGCATGCAGCCAGAACAGCAGTGCAGTATGTCGTGAATGAAGAGATCACACTCCACACAGAACACTTTTTTACATGCTAGACAAGTAAACACCTGCAGAGAGGAGAAAACATGGAGGCTAAATGTCATTTAAACAAGAAACCATTAATGTTCCCATGCAAAAGATTTTAGATGGGAAAACCTACACTTTTGTCTTTCAACTCTCCTTGGCAAGCTTCACAGAACCTGAAAAGACATAGATTAATGCTATGATATACGCTGTAATGAGACAGAGTGAGTGTGTAACTCACCTCTCGCCCTCATACTCCTCCAGTGGGGTCTCCTGGAAGGCCTCAAGGGGGAAGAGGTGATGGAAGGAACGGGCCAGGTGAGGAGCGGAAACTAAAGTCAGACCTGTACCAGAGAGAAGACACAGACTGTGAGAACTGAACACACTGAAGATTAGTGTACAGACTGAAGAACAGGAACATGCTGAGAACATACCACACACTTTACACTCCACTGGCAGCTCAGTGTATTTGGCTCTGCACTGTGGGCAGTAGTAGCCGCCAAGAGTGAGTCCTGGTTCACCAGCGCTGTCTAGGTGCCTAAAATATTTTAGAAAATGAACTATACTAAATATTTCAAATTATAAATAATATAATTATACATTAATGATACAGTGACAGTAAAGATAATTAATTTTTTGGAAATTCTTTTCAACAATAAAATTCTGAAAAAAAATATATATCATGGTTTCCACAGAAATATAAAGCAGAACAACGGTTTTTAATGATAACAAGAATTCTTTCTTGAGCACCCAATCAGCGTATTAGAATGATTTCTGAAGGGTCAGCTTTACCATTATATTGTATTACATTATATTAAAACAGTTATTTTAAATAAGATTACGTTTTGCTGTATTTTTGATTAAATAAATGCAGCATTGATGAGCGTAAGAACATAAGATTTAAACTGTACTCACGACATGCTAAACGAGGGTTTGGCATCCTGATCAGACATGGAGGCTATGACATGCTGGGGGAAACCTAAGCAAATTATTATGCACATTAAAGATGTTGTGGAAGAATACATATTATATATTGTAGCTTATACTAATACAAAATAATCCTGGACTGCTTTACATTTACAGTGCAGTGAAGACATAAAAAAAATATATACAAAATAAAATGACAAACAGCAGAATATTCCCAGTTCTACACATTTCTTAAACATGTTGGCTAATTTTTGACTAAGCTTTTAGCTACCAGTAGTAGGTCTTGTACTTTCAACATTTTACTCCATTTAAATTGTTTAAATGTGGTGACAATGACTGTGTGATTACCCATGCGAATGAGGGAGCACTCTGAGGAGGAGCTGGCTGGAGGCGGCTTCACATGCAGCATCAGCAACTCTTTAAAATGACTCTCATCCAGAATCACATTGTAGGATCCTATTGGGCCAAACAGAATTTAGAAAACATTATACAAGTGAAAAATCATGTTAAAGTAAGACTACCAACCTCCAGTTTCTCTTGTGAGAATGGTGCACACCCGAACTTCTGCTGACAGACCGATCACAGACACTCTGATCTTCAAACCATTCAGAGTCTGTTGATTTAATAAAACACAAGACCACAAAGAAATCAGCGTTCATCAAAACATTCTAACCATTGCGGTATGCAGCCATTAACATCATTCAATCTCACTTTGATAAGCTCATAGATGTTGGCTGGGTCACAGGTGGTAAGACTGCTGAAAACAACCAGGATCTCTTTGCTTGTATGAGCAGGCATGTGTCTGCATGAAAATAGAAATATGGTCACTGCGGTAAAGGGATATGTAGATTATGAAGCACTGTATGCAACACTGTTACATTTCAGTTCCAGATGGAAGTGTTGCGCACTGAACATGTGCCTTACTTCAGAGTCTGCATAGCCAAGTTCAAAGAGTTGTAGAGAGACGGTTCGCCAACACATGTGGAGTCCACGGTTTTCTTCAGAGCTGCTATATGCTTCTTAGGGTTCCCTGGTAAGAGTAAAATAATGTCAAGTGAAGATAACAATAAAGAAAACTTCTCAAACCATACAAAAATAATACTAATGCATCAACCTGCAAGATCAGTGAGCTTCTCCGCCCTCTTATTCTTGGTGGTAATGATTCCTACCTGTGACAATATGGTACAGTTAACAGAAGCTGCACACGCTGTAAACACTCACCGACCGATACAGATACAAGTGCATTACCTGACTGATTGGATTCTGGTCAAAGTATTCCTCTACAAAATACTCCATCAGCTGAAGAATGCAAAATGAAATCAGTTCGGACACATTTCATATAATGTCAAGCTTCCATACGCCACTTTGGATGCAGTGCTACTAACCTTCAAGGTTGAGGTCAGCCTATTGGGCTTCAGGTCTTGATCTTCCATTGATCTAGATGAATCAATGATCACAAAGAGGTGCCGCATCTGGTTTGGTGGAAATTATATGCATGATTATAAGTCGTCTCCGACAACAAAAAATAATGATAGAACTATGGAGGACAGTAAAATGCATCTTACCATCCCAAGTCGAACTTGTCCATGACTCTCAAACACTCTGTAATGTGACAGAGACTGCAAGTGAATATCAAAGCAATATGCAATCAGCTCAAACTGGTATTTATATTTTGCATTTGAGTGCTGTACCTTTTCCTCTTTGCCTGGAAAAGAATGTCCTCCACAGTAGCTCTGAGAGATCCAGATTCATCCTCCTTCAGCACCTCCCTAGAGAGACACATGTCAACTGCTCATTACAGTGCAGTGTTGCCAACTAATTTTCAGAGAAAGTTGCTAAAGGAAAGTCGATTTGTTGCTAAAAGTTGCTAAATGGTCATTGCGTAATCATGACGCAAAATTGTGTCACAACATCAAATCTCAGCAAAAAATATATTTTAAATATGTTCATTTTGATTTGTTTATTTTAGCATATTATTTAAATAATATGCATAGTATAATATTAAAATATAAATAACTGTATTTTTAATACATTGAATTATTGAACACTTACACATTTTTGAATGATTACAATTTAAGTTTTTTTTAATAGCTAGTAAACTACAAATACTACACATTCTCAACAATTATGCTTTAACAAAGTCTCTTTCAAGGATTTGGGCTTTAAGCAGTGTATTAGTAGTTAGTTAGTATGCTACACTCTAAGAAACGTCTGTAAAAATAGTGCACAATCTACTATGTCAATATGAAAGAATTATGGTATTGGTTTTTTACCTGCATTTTAAATTACATATTGTGTTTTCGGGTAACAGGTTTACAATGAATAATGTCCTGGAAAATTACTAGTATCTTTTCTATCTTTCTTACAGTGTAATATTAATTTCGCAGGTACAAGCTACTAACAAAGTCTATCAAAGTCCATCATGAATGAACAATTATTCAATTATTCAACTGTTATTATTGTAAAATTTAAGGATTGCAAATAGCAGCTAAGTCAATTCATGTGAGGTGTGTACTGCTAGGCATCTTTAGTTTCCTCTTTTTGTGTAATTTGGATGGAAAATGTGTGCCTTTTTATTGTCTGAGTCACTTATCAAAAGTTGCTAAAAGTTGCCAAATAAATTTTTAAAATAGCTAAATTTGTTGCTAGGTGCTTTTGGAAGAAAAAGTTGCTAGGGTAGTCTGGAAAGTTGCTCAATTTAGCAACAAAATTGCTAGGTTGGCAACACTGTAACGTGTTTTGTTCTCATTTCTCATGTGCTTTAATAAATGTCAGTGTCTGACGGTCTTGTGGGGACATTCTAAAACGCTTAACGTGGCTTAACATCGACCAGGGAAACCCAAATTTCTGTCAAACCTTACTTGTAATAAACACTAACTACTGTCAAAAGCGAGCCCTTATTCCACAGATAAAGTGAATAATTTCACGTTAAGTGTTTTCTCTCCCATAGAAGTCCATTATAAGGAAACAGCTTAACGTGATATTATTCACTTTATACGATGAATAAGAGCTCTTTTTTGACAGCAGAAAGTGTTTATTATAAGTACAATTTGACAGAAGTTTGTTTTCCCCGGTCATTGTTAAGGTACGTTACGTTAAGCTGTTTCCTTATAATAGACTTCTATGCAGCAGGGGTGGAGAACGCTTAACATGAAGTTATTCACTTTATACGCGGAATAAGAGCTCTTTTTGACAGCAGAAAGTGTTTATTATAAGTAAAATTTGACAGAAATTTGGTTTTCCCCGGTCGTTGTTAAAGTCACGTTAAGCATTTTTCACGTTAAGCGTTTTAGAATGTCCCGTCTTGTGATGCCGCTTACAAACATACTAGCCATAGTTTCTGAACCTTTCTGTTTTATACAATTATTGACGGTATAAATAATAATTTAGGAAATATATTTTATTAACCATGACCACTTTTTGGTGGCAATTTGAGATAAATAATGCATTTCAATTGAAAACGCACACAAGTTAAAGTAAGCATAAAGCTCAACTTCTCACCATGTTCGTTCGTATCCTCCTTCCCAGCGTTTTGCTCTCTCTGGTTCTTCATCCATGTTTATAATTTCAACAGACAAAGTAAGCTTTCTTTAGGGGAATGTTGTAGAGTTATTCGGAAACGTTTGTACTCTCAGTTTCAACAGCATTTGATCTCCGCACAGAGACTCCCTTATACGTTGTATAGATTTTCGTACTTTAAACTTATAACAGCAAATACAGGAAAATGTCTATAAACTGTATTTTTGAATTAATTACATTTTAATATGTAACTTGCTCAGTGGACTATAAAAGCCATCCAATTCACCCGGTATTTACTTTCGGGCAACCCTTGTCCGTCGATTTGTTATGTCCTCCGGTACAAAAACTGAGAAATAGTTCCGAGTTATGGGAGGGCCTACATGTTCCACATATGGATCCATAAAACCAGTTTATGATTAGCTTTTAGTTGCCCACTTTAATTAATTTCAGAAGCTGAAATGAATACAAAAGACGACATTTGGAAATTGAATGGCTTTATTTTACTATGTACACAAATAACAAGCAAAAAATGTACTGTACATTCACCATAATAAAATTGTTGAATTCTCTATAAATTTGACTGAATTGACTTAAAGAACCAAATGATATAACTGAAATTGAATTCACACCTATTCTATAAGTGTGTACATAAAAAAAAAAAAAAAAAAAACTAGATTGCTATTCTTGTGACAGATTAATTTAAAAATGAAAGTTAAAAAAAAAGAAAATCCACTAAGTTATTACAACAATCAACATTGGAATGTCTTTGGTTGAAGATCCCTAAAACTACAACAAACAGTGGTCACAGTCTTGCTCATATATAAGATACACTAACTTTGACTTGACTGCGGCAAAAGATAAAAGGTTAAAAGGAGACTTCATCTAGCTTTAAAAAAATTAAAACAAAATACTTCATTGATACCACAATATTTTGATCAAGCTTAGTGGATCAAACCTGCCATCCAGCAGCCATACAGTTCTTGATAGTAATACAGTGATACAGATTTTTAATACAGAAATACAGATACAGTAAAGTCCCAAAAATATCATGTGACATAACATACTCTCCTGAGTTTCCAATGCCACGATTTATTGTCTGTGGTCATAGTCGCTGACCCTTCTTTTGATCAAGGACAGTTTTGTCTTCAGCTGTTTACACCTTTTCTTTTTCATCTGATAGTCTGCAGACTGTGAGAAAGGAAACGGGTCAGCATTTACATTTGCACCAATACACTTAAGTCATAATCATCATGTACTATAAACATTAGTTCTTTTTAACAGCTGTGACAAATTATGCAATTCACAATATTCTAATCTGAAAGAGTTTACCTTCTTCAAACTTTTGAGCCTGTTGTATACATCCATGGCATCCTTTTTAGGGGAAAAAACAAGAGTAATATATATATATGAATGTAACATATTTGAATAACAATGATTTTATCAAAACAGGAGACATATTATTAAATTAATACTTAATATTGTTAAAGAAGTTTATTTTTATTTAAAGGTGAAAGAGATGCTGTGAAAACCAGATTAAGTGACTTTATACTGCAAGACATGCCACCAATAACCTTAAGCATGTGAATTTTTGTTTCACTTTATAGATTACATACCATGAACTGTGGGCTGCCTTCCTGTAAGCCATCCAGCTCTCGATCCGCTTCTGCCAAGCCCTGATTAATATCATCCAGCTCAGCCTGAAGATGCTTGTACTCCATGTGGTCTCTGTCAAACTCTCTCTTGTACTCGAGCCTCTCCTGCTCATTAATGATGGGAGGATACTCACTGAGAGCATGGCAGCACAAAATAGAGGTAAAGGGGGAAATATGACAAGAGTGTTACTGATTACAAAAATTCACAAATGCTGAGTATTTTTTAAAGTGCTCCAGTACTACCAACTATAACTCAAAGATTTTCCTCACCTTTGATAGTTATTGTCCAGCTCATCTCCAGACTCTCCAGTGTCATAGTCTCTTAGTTTACTCTTCAGTCCACTTAAAGAGCTGGTCACGTCAGAACCACTTTTGATTTAAATTAAAAAAACAATAACACCAACAGAAATTCTGTTAATAACTTGGGTGTGATATTATTACAATTTTGATTGTAACTGACAGAGTGAGAATAGCTTTCTGATCACAATAGTTTGTTTGTGAAACTGGTTATTCGCGTTCATGACAAAACAAAATACACCAGGCCCTATTCATACAGGGACAAGATTTCCTGGATTCCTTCACTCTGTGGCACCTAGTCTAGTGACAGACTAATATTGAGCAGACCAATCATTTTGAGTCAGCTGATTAACAGATGTGGTCATTCTGCTTACAATTTTATTCATGATTATGAAATTGCATACAGTCAGATATCATCTTTATAGTCAGCCACTACAAATGTATTTCATATCTAAATTTAATCAAACTTATTCAAGCCCAATCAAGGCAAAAATCACTGAACAAAGTCTACAGAAGGATGAAAAGTATTGTTGTTTTGGCAATAAAATCTTTAAAAGCACTGAGATTACCTACCTTGGAAGATAAATTGGTTTCTGGCTGTGAACCATTGGATGTGTAACCCCGATTTGGTCATTGCGGTCATTGACAAAAGCCTCTGGATCTCCAGACACATTGTTAACCTGAAGAAAAACAAGTCTGAGTTTATATCTAGACATTTTGTATAAATAAATAACTTTAATGCAGGCAATTCCATATAAAAAAATATTTAGTTCATCCTTCAACTGTTTCATATTTCATTTTTATGGTTTGGAAATATCATGTGCATTTAACAATTAAAAAAAAACAAAAAAAACTGACTGTTACAAGTCCTGTTTGTAGCAATCTTAACATTGCATCAAAAGGTGTTTTTCCAAAGTGTTTTTTTAATACCCCACCGCTCCATACAGTCAGCATGACAACATTTGTAGTCTCAAAACATTTTCACTCATCATTTGGTAGTCTGTAACTCCTGTAAGTGGTCCTGTAGGCCTCTTTTACTTGAGCTTCTCTTTTTCCCCAACGCACTCAGCCGTCTTTTTGTATGGTAAATAGTCTGGACAAACATTAAAGCCAGGCGAAACCGGTTCCACCACTTCCACAAATACCATCGTGACACAAAGGACAAAACTACCACTGCTTACATGGTGATTTGTGTAAGAACAAAGCCAAAGTGACCTAATAACTAATGTTTTTGGTCTAACAATTCCCACCTACCAGTTTATAAACGTTTAAGTCACTATTAATTGTTCCACGTGTTTCATCATGGAATTTTTGGTCATAATCATGCTTTCCATCAAGTGAAAGTGCATAAGAGGACACACCCAGAAACTAGACATAAAAACACCGCTTCATGGAAATCTAGCTCTGAAACTTCTCTTCATGGAAGAGTCTTAATAGCTATGCTCTAGACCAACGATACTCCTAAAAACAGTGGAGAAATTACAGGCGCCACATAGCAACTCTTGAAAATAAAACAAGAAGCATTCTTGGTAATTATATAGTAGTAGTAGTAGTAGTACAACCTAAGTGCTACAAACAGTATTAAATTTCATGATATCAAAAATCCAAAACACAAAACTAACAGAAACAGGAAATGAAAAATATCTTTTGTGGTATTTACTAGTGAAAATTCTTACCCATTCCCCAATGCCTTGAGACGTGAGGCCGTCGGTGATGGTCTTCACGTCATACCACAGAACGCGCTCCCTGCCGTATCTCCTGATCTGCCCTCGCGTCTTCACCGCGAACACAAGTAAGATGATCAATCCGACCACAACCAGAAACCCAAGAACAACGGCAATGGCCTTGAAGAGAGAGAAAGAAAGAAAGAAAGAACACTTTAAATAGCACTGTAAATAAACAACAACAGATTGGCTTCTGTGTTTGTATGAATCACAGCTAGAAGGAAGATATTAAAAGGTATTAAAAGTTGCGTCTGATAATAGCCAACCTGAACTGAACAAATATTATTATAAAAATGGTTTCCGCTCAGGAGAACATGCTCACCTCTTCAGGCTCAACTACACAGTAGTGGTATAAATATTGATTGATGAAGATGCCAGAGGCCTGATCTTGGTTCTGGTATTGTGCACACAGCTGCAAGATCTGATTATACATCATGGATCCAGACGTCTGAGAGGTGGGGTTAACAGCGACCAGGTACACGATGGTGGCGATGAGCATGAGTGCAGCCAGAATGGCACAAATAATAATGGAGGCCAGATAGAATGAGGGAGACTGTGCAGCGTTCTGTCTCGACACCGCCAGGATGAAGATGATGAGCACAGCGATAAAGGTGATTGCCGCAATTGCTATGATGAAACCCTTGCCTGATTTTGGGTCCATGTATGTGCCACCTCCATAACCCCCACCGTAACTTCCTCCATATCCACCAAGCCCACCGCCGTACGCTCCACCACCGTACGCTCCACCGCCATAGCTGCCTCCACTGCCCATCCCTAGACCCCCGAGGCCCATGGCGCTGGCGTCATAGTCCCATGCCAGTGTGGAGGCTACACAGGCAAACATAGCCACACACAAAATGATGATGATGATGCACAAAATCTTCATGACACCTGGGGGTGACGTCCAGCGGTAAAAGTGAAGCATTTCATCAGGATGGTAAGAAGGTGTGCGATGGGAGGATCGGTGGTGACTTAAATGACAAAGTGAGATAATATGGATGAGTAAAAGGAAAACTATTAACTAATTATGTTTTAAAACTTTATTCAGATCCAGGGTTATTATAGTTAACTCAAACTAAATCTAAAACCATAAAAACACTTTACTTGAAATAAAATAATTAACTTACCTACCTAACTTCACCTAATTCAAAATATTAACAAAAACTATAATAAAACATCAATGATACTAAAACAACACTGCTTAGGTCATAACACCATTACAGTGAGGCAGTAAAGGGTCAATAAAGAAAACTTGTCTGTACTGATAATGGATGATTACATGCTTTCTCTAATATGCAACTTACTGTCTGCCGCCATATGCAGGAGGGCGACTTGATTTTTTCGGCATGATGTTAGCTTTCTGGACAAACTTCACAGGGTTATCCGGGTGAAATCTAATGTAAGAATGAAAAAAACATTATTGATGAATCAATGTGATATAATAATGCACTGTTGAGGAAATAAAAACAAAAAGCCTTGATCTAATATAGATAGCCTACAGAGATGGTGATACAACTTCAGATACAAAGTGGCTTTTACATTAGTTATTAATGGCTCTGTAATCAGAATGTGATTTGTTTTTTACATAATTGTAAAAAGGGACCAAGTGCTGTCCTGTAATACCATCAGTATAGCTAGTAAGATATATAAAATCACTATCATGACCACTAAAATAATGTTTAGGATTAAAAACAAATAATAATAATATTTAATTTTAATTAAAAATATGGCTGACCATTGTAATGCTTTTCAATATATTATTGTGAGATTAAAAACGTTTTTAGAGTTTTCAGTCTGTATTATGAATTTTCTATGAATAATTTTTTCTGGTTTAAATTTAAATGTGTCCAGTTGCTTACAATTAGAGTTACATGGCAGCCTGGCTGTAGTAGGTTGTAGCAAAACAACTTAATATCACTGTACTTTTAATTTATTTATTTTGTGTATGGATAAGTTGCAGATTTCTAACATACTTTCATTTGTAGCAAATAAATATGAGAATATTATAACGACGCTGAGGTCAAGTGAAAAAAAGCAGTAGGCCTACAGTAGGTAGGCTACTTCAGTTTGTGTACATTCGAAAAAAAAATTAAAAATACGTCATAATATTCTCAGAATTAGGACACCTGACGCCTTTACATGAATAACCACATTACGAAGGTCTGCAGAAAAACATGTTTGTCAAAAAACACAAAGAAGACGCTTAGCGTACAATTATTTAAATTTCCTAAAGTTCTGCTGCGTATTAGTAAACACAACAACATCGGCTACAATGGGCTATGGTATTGCAGCTGGGAATATTTAAAAACAAATTACAAAATAGAAAATAAATTAATCGTAACGCGGAAACTCACCCTCTCTCTTACCAAAGCAGTCAAATCTGGTAAATGTCAAAACGTATTTTGACGCAGCCAGGCTGCGATGTAACCCTTCCTCGCTCCTTACAAGAGTATTTCACGGACCTGCAAGACGCTCAGCCTCCAGGAAACGCCCGCTGAATACCGAGAGTTTCATAGATCTGCCGTTTCTATCACAACACATCAGTGTATCCAGCCACCCCCCATCCTCACCTGCACAGGTGCAGCCCCGCCCTGAACTTGTGCGCGCGCGGCTCGGAGTCACGAGCCAGGTTCATTTGCATAGCTACTTTCACAATACATATCGTCTATAGCTTTACAAAAATATTGTCTTGACGCATTTTATGTTTAAAACTAGCTACTTTTCAGACTGTGTTAATTTTATGTTAGATAATTTATACTAGAAGTTTAGACAATTTCTGTTATTTCTGTCTCTAATGCCATTTAAAAAAAATTATATATATATATATAATAAAACAGAAAATATACAGTAATTAAATGCTTTGCAAAATTTTATGGGAGTCGTTGCTCCATCTCTACCCTACACCAAAGGAAAAATTTATCTTAAGACGCCTGTAATAATTCGAAAACATACGCATAAATTGCAAGGTATGTATAAGACCAATGGAATTTCTGATTGCTCAAATCACACACTTGTAATCTGGGAAGTATCTTTAAAATCCATCCCAGTCATCATTTAATTAGAAATGAAAAGCAAGCTGTTCGTAAGAGCTTTGCTAATTGACAGAATCTCCTTAGTGCAACATGGCTCAGACCTGTAATTATGGTTTCAATTACCATAAATTGCCATACAAATGATAACAATGATTAATGCAGGATTGTTCTAGATTATTACACACCGTATTCAATATTCATGAGGCATAAGGTATATGAGCACCTTTTCTTACTGGAGTGCATTGCAGCTTGTAACCTGATACCTTCAGAGCTGTCAAGCCAGTAAAAGTGTACATTACTTTACTACAGTTCAACTATAACAGCAGACCTATAATGCTCTGAGCCATGTATTATATTATTTTGTTAATTATTTTGTCAAAAAGGAAATGCTTGCCAGTACAATGTAGAGGCAGGCCTGTTTATTTTATCCACTTCCAGTATCAATGAAAAAAATAATGAAATCGAAGGTAGATGGACATGGCAATACAAAAAAATAATGTACATATGACTCACACATGACTGTACAGTATAAAATACACAAAAAGTGAAAATGAAACTAGGAAAACTATAAATATACCAAGCAAAATAGGATCATTATAGAGATACTGCTATTTAAACAAATACCATTTTGAGAGCTATTTATCTCCACTTAACTACAGGAAGCTCAAAGACTCCAGTGATTTCCTTCAAATTACCTACTTCTAAAATAAAAAGTGTATATATAGAAATATATATCATATATAATACACAGTATATGATTAAAACATTGCTGATGTTGCTCCACATGATATATCAGTAATAAAGAAGGTAACATTTTCAGTGCTGGGTTTGAAGTGGTACTTCATTGTACTTTTCTGCTCTATTGAATTCAATATGAAATTATTTCAATACCAACCAAGACCAAACCAAAAACTCCATTAATTCCTGAATGTATAGCCATGGACAATTTTCTTTCGGCCAGTTGCTTCTTTTCTGGGAACCTCTGTGAATAAAGTATAAAGGAGTTCTGTTTAGCTGTAACCATCATTCCAGTCCATGACTTTGTCATACTCCTGAATTTTCTGCTTTATGTGTGCAAGTTTGCTCTTCAGATATTCACATCTCTCCCTCTTCTCCTGGTATGTCGGGTCCTACAACCAGAAACAGGTAAAGTAATCTTTGGCGTGCACTCGCACACAGACAGGAAGTATGTAGACATGTCAATAGTTCCATTTATGTCCCCCTAACATTTCCAGTTTTTCAGTTTCTACTGTTTGTGGAACTCAAACGCAGTCTTTTGCAATGACTAAAGAATGTAGAAAGGCAACAGGCAGATGAAGGTTTTAAAATGGGTCAAAGAAACTTGTAGGACATAGGTTATGGCTTACCTTTTCTGGGAAAAGTAAAATACCTAACGTGTATTCTGTATATTACTTTAAAACTCCTAGAAGTAGAATAGATAACAATATTAAACAGTACTTACAGCCTTTTTTCTGTTATAATCTTGAATAATGCTATTGATTCTCTCTTGCTCCTGTGGGAGGAAAACCAAGATTAATATCTAAAATATTTCTGTTTTAATAAAAAGATTTTAGAGAAATATATTTAGATAAATGTATAAAGGAACTGTACTGTGGTTGGTCACCAGCTCTTCACTGTTTTAATCATCTTTGAGTCTTAACTAATTAATTTTAATGGTGATGTGACAAATGAATTTTCAATTACAAATATTCCATGCAGTTTCTCAAATAATATAAGGTCATAAAACCCGCAAGTAAAATAATTATGAAAGAATTTGCCATTTAAAACAATTACTATTTTGCTAGAAGGCTGTTGTGGTAGATTCCTCATCAGATTATCCATCTCCTCAAACTTCTGCGTTAAGACCTGAACCTCAGCATGCAACTCTTTATATTCTGCATATTGATCATTAAACACAGCCTTGTATCGCTCTCTCTCCTCATCAGACTGGATTGTGGGATATTTCCTGTGAGGAGAAAGATTAGACCGAACATTCAGATAGAAAAGCGATAAGAGATTAAAAAGCATGAGGTAACAATAACCAGTCCTATATATGCGTGCTAGTGTCTGAACTTAATTCAAATCGAGTTAATATATTTAACATAACTATTCTTTGAAACTCACGCCACATAGTCTGCAATGACCACAGGTTTGGGGATGTGGCCAGCAGGAATATGCCCCCTTAAGATCTCTGGTTCCATCATAACTGGGTTGACAGGTTTGCCATCATAAGATTCTGAACTGGCCATTACTGGAGCGGTTTGGATGGGCACAGAGACACTTGAGCCGGCACCAATCTGAGATTACAAATAGTACATTACAACAATGATTTTAAAATCTGAACATGTTCTTCTTACTATTAAAATTCAATGGCTTACCATATTGAGTGGAAGTCCTTCTGATTTCATCTAAATATGAATGAGAACAGAAAAACAAACAAATTAGATTTACCGCTATTACTGAATCATCTGAGCTTTATATTTCACTTTATGTTCATCAGCATCAAAGAACAAATGGTTTGAACTTTACATCTTGACCCATTCTCTCTCGGCGCATCCTTGCAGCTTCATGTCTCCACAGCTTCAGACACACGCCTGCTCCCACGAGATACAACAGCATGTTGAGAAAAAGGAAGATGATGGCAGCATTCTGCCCAGCCTCTGTTCGGCAAAACCCTGCATTGGGACCAGCATTGAAATGTGGATAATAGCAGAGACCTCCACGGACTGTGTCTCGCACATACACAATTGCAGCTGACAAGTAGAGCAACGCTAACGCCAAGTTTATCACACTCTCTGTGATTGGCCACCAGCTGGAGTCTAGTAGAATGGTACGATAATACATGGTCATGCCTAACACTACTAGAATGACGGTCACTATCCAGGCCATTCCAGCCACCACAATAACAAAAGGAGTCAAGGGTCCCGAGTAGGACATTCCAGTTCCTCCATACATCCCACCCATTGATGTTCCCCCATACATACCCCCATACACCGAATGCATGGAGTAACCAAACATATTAAACCACTCATTATCTTTGTGCACGTACGCACAGACGCATGCAAAAACAGCAGCCCCCAAAAGCAACTCTGCGCATCCCAAAATGCGCAAAAGTCCAGCCCAGGACTTCATATACGCATAGCGCTGATTGTATTCCTCCACCTTCTCGCTGTAAGTCATAGCCGTCTGCAAAGAGCGTCCAGAAACCGATTCCAGCGGCTCCCCTAATAATGTTGCCTGCTCCTTCCTTGAATTGTAGCTGCCTCCAGACCCTCCATAAGGGTCTAGGTAAGAGCTGGGGGCTGTAGGTGAGGGTGCACGTGAGTGTGGAGGAGAGCACAGGACGCCTTCGGTGGTGGTGTTGACATCAGGTGGTGGTGGTGGAAAGGTCCATTTCTTGCTGCCTTGGTTGCCACTGGCTCTGAAGAAGTTCTTCACAGAGTCAGGAATGAAGCGTCGGACGGGTTTGATGTCCATGGCATCATCTACCTGGTCTTCAACATCACTCGGGTAGAAATCTGGGCCAACAGGAGGGTTTTCGGGGAGAGGCGGTGGTGGTAAACTGTCATAGCTGGATGCTGCCACTTCACCGCCAAGTGGGTAAGGGGCCTGCTGACCCCACGGCAGTGAACCGATGGGCACCTGATCGTAGTGAGGCATATCGCGGACCCAATCAAAGTGGGACGCTGACCCGTTTCCAAAAGACATGGGGATGGTTCTTCTAGCAGCCTGAGTGAACTGAGGATCAGAAAAGTTATCTACATTATTATAGAGTCTTGTGTCATACAGACATCATGTCCTTTGCACATCTTTTACCAACATAAAAGGATTAATTGATATTTAAATTCTACCTAATATCAATAAGCCAATAATTACTGTTATGCCATGGCCTATTATAACCAACATGATGAATATTATTTATACTACATTTAACAATTCAAATCGATTGTTTTAAATATTTTGGTCAATGTAGGAATTACAACGTTATGATCTACGTTTTGAAAAATGCACAATTCAAATCCTGATATGTGCAAACACGATTAGGTTATATCGTGCATCTCTACATAAAAAATTGCAAACCTTATAGGCTACTACAAAACTCTGAAGTCAGTAACTGTCTTACCTGGGTACGGTAGTTACATTGCCTTACAGGGTGAATTTAAAACCGTGTTTTTCCCCTTACAAAGCAACCTGAAATAAAAATAAACAAGCGAGTTACACACTGGTCAAACAAGCTTAAAAATCGAGTTAAAAACTAGCAAAAATGTGACTTTATAAACGACGGCAAAAAGTCTGCGTTGCATGACACGATCTTAACGCGGTTTTAAACCAGCTTGTCAACAAAGAACAAGTAAGAAATAAACGGAACTATGCATACAAGATCTGAAGTCATCCAAAATGAATAGACGCAAACTAATTTTGCACTGCAAGAGCGTATTTATTATCTACACTCAATATGTGGGAGTGTTGACTACATATTTTTACCTAATATATATATATATATATATATATGTATGTATGTATTATTAAAAACCATCGCTTTCTTACCTGGTACCGATACTTACACCTGTCTTCCGCCTCTGGTGCTGCAGGTGAAGGGGAATCGATCACGTGACTTGTCCTGCCCCAGTGTGTGATGTCACGATACAAACCAGTTTGACAGGAAAACGATGAAACACTAGATTAAACACTTGATTAGGGAAAATCCGTTGATCTATCAACACAAATTGTGTGGGTTTTAGAGAATGGCACTGTTTGTACTGTGTGTGTATACAGAATGTCATTAATGACAGCATAAACGGTTATTTACTGCTCGTTTAAGAATTCAGAAAATCTTATAATTGTTCATCTGGATTACTAAACATGTAGTAATGAAGTGGATTAGGCAAAACACAGCAGCCTAACATGATTTGAGAATTTGACATTTCTTAATGTTAATCACTCACTCAATATTGTTAATGTGGCCACCTTATTCCAAATACAAGGGATCAGTCTATTTGAATTAGATGTTTTGCAGTCTTTTCGAATTTGCAAAAAAAAAAACAAGCCATTTATTGCACAGCACCAAAAATCTTAGTTTCTTTCATCATTCGGTTTTATTTTTATCCTTGCACTTGATATGGCAGAGGGACAGTACAGGTGCCGGTCATATAATTAGAATATCATCAAAAAGTTGATTTATTTCACTAATTCCATTCAATAAGTGAAACTTGTATATTATATTCATTCATTACACACAGACTGATACATTTCAAATGTTTATTTCTTTTAATTTTGATGATTATAACTGACAACTAAGGAAAATCCCAAAATCAGTATCTCAGAAAATTAGAATATTACTTAAGACCAATACAAAGAAAGGATTTTTAGAAATCTTGGCCAATGGAAAAGTATGAGCATGTACAACACTCAATACTTAGTTGGGGCTCCTTTTGCCTGAATTACTGCAGCAATGCGGCGTGGCATGGAGTCGATCAGTCTGTGGCACTGCTTCGGTGTTATGAGAGCCCAGATTGCTCTGATAGTGGCCTTCAGCTCTTCTGCATTGTTGGGTCTGGCATAATCGCATCTTCCTCTTCACAATACCCCATAGATTTTCTATGGGGTTAAGGTCAGGCGAGTTTGCTGGCCAATTAAGAACAGGGATACCATGGTCCTTAAACCAGATACTGGTTGCTTTGGCACTGTGTGCAGGTGCCAAGTCCTGTTGGAAAATGAAATCTGCATCTCCATAAAGTTGGTCAGCAGCAGGAAGCATGAAGTGCGCTAAAACTTCCTGGTATATGGCTGCGTTGACCTTGGACCTCAGAAAACAGTGGACCAACACCAGCAGATGACATGGCACCCCAAACCATCACTGACTGTGGAAACTTTACACTGGACTTCAAGCAACGTGGATTGTGTGCCTCTCCTCTCTTCCTCCAGACTCCGGGACCCTGATTTCCAAAGGAAATGCGAAATTTACTTTCATCAGAGAACATAACTTTGGACCACTCAGCAGCAGTCCAGTCCTTTTTGTCTTTAGCCCAGGCGAGACGCTTCTGACGCTGTCTGTTGTTCAAGAGTGGCTTGACACAAGGAATGCGACAGCTGAAACCCATGTCTTGCATACGTCTGTGCGTAGTGGTTCTTGAAGCACTGACTCCAGCTGCAGTCCACTCTTTGTGAATCTCCCCCACATTTTTGAATGGCTTTTGTTTCACAATCCTCTCCAGGGTGCGGTTATCCCTATTGCTTGTACACTTTTTTCTACCACATATTTTCCTTCCCTTCGCCTCTCTATTAATGTGCTTGGACACAGAGCTCTGTGAACAGCCAGCCTCTTTTGCAATGACCTTTTGTGTCTTGCCCTCCTTGTGCAACGTGTCAATGGTCGTCTTTTGGACAACTGTCAAGTCAGCAGTCTTCCCCATGATTGTGTAGCCTACAGAACTAGACTGAGAGACCATTTAAATGCCTTTGCAGGTGTTTTGAGTTAATTAGCTGATTAGAGTGTGGCACCAGGTGTCTTCAATATTGAACCTTTTCACAATATTCTAATTTTCTGAAATACTGAATTTGGGATTTTCCTTAGTTGTCAGTTATAATCATCAAAATTAAAAGAAATGAACATTTGAAATTTATCAGTCTGTGTGTAATGAATGAATATAATATACAAGTTTCACTTTTTGAATGGAATTAGTGAAATAAATCAACTTTTTGATGATATTCTAATTATATGACCAGCACCTGTAGATATGATGGTTTGATTTAACGGAGAGAATAAGAGAGAAAATAAAATTATAAAGCAAAAATAGAAACAGCAATTTTAAATGACTGATGAAACGTGAATAAAACTGACTCTCCATCATGAGTGACTTTTTCCCTACTAGAAATAAGACTTACCCTGCGTCCCAATGTGCACACTATCCACCCTATCTGCCCTAAATAGTATTGAAAATTACTAATATCACATAGAATTTAGGATGGATAGTATGCACATTGGGACGCAGGCTTTGTGTAGCTACATTTAAGGCAGTGGTCTCAAACTCAATCCCTGGAGGTCCACAGTTTTGCAGCTTAGCTCCAACCCTAATCAAACACACCTGATCCAGCTAATCAAGGTCTTCAGGATCACTAGAAACTTCCAAGCAGGTGTGAGTTGGAGCTAAACTCTGCAGAGCTGTGGCCCTCCAGGAATTGAGTTTGAGACCACTGGTTTAAGAGTTGCCAAATTAATCTAATTAAGTATAAACTAATTATGTACTTGTGATCCATCTTTTGAGGAGAAACGCCCATGTAATTTACCATTATTTTTGTGAATTAGATTTGATCCTCAATTCCACTTACTAATAGAGGTAAAATGTTTCTGGTATTTGGTGGCAGCTAAAAAATCATTTATCAAAGAATTAATTTCTTTGATAATTTAATTATTTAATTATTAAAAAAAATAAAACTAGTCAACAGAAAGAGGCTCTTTTAAATACTGTACAAAAATATTTATTTCTTCCATTCATTTTGGAAGCAAGTTTAACATTTCAAATAGAGTAATTTTTAACAGCCCCACGCATTTTAAGTCCTTAGCTCAATGACAGTGAAAAAAACAACACTGCCTGGGCAAACAATAACTATGAAATATGATGTCTGTCTACTTTGACATATAATATAATGTCCCATGTCAATTGTTGTCTTTCATCCATTGGTCAATCCACTGAACAATTTGCTCCAGATTCCTCTCCAGGTCCTCAGGAGTGTTACTAGGGAGCTGGTGGACTATCTCCTCCTTGTAGGCTTCCATGGCTTCCTCATAGATAGTCTGGAAAATCTCACACTGCACATTGTCCTGAAGCTTCTTTCCTGTGTATCCTCTGAATATGAAAGATATAATTAAATCACTGCAACAGGAAGCATACAGCCACACAGTACGTAAATGACTGCTGAACAGTACATTAGGCCCTTAATCACAGAAGACTGTCTGAATATGCTATATGGATGATTTGCCAATAAGGGAAACTTTTCTCTGCCCTAGGATGATTTAAAATGATTTTTTCTCCTCAAATGTTTACTGTGTTGCTCATCCCAGATCTGTTTTAAAGATTTCAAATAGTCAAAAAGGTCAAAACTAAAATATCACATATGTAATGACCATTAGTGTTAACCGTTATAAACACAAACCTGCTTTCAAGACGATTGTAGAGATTGGTGTTGTCTGTGCGGAGGACAAAAACAATGTCAAACCAGCGTTCAGGAAAGAAATCACAGCCATGGTAATCAATAATGATGCCTCCATCTCCCATTTTGTCCTCCAGCTCATCCACAACCTAAAACAATGAAATTGTCATTAACATTTTGTTTTATTATATGCAGCCTGTTGGATTTGCTTTTGACTGGTGATCAGTGCGGTTTCAATTACCTGCTGAATACCCTACCCCTATCTAATAAAACACTATAAAATGTATTTTGTTCAAGATTACACTGTAAAAATTATGTGACTACATCATCCAATTAAAGGAGGAACAATTAGATCCATTTAGATCCATTACAATAGTGCATACCCTGTCCTCATCCAATATAGGGCACTGGTATTCTTCATCAAATCCTTCGTACAACTGACCTAAAGAGAAAAATATATATTTTTAAAACCAATTCTTAAAAATAACAAACTTTTATTTTAAAGAACAATAACTTACCCTCCTGTGCCAAATCACCAACATTCACATAGGTTAGTCCTGTCCTCTGAGCAAGCTCTTTGCCTAGAGTGGTCTTTCCTACACCAGGGGTTCCTGCCCGTTCATGAGGAAGCATATCAATGTTTAGCAATCATGACAAAACACAATTTTATTATTATTACTACTACTACTACTATTTTGATCATTGCTGTACCTACTTAATACATTCAAACTACATTTATTACTAGGAACAACCTAATAAAATGTAGACTAACGTTACCTGTAAGAAGAATGTTTGGTCTCTTCATGATTTTCATTGCAAGGTATCGCACGTGGAAATAATGCAATTAATAACACAGCTCTTTTTCCACAAATCTCAGATGTATACTCAGTATCAATAAGCACACAAAAACATAAGATATGTAAATAACCCGTTGGTCATATCTTCTTATGTGCTTGTCACAGAATAGATCAACATAAAAACGTGTTCAAAATCGTGTCGTGTTCGTGATGACGTCATCAATGTGCGCCAGCAGAGGGGCGGTTCGCCACAGCTTTAAAGGGATAGTTAGCACAATGTTACTTGTTACTTTCAACCAAAAATAGTCGGCATTGTTGTTCTACAAAGACCATCTGCAGAAATGACCAGGGTAAGTTAATACTGTATTGCCTAAACAGTGTACTAGCCACGGTTTTGTTTATTTGGCCTGATAACTTGACAATGACTGCTAGCTTTCGTTATGTCGAGCTAACGGTCAGGAGCGAACTTGCAGAACTTTGATTAATAAACTTGGCCAAAATTTTTCTAAAACATGTTTTGTAGTAAGGTTTGCTCTGGTAGCACGCAGCAGAATATTACTTTATGTTTGCTCCACTTGTGATTTATACAAGTAATTATACTAACATTTACTGCTGTCCTCCTCTCGTAAGCTCGCAAAGGTGAATCCTATCTTTTATCCCATAATTTTATAAATTACGCAAATTATTTGGTTTTCATCCCAGCACAGTTTTGCATGGAGTAACTGAATGGGACGTCAGAATTGATAATGTCAAAGCTGTCTCTGGGAGGAAAGCAGTCCTCTGGAAAAGTATGTAACATCCTTGAAAGTACTTTTAATCATTATTTCTTTTTTCGTATCCAAAAAGATCCTCTGCGCACTGGATGTGGATGCTCTTAATTTCCTGATACTGATGTATTATATGTGTTCTGCTTGTATTTCCTGTTAAGATAAACAGCTGGGTGGAACCATCATTTGGTGAACTTTTGGGAGGAGTGAACAGGTCCCTGAAAAAGGGGCCTCTCTCAGAGGAAAGCAAAACTACCCGCTGGCCATCTACTGGGAACCAAGCAGAGAAAAAATCCAGGAAGAGGAAAGTAGATCCTCATTTGTCCAGCAACCAGATCAGTGTGTCAAATGAAGCATATAAAGCAGACCAGGATGAGCCTTGGGTGGATATGTATGCTCCCCAATCACAGGTACACAAATTGTGTGAGGCTCAGAGGTGCTTGTTATAATTCTTGGAAAATTCACCTTCCTGCAGTTTTGTTCCAATGCCTCTCTAACACTTTTAGGTGTTTGATTGAAGTAAAGCTGACTTATGACTATTTCAAGAGTGTTTTGATGCGTTTGATCTAAAAACTGCAGTAAATTAGATTTCACAGAGTAGGGCTGAGTACTCTAGTCTAGGTCATACAAACTATTTTACTCTGAGATGGATTGTGCCCCTAAGAACACATTTGTCTGTTACTTTACATTTTCATATCGCTTTTATCTCAGTCTACAAGCATTGTTGCTTAAATGCTTTTTTTTTCTCTCTCTCTCTGCCAGGCCGAATTGGCAGTCCACAAAAAGAAAATTGAAGAAGTTGAAAGCTGGTTGAGAGTTGCTTTGGACAAATCAAAAAAGGTCTGACAAGTATGACATGTATTTTGGGTGATGTATGTTTATTGAATCATTTGGGAATTGTTTCATACTCCTGTGTTGTATTTGTGGTTATGGCTCCACAGGGTGGCGCCATTCTGTTGCTCACAGGCCCTGCAGGATGTGGGAAGACAGCAACTGTTCGAGTCCTTGCCAAGGATTTGGGTTTTCAGATCCAAGAGTGGTCAAATCCCTCCACCACCACTCAGTACAAAACTGAGGATTTGTTCACACAAAGTTTTGATCCAGGTCAGGAATCTTCTTCTTACTAGTCGTGACTGATGTTCATGTTGTTACAACATGCTTAATATCTAGTCAGTGATAATTATTTAGCACCCCTATTTTTATCACATATCAGAATCATATATGGATGAAGTAATCTCAGTCTCTCTGTATATTATGAAATGTTTTTGTTAGCTTATTCCTCTGACCTTTTTATTCTAACAGATTCAAGGTTTAACAGTTTCCATGGCAGCTCACAGACAGGGTTATTCCAAGAGTTCCTGCTAAGAGCCAACAAATACAACCGTCTACAAATGAGCGGAGAGAAAGTGACTGAAGACAGGAAAATAATTCTTATAGAGGTGCTGCACAGAACTCTTCAAAGATATCACTGATGTTGATGTTTTGTTTTTTGTTGCATAAATCTGAAACGCATTATACAAAAGAGAAAGAGCTGGGCAAGTAAAAAGCAATTGATGAAAAAGATGATGAGAAACTGAACGTAAATAATATTAAATTAAAATTGAGAAGCTGAGTGACACTTTCCCATTATTTTTTTTGTTTTATCTCAGGAATTTCCAAACCAGTTCTATAGGCAACCAGGGTGCTTGCACGATATACTCAGGTGAGCACCAGTACTATATTTTGAAGTATTGTTAATAATTAGTTATCACTGGTATCTTGTATATCATTGCCCTTATTTTTGTTGCTTGTTCATTTAGGAAATTTATTAAGACTGGCCGGTGCCCACTGGTGCTGATTGTGTCTGATAGTCTCAGCGGGGACAAGAACTCCAGACTTCTCTTTAAGGATGTTCTGCATGAACTTGAAATTCACAACATAAGGTACAAATACAACAATTTCATTTTTCATAAATCTTTAGTTAAAAATATTCGAACCCAAGGTTGTCATAGGTAAAACATCTCTTTTTTTCAGTTTTAACCCTGTGGCCCCCACCATGACGATGAAGGTCCTAAGTCGCATTGTAACCATTGAGGCAGGAAAGGTGGGTTGTGTGGTTTGTTTTTCTATGCCTTCTGAGTAGATAGTTTTAACCCTGATATCCATAATACTTCACTCAGCATATCTATATCTTTAAATGGTCTTTGCAGAGTTCTGGCAGGATCTCTGTTCCTGATAAAGGTGCTCTAGATCTTCTTTGCTCAGGAAGTTCAGGAGATATTCGCAGTGCCATCAACAGCTTGCAGTTTTCTTCATTTACTGGTGAGAAAATAGTTACTGGACCTGTTTATTTAGTATATAACAAGTAATTTATTCTGTTGTTCTTTAAAATAAGTATGTAGCTGTAATTATGCATTCATTCTTTTCAATTCTCAGACAATTGCCTGGAGAAAAGACTCTGGGCTTCCAAGAAGGGCAAATCCATAGCAAAACCTGTCGCGAGGACAAAGGGCAGGAGCAAGTCTTCAAAATCAACAGACATGCAGGATGAAAGCCCAGCTATTGGAGGCAAAGATGCTTCACTTTTCCTTTTCAGAGCTTTAGGGAAAATCCTCTACTGCAAACGTTAGTCGTTTTCAACTCCCATTTTTAAATCTTTCTTTCCAAATTGTTTTTCTCCAATTACTATGAAATTCACTCATATTTATTCCAATGGATGGCATGTGATTTTTAGGTGAAAGCTATGAAAGCTCTCAAGCACCCAAGCTGCCTCCACATTTAACAGATCATCAGAGGGACAAACTACTTGTTGATCCTGAAGTAAATATTAATTTATGTTGTAAATTTCACTATATAAAAAGTTTCATCTGCTTTAATGTTCTAACAATCTTTTGATTGTGATATTTTCCTCAGATTGTCATTGAACGTTCCCATATGTCTGGGGAATTCTTCAACCTCTACCTGCATCAAAACTACCCTGACTTCTTTTCGGATGTGGAGGATATAGCACGAGCCAGCGAGTACCTCTCTGATGCAGACTTCCTGACAGCAGAATGGAGCGTGAGTGCAAATGCTATTGGATTTCCATAATAACACACACAGGGATATGCAGGGTTGCTCTGATTGTACTGCAAATGTAACATTTGATTTCTGAGGACTACCATTATGTAGTATCTTAGCAACAAATTTGTTGAAATGGTGTTCATCTTTTCAGTCAAGGTCGACTATGTTGGAATATGGCTCATCAGTGGCCACTAGAGGACTTATGCACTCAAACTCTTCTCGAGCACAAGCCAGCTGCCAGTCCAATGCTGGATTCAGGCCTCTTCATAAACCGCATTGGCTACACATAAACAAGATGGTATATTTAAATTTTACTTTATCTATCTGTTGTACTTTTGTATTATTCAGAATTTTAAGCAATTGTTAAATGTATCATATTGATATATTTTAACCCTGTTTTTGTGATAGTATCGAGAGAATTACCTGACCGCACAGTCGCTCTTCTTAAATTTCTGCCTTACTCCTGTGAGCCTCCTGACAGAACTGGTGCCTTACCTTGCAAAGCTCACCAACCCAATGAGAAATCAAGGTGAACATGTGACCTTAGCATTCACAAAGTACACAAATACACAATTAAATTTATTTTAAAAAATGGAATCAAACTGCATAATCTTTCAAGTTCAATATTTATTATTTTCCTGCCTCCTACACAAGTATGCATGACTCTGGTCAAAAATGAATGGTGCATTTCTCCTCATACATAATTCAGCTTTGTCTTTTTATTCCATTTAATATTTTTCATCTTTCAGCTCAAATAGCCTTCATCCAGAATGTTGGCCATCTTTCTCAAAAGAGGTTTCCTGGAAGGTGAGATAAACAAAACTTTGAAGTGTTATTGCATTTGAAAGATTTCTCAAATGGTTTAATACATGTCTTTATTTTCAGGCTGAGACTTGAAGCACTTAATGACAAAGACCCTGGCATTTTGGATGCTGACAGTGAAAATGAAGATTCTGCTGCTGCTCAGTCCCTTGACCCAGAATCCACAGCAGGAAATGCCACAACTGAGCCCACATTGCCAAACAGCCAGGATCCTCCAGGGGAACTTTCTGCCAGCCAGCCCCAGCCCACAAGCACAGAAGCCCTTTTGGATAAGGAAGACCTCTTAATCGAGGAATATGACAGTGATTGACTAATCACATGCCATGGACATATTTACTATCACTTGCCCTGATGCAGATGTTGTACCTTTAGGTCATAGGTTTTTGCTTTTGTTTGTTTAATGTTTTAACTTGCTAATTATTTGTAGATATTTATGTGCCTCAACACAGTATGTTGCTGTAGAGAAATGTTCATATATTCTACTTGTTGAAATGTACGTGTTCTGTATAGTTTCAACTTTTTTTTTTTTTTTTTTTTTTCCCAGAGGATATTAGTGAAAGTATCTCTAAAACAGAACATAGTATGACAGTTTACAGCCATAATTAATGTTTTATGTTGTCACGGTGCAACAATGCTCTGGGACTGAGAAGTAGACAATCTACACTTCAGTCAAGTAAGTGACTGCAATAAATCAATGTTTGCAACTTTGATGGCTGTTTTGTTATTTATTTATTAAATCTCTGAATCCATATTTGTTACTGTTGCTGAGGGGCTGAAGATACAGCAGGGAGTCAGTGGAAAGGTATGTGTCAGGTATTTGTTGTTGTATATGTTTTAAAATAGATGCTCTGTATATTTTAGGTGTATAAATGTGGTTACATTTGTATATAATGTATAGCAAAATAAAAAATAGATTCAGTTTTATATATGATGGTTAAAAGAAACAATCTTTTTATTTTTTGTTTTTATACAGTTTATCTGTCCTTGTTCTATTTTATTTATTGGTTAAGACAGTCGTTCATGTGGAAACTCAAAATGGGAAAGGAAAATACTAGTAGCTTTTATAAATGATTTTAATGAAGGTTATTTTTGCTGCTATCTTATTGGGGGTACCTGGAACTGAAACACTTGAAAACTCCGCTTTAGAGCGACATATTTCACGATCTATAGTGTGTACTTTTGTAATAAAGCACCTGTTGGTTCAGACACGCCCCTTTACTAGTTTAACATCGTCACGAAGTCAGCGGAAAGTCTTGAGGTGGAATTTTCGCCCCCCGAGGTTTTCTTAAAGGTTTGTAATGGTTATATTTTTATTGTCTAACCTTGTTATTCTAACTTCTACTTTCGAGGAACGATAAAAGTAGGCTATCGTTTCGAGTTGACCACCAGTAAGCTACACAGAAAGTATCAAGCTCGATTTAACATCTCCATGTCTTCTGTTTTGACTGTCAAACATGATATTTACATATACTTCAGTTTTAATGTCTTTAATTAGGCGTAGTACTAAACATAACTGATAGCCTATACTTTTTCGTCTCTCAGACTTTTTTTTTATTTTTTTTTTTAGTTTATTGTGATGCAAGGTGAGGGTTTATGCCCTCAGTGCCCCACAGAAGATGACATGAGAGAGGGGGATCTAGGTGATGGCATGGGGGCCAGATCCAGAGGACATCATGACCATCTCCCACAAATGAAGAGTAAGGGAAAGTTTCTGGGCTTCCTGTCTCAGTCACGACCAATCAAAGGGGGCAGCGAAAGAAGCAATGGACCCTTCTCTTGGACATCATGCAGAGCCATGTATGCTGTTTTTAGGGAAGAATTGGAAGCTGAACGAGCTGCACAGTGGGAGAAAAGACAGTCGGGTTAGTCTTCTGGACTGGTATCTAAAGTCATTTAAACCCCTTCAGACCTCTTAGATTCTTTCTTGGACACTGAGCAGACTACGCTATACTGTATAGAGTTTATTTTTCATGTTTAAAAGCTATTGATAACTTCCTGGTAATGTCTGACCAGGGGTTTTTGATGTGCATGTTCTGTTGATTTGCAGCCTATTTGGTGAAGTCAACACCTGCTGTTTCTTATCAGGGAGGGAACTTTGTATACTCCCTTGAGCAATTCTGTACTTAAACAAATATTCAACAATAGTCATTTGAGAACCACACTACTACCAGGATATGATGTGTTGGCAAACCTAGGAAATCATGTGCTGACCTGCAAAAAACAAGTGGGTTTTTTTTCTGGTTTTTACATCTAACTGCGTTCTGTTGTAGAAAGCTCTTCTGAGGACACAAGTGAAGAGCTGCAGAGAAGACTACAGGAGGTCACAGAGGTAAACTTACTAATGAGATTTTCCAACAAAATATTTTCCATGTCTTACACAATAGAGGACAAGCTGAAGAAAAGTAGCACCCCTGTGAGTTTTTGAACGGAGTAAAGAAAAGATATACATCTTCACATATGAACATGCTTCAGGTGTATGCAAATCTTCGCTCTGTATCAGGAAGTGGAGCTGTTACGCACAGAACTGGAGGTCACTCATCGCCACCTGGAGGGAAAACATGAGGCTCTTAGGATCTTGCAAGGACAGGTATTTCAAAATATTTTGATTATTAATTTACTTATTAGGTCATTTATGAAGTGATTTAAAGCCCTGTGCTACATTTTGTCCCTTAAGGCAATCTTGGACAAAGCAACTTGTCATACTAAAATACTGCTTCAGAAGAGTGAAGAGAGGAACAAGGCCCTAGAAAAGGTGTCCTGCTCAAACAATAACTAAATCGCTTTTAATCATTTTTAATTCAAGCATTTTCCTAACAAATATGATCTCATTTCTTTGAATTCTTTTCCACACAGGAGGTTAATGCACTGCAATGGGAGATCACTTTCAACCAGGTGCAGTTCAAGAATGTGGAAAACTCATGGATTTTAAAGTATGAGAGGTATACCCATGCAAAAAGACGCCTTTAAAGTTGGCATCTTCACTCTGTCGACATTCTAAATTCATGTCACTTTAAAAATGCCCACATCCCACTGGTTCATGTCTGTACCACTTCAGGGTGTTGGCAGAAAACGAAGCCCTAAAGAAAGCACTCGAGGAGAAAATGAGAGAGCATCAGGAGCAAAGGACAGAGAATGCTTGTAAGTCACATCATATTTCTTGCATTTATTTCAGGACCCAACTGCTGGTTTGTTTCCAGTGCATAATTATGAGTTCTGTGTCTTAGCTCTGAGCCAGAAATGTCTGGAGCTCCTGTCCATGCTCAGTGCTAAGGAAAGAAGGGACTACCAGAGGACTCAGCCTCCATGCAGCCTGAGAACAGACGGTTCGGCACTAGAGGTAATGTTGATGAATTGTAGTCTGTGTTAAACAGCTTTGTTCTGGACTAAACAGCTCTCTGTCCTCTTATCTCTCAGCTGGCAGTGTATGGGGCATGTCAGTGTAACTCTAATGGGGGTGAGCCGTGCTCTTGTGCTAGAAGTGCTGTTGCAAGTCGCAAACAGGTTCTCCAGCTCAAGCAAGAGGTGCTCGTCTTGTATTTGTCAATTCTTCTGTTCCATTACCTTGCAAATTAACCCTCCTATTCAGCCAATACATGTATTAAATCCATTACAGCGTTGGCTTTGCTCATTTGTCTTTGAGGGTCTTGTAACACAATGCATTTGTCTGCATTAGCTGGAGGAGCAGCAGAAGAGGAAGGAGGAGGCTTACGTCATGATGGATGCTTTCCGCATCGCCTTTGAGCAGCAGTTAAGGAGAGTTGGTGAGAACGTGCTCCGGCAGGCTGAGACGGACAGACACCAGCCAAATTACCAAAGACATGAGAGAGGTAAAGTGCTGCTCACCTGTATAGCTAAAACTGAGAAAAATCATGCAGTGTAACATATGTCACTTTCATTAAAACTGTCCACAGAAATCTCCAAAACTAGAGTACTATTTAGTTTAAAAAGAATGTAAAATCAGCAATAAAATCTGACAAAAATGATATCGTAAATTGTGCTTTTTATTGGCTCAAGTTAGGGCCTTGTGTAATTTTAGTATCATTTACATATGTGACCCTGGACCACAAAACCAGTCATAGGTAAGCACGGGTATATTAACCAAAAATACATTGTTTGGGTCAAAATTATTGATTTTTCTTTTATGCTAAGAATCATTAGGATATTAAGTAAAGATCATGTTCCATGAAGATATTTTGTAAATTTCCTACCATAAATATATCAAAACATAATTTTTGATTAGTAATATGCATGGCTAAGGACTTCATTTGGACAATTTTAAAGGCGTTTTTTTTTTGTTATTGTTTTTTTTTGCACCCTCAGATTCCAGATTTTCAAATATCTCGGCCAAATATTGTCCTATCCTAACCATACATCAATGGAAAGCTGATTTATAAATCTCAATTTCAAAATATTTACCCTTATGTCTGGTTTTGTGGTCTTGGGTCACATAAATCATTAATTAAAGTTTTTATTAACATCTAGATTTTTCAATATTGTTTATATACAATTGTGTGTGTGTGTGTATATATATATATGACATTATCAGATTTCATTTTTATTTTCTGTTTTAGTTATAGTTCAAGTATTAGTTTTTATTTAATTCCAGCAATTGTACTGCTTCAAACTGTTTAAGTTTTTCATCTAATATTTATGTAATATCCTAAGCTTTATTTACATTTAATAAAAATTTTCAAATAGGTCTAGTTTATGATGATAGACCTGGCTCATGCAATCAAATCGGATAAAATCAAATAGGATGAAATCAAATAAAATCAAATAGGATAAAATAAAAATAATAAAATGTGAATGCATATTCTGGACCAAAAACGGAAAACTGCTCTAACCAATAAGAAGACCACTGGCTCATTTCTACAACTGGTCCGTCTTTTCCTTGTACTCTCTCTGCTAGACACCATTACTGCAGTTTCATGTGGCACAGTTACAATGCCACTCTCTTTATTTCTAGTATTTATTTATTTATTTTTTAAAGGGAAGCAAGGGTCTCTCAGTGTAGGTGAAAGGCTAAAGAAATGTCTGCCCACAACAAGCGAAGGAAAGATAACAGCCGATTCAAATGAAACTCTACATATGCTGCTTGATCTGGTCAGTGAACTTTTAATTATGACCTATGTTCAAAATTTTGATATACTTTTCTATATACTTTCACTATACATTTTGAGTTTACTACTTTTTGGCTGTCTTCCCTCTCCAGTTAAATGACAAAGAGGAGGCTTTGGCACATCAGAGGAAGGTGAGCTACATGTTGGCGCGAAACACCGAAGATCTGGAAAAACGTCTCCAGGTGCAGCTAGAGGAACTGGGCCTCTCACACAAAGACCGTAAAACAAAAACAGAGGCTTCTGAGGAGAGTGAATGGAGCAGAGGAAGAGACTGTAGATGCTCTGCAGACGGCTGTGGATCACAGCATCTCTTTTTTCCTGACAGCTCTGCAGCTCAAGATGAGCAGTCCTCTAAGCCAAATCAACCCTCCACTGAAATGAAAGAAACTGACAATAAAGATGTTTAAAAGAATGAGAAAAGAATGAAGTTTCATGTTGTATTATTTCATAAGACAAATACCTGCAATGTTTTCATATATTTTGTGCCATTACATAGGATGAACCAGAACATCAGGTAACCCTGAATAACCTAGAATAACAGAACTTAAAATAACCAAAAATTCTAAACAGTTGATAGGATCTAATATGCATAATGCACAGCTAAATGGATTATAAAATTAAATCCTCCCTCATCTATGCATCAAAAGCCAACAAATAAAAAAGTCTTAACTGAATGACAGTGCTAACGAAAACGATGTGTCACCAATCTCCGTTTCATTTTTATCTCTACAGCTTCACAACAGTTATATAATGTTAAATAGATATTGAAAATTTTGTAGTCAAATATTTGGACAAACATTATATAGCCTGCCTTTTCCAACAGTTTATACTTCCAAATGAGTTTTTTTTTAGAAATTACAAGTGCGCATGAATAAATATCTTTACAAAATGAAAAATTTAAATATCATGGTTCACACAGGGAATGGGAATAAATACTTTTTTTGTGCTTTAAAACGTATTTTCATCGTTATTAATGACGTTATAATTAATTACTATTCATAATAACCAAACCTTTGACTGGCACTGTACTTTTGGTGAAGTGAAAGAGACAGAGGACTGAATAACTACATATCCCACAATGCTTCATGCTACCGGTTTAGGAAGTTAGCAGTCGTAACGTAAATGTTATGGTCGAAAAAGTATATTACTTATAACAATATATGGGGTTAGTTAAACATAAATGGTATCGTTTTGTCTTATGTACAACAGTCATCGCATCTTTGGTCGTTTGCTACCTCAAATTACACTCACTGTCAAACTCCAAGGGTAAGAAAGCTAGCTTGCTAGCTGTCCAATCAGATACTATCATTGCATTGGTTCAGATGAAAAAGAATCAGTGTAAATTCGTATGTTGCATATTCGTAGGACCAATGAGCGAACATACACTGGAATATTTCCTCAACAAGGGGACGATACAAAGAAAAGATGCTGCTGATATTGAGTGGTATCATGCAGCAAACAGTAAAAGCAAACTCACAGAGGCTCTACAAGGTGAGTACAAATATGAAGCAGCATTTGCTTTGCTCCTACAGTACTCTTACGTTTTTCTTACGACCATATATCATAATCGAGTTTAAGAAATAATGTGTTACATGATTTGATTCTTCATTGAGGTTCTGCACAGATGATTGAAGCAGATGTATTTCTCAGGGGTCAAGATCCAAAAGTGCCTATTATGGCCCACCCACCTGACAATGACAGTGATATAACTCTGCAGGACTGGCTTAAAGAAGTTGTGAAATCAGGCAAAGGAATAAAATTGGATTTCAAAAGGTGGCTGATTTTTTCTTTTTTTTTTTAACACAGCACAGCTCTATATTCTTAAATTTTAATAATGCTCATGTTGACACTAGTCATGCTTGTTTAGTTTGATTTCTCCCACACTGTCTTTGCTGCTGATGAATGAGTGGATTTTGATTCACAGTCTCGCAGCTGTATCCCCATCCATGACTCTACTGGAAGATGTCCGAGATCAGCTGCAGGGACCCGTGTGGATCAATGCTGATATTGTCCCTGGCCCTAGAGGCACAGCCACCCCTCTGGACCCTCATGTGTTTCTACAGGAAGTTGCGCAAAAATCAGAAAATGATGTTCTCTCTTTGGGTTGGACCACTGGATGGGATGTAGATGCAGACAATCCCGGTAAGAATGTTACTACACTAAGTTGACTAAAGTTTTGTATTTATTGACAATCAGAAGTGAGCTATATATAAGACTGGGGTCGGTAAGATTTTTCTTTTATGTAAAGAAAGTGAGATGTTTATTCAGAAAGGATGCATTAAGTTGATCAAAAGTGACTGTAAAGGCATTTCTAACGTTACAAGTCATTTCTATATAAAATAAATGCTGTTATTTTAACTTTCTATTCATCAAAGAATCCTGAAAAATGCTCACATTTTACACAAAAATATTAAGCAGCCCACCTGTATTCAACATTACAGTAAGAAATGTTTCTTGAGCATCAAATCAGCATATTAGTATGATTTCTAAAGTATCTTTAATGCTGAATTAATGGTTGCTGAAAATTCAGCTTTGCCATAGCAGGTATAAAATATGATTTTAAAATAAATATTTAAACGGAGAACAGTTTTAGAAAATTTAAACGTTGTAATAATATTTGATAAAATTACTGTTTTTACTGTATTTTTATTTTTAAAAATGCAATCTTTGTGAGGAAAAAAACATTTTTCAAAAACATTGAAAAATCTCTTCTGAATGGCAGTATATATACACACACAGATTATTTAGCATTTAAATCAAATCAAAATCACAATGAAAAGCAGCTGAGCTTCTATTTGGTCTGTCCTTGTATGAAAATAAAAGTACTTTAATTTTTTGCCCCCAGCTTTTTGTTTCGACTTCCCTTGGTGTATTCCAGTCTTAATAATCGATTATTATTGTTATTCAGACTTTGATTATTATTTGTTGTTTGTGTTGTTTGGGAAAAAGGTTATAGCTGGGAGATGGTTCATCAGATGGAAGAATTATGCAGATCTCTAAAGCAACCAGTCACATTTCCAGTCCGAGCAGCTCTCCTTCCTGTGTCCTTCCCACAGTTCCAGTGGCTCTTGAAGCAGTCAGACCGGTGAGAAATTCTCCATTAATCAGTCTATTTAAATGTATGTCCATATTTACTATTATAGAGGCTATTAAGCCACACATCTGTGTGACGGAGCCTTTTTATTACCTCGGTGACTGATTTGTGTTATATAAGCAAGGACACAATCAGGTTCATTCTAATGCTCAGTAATTTCTTGCTGGATAATTTGGTTCTGTCTTGTCCATTACACTTGTTTGTGACTGGAATAGCAACTCATTGCTTTACTGGAGGTCAGTTCTGAGGTATTAAGCCTCCTCTACAGAGATTCTGCTGCTCTTCAACAGCTGTTTTAAAGGCGATTGTGCAAGTACATTTTTTCAACTACTCAGACAAGTGAATGGGAAGTATGGTCTTTATTTGTACCATGAAAAAGCATCAATAGAAGGAATTCTTTAATGACAATGTTATTTGTGCTTTGGATTATTTGACATTAAGATGCCAAATTTAAAGGACCGTTCATACATTTCTATTCACTGGTGAAGTTGATTGTTTTCTGCCTTAATGTCAGCCTTGTAAATGAGATTCTGTTTAACATCTCATCTTCTCTCTCAGGTACAGCATGACTGTATGGACAGGCAAACATGATGTTCTTACAGTGGAGGACCTGTTGCTTTACAGGCAAAACTTCAGCAAAACCAGGATCTACTATGATCTGTTAGAATCTCAGATCAAACAGTTTAAAGGACTAACTGGCTACACCTAAAAAAAACAAATACACTTACTGATGTTGTCTTTGAGATGTAAAACAGCAATAAAACACAATATATAAGTAATATAACAAAACACATGAAAAAAAAAAAATTCCAGTTGAACTGGGATTCATCTATAAACATGTACTCTGTATTTGAGTTATACAGTAAGGTTTAAACATGCATTTCATTGGTTGTCATGCTTAATTACCCACTAAAGTACAAAGAGACACAAATACAACTCTCAGAGAAATGTTATATTTTTGTAATTTACGTTTCAATTTTGTATATTTGAATTTTGTCAATCACACATGCATAATAAATTTATGGAAAAAAATGTTTATGCCTCTAACATTCACCGCAGTTCTAAATTTTGGGGTCGGTAAGATTTTTGATGTTTTTGTAAGAAGTATGCTCAAAATACAGCTCAAACAGTAATGTTGTGAAATATTATTACAGTTTAAAATAACCGTTTTCTGTCTTAAACAGAAAATTGTCATTTATTCCGGTAACGGCAAAGCTGAATTTTCAGCCATCATTACTCCAGTCTTCAGTGTCACATGATCCGTCTGAAAGCATTCTAATCTATTCATCTGGTGCTCAAGTACCATTTATTATCACAAGTGCAAACAGTTGTGCTATATATTTGGTAAATCATGATTTTTTTCTTTTCAGGTGTATTTGATAAATAAAAAGATTAGAATAACAGATATCTATCTATATTCACAAGAAAAGTGAAAGTGTTATTTGTTAAATGAATGTTTTATTTTTGCAGAAAATGTTCTCGACGTGTAATTGCATGCAGAATTAAGTCCATACAACACTTATATATGCAAGAAAATGAAAGCAATGTTTTATACTGAATTTATTTAGTCAATGGGTGAATACAAGGTCACAATATTTTCTTGTTTTGTAAATATTAAGACACTGCAGATATGAATCAGGTTCAAAGAGAAAGCAGTGCCTTAAACAGCAACAAAGTGTCAATTTTCTGATTCAGTACACTAATGAGTGAGAGCACAAAGAACAGAAGTAAAGTGCAGTAAAGTTTATGATCAAAACAAACATATACTCCCATTGTCCAGTCTGGAAAGTGCATAAAGGAGGTGGTTGAGATGTTTATTATGAATCGTATTTCAATCTAACATTTATTCGCTTCAGATTTCAGACTTAGTGTAGACTGACATGACATTAAATCTCTATATTTACCCCAACCTACCTTTGGGGTGTTTACTGCCCAAAGATCTCTTCAAAATTGACCAGCTGCTTGATCTGCTCGGTTTGCATGGAGTGTCGTCTTAGCAGACTCTTCTTATTTTTGTGATCTCTGGGATGGATCGGGGCACAGGGCACAAAATGCCTCGATCCAGAAACAATGGGTGTAGTTCCTGCCACAGGCTTGCTTCCACTATTCACTCCAACACTGGTATTGACTTTAATATCTGGAATGGGTGCATGCGGATTGAGAGGTGGCAGGTAACCAGGCCGGGTCTGTGAGATATGATCTAGGAGCAGGGCTCCGGATCCCCTCCGCTCCAGCATGGCCGGGCTCCTCCTCTGAACGAGACTCTCCAGAGATTCTCTGGATCCAGAGAGAGTGGAGGAGCGGCTGGTAACAAGCTTGCGTTTCTCCGTCCCCCCGGTTCCTCCTCCAGTCTTCCCGAGGTCTTCAGAGGGTTGGCTCCCAAATTGAGGCAACTGAGAGTCAGAACTGTAGTGGTCCATTCCGATGTTGCGCCGGCGAAACACGTTGCGTAGGCTTGAAACGGCCAGGTTGGGAAGACAGTCTGGGTCCCGGGCCACAGGGGCAGCATCTGAGATGGATGCCTGTTTGAGGTTCTGATGTGAGGAAGAGTGTGGTAGCAACTCCCCATCATAGGACATTTTTCTACTGAGCCATTTCTGTTCTTTTGTTAGTTCTCTTTCAGCATCAGATGTTGTCTCAAAGGCTCTAAGCAGACCAGTAGAGTCCTTGACGTCGAAGCTTTGGTGCCGAGCTACAGTCGCTCTCAGTGGAGGTCTGCAACCATTGTACCCAAAGGAGAGCTCCTCTTCGGAAGTGATATCTAGAAGCTCCTCGGTCAAGGATGAGGACTTGCTTTGCTGTAGGAGCAGAGATGGAGGGATCTTCAGCCAGGGCTCAGAGTGAAGCCTCTGTAGATGCAACAGCTTCGCCACACTAGCTGCTTGCAAAGGGCTTGAATCTTGAGTCGGTGATCCTGGCTTGGATGTAGGCAGTGTTGGTGTGGATCCCAGGGTCTCAGATTGGTTACTGGTGGGTGGTGAGATAAGAGGGGTAGAGAGTTTAATTTCAGAAGGGCACATACATGACGCAGGGGCACAGTGCAACCGGTCCTCAAGATTTGGAGGAGGTGGTACGTTCAGATACTGCTTGGTCATTTGTCTTCCGGATGGTAGTTTGTCTGTTGTAATGATGATAACTTCTTTGCCCTTGGCCTTGCAGGCATCTAGTAGTACTCTCAGTGCATCCTTGTCTCCAGCGTTAACTGCATAGACCAGAGCGGAGGAACCAGTGTGGTCCTCCAAACTAGGGTCAGCTCCACTGGAGAGCAGAAGTGACAACACCTCATCTCCTGCCCGCTCTATGCAGGCATGCATTAGGGCGGTCTTACCAGACTTGTCCTGAATGTTGGGGTCCGCACCATTTTCAAGAAGATACCTGTTGAGAAGATTGATTCGTCAGAGTGAGCTCATAAAGGAATAGATCAATGGCATATCAGAGTATCCATGATAAAGAAAAATAGAAAAAAAATGTGGTGTGCCAAGAAATATACTTTTGGTATTCATGTTTGTTTCAAATGATATTTATAAACCTTTATGCCAATTTTAAGAATGTATTCAGTTGTTAGCATTAAGCAATGCAAGACAAAATTTCTAGATTTTCTTCACCCCTTGAAGAAGAGTGTAAACACACTCACACAAAAAAATTTACATTACACTACATTTCTAAAGTTTGGAGTCTCATGCATTTATTTGTTCAAAAATACAGTAAAACAGTGATATTGTAAAATGTTATTACAATTAAAAAGAATACTTTTCTACTTTAACATCTTTTAAAATGTGATGGCAAGCCATTACTCCAGTCTTCAGTGTCAAATAATTCTTCAGAAATCATGCTGATATGCTGATTTGGTGCTCAGGAAATTGCTTGGTGAGCATTTTCAACATTTTTTGCTATGAATGTTGAAAACAGTTGTGTTGCTTATTCTTGTGGAAACCCTAATGCATTTTTTCAGGATTCTTTGATGAATACAAAGTTCAAATGAACAGCATTTATCTGAAATCTTTTGTAGCATTACAAATGTCTTTACTATCATTTTTTAGCAATGGAATGAATAAGTATAAATGTATTAAGTAATGTTTTATTTTATAAATGTAAAATATATATATAATAATCTTACCAGTAATGTACATTTAATGGCAAAACCTTTTTAAAATTATTTGTAGTTTAAGATTTTTTTTTTTTTTTTTTGCCTTGACACACATTTATGCAGGTCTGTAGTGAAGCAATTTTTTTAAATATATATTTTCTAAGAAATAAAAATAAAAGTTTATGCCAAACTACAAAATACTTTAACTTTTTTTTCTTAATTATTTTATTTTAGGACACACATCTCCACCCAGATTTTTTATTTCTTTTTTGCACTTAATGCTTCCTCCAAAAACATCAAATGAATTTCATTTCAGAAATTAAAACACGCTCATTACACAAGAGTCACTGTACTGGTGTATGAATAGCATTTTTAATGTACTTAATTATAAACTAATATCCACGTTTGATGGCACATTCAGCTGGTGTAATTAAATTACAGTAGACCCACCTGATGATCTTGGGTTTTGGCACACTCTGAGCATCAGCATGGTGGCTTTTGCAGGCCACCATCAGTGGAGTTTCTCCTCTCTCATTACTCTCATTAATGTAAGCCCCTCCTTCCAGCAGCAGACGCGTCAACCTCAGGCGGCACAGATATACTGCTTTAAGCAAAGAGTTTCCATCTGTCCGCACCTCTGTCGAGTCCTCCATGTTGAAGTGGTGAGACCGTTGAGAGGCTAATGTTGCATCGGCTCAGTGGATCATAGGAGCTGATTTCTTCTTTGACTTCTGTCAGGCAAGAGAAAGTGAGCACACTGCATCAGAACCACAGTTTCTCAAGGTTTTTACTTAAGTGTCTGCCTTTTATCTAATTCATTCGCATCAAAGCAAACTTGATAACTCTTTGACATTGAAATGTTCTCTCCCTCTTTGCCTCAGAATAATATGAGAGGCTTCCTGCTCTAATCTAGAGTCTCTCGCCATTTACCAGGTAGACACTAATATAAAGATGTTTGTTATGATGACTATGTAGGTGGCACGTCTAGGTGGCACTTCACAAGAAGACACAAGAAAACTGAATTAGTTATCTAATCCCCTTTACATAAGATTAATTACTCCCCTTTTATATTCTTTTAATTTTTACTGAATATTTCTGTTCCCAACATGCAATTAGGCAACATGTGTAAACCAGTATTCTGGGTTTAATACAAAGTTAAGCTAAATCAACAGCACTTTGGGCATAAAATTCAAATTTCAACCTGTCTTTTTTTTTTTTTTTTTTTTTTTAACATTAACCTTGCTGAAAAAACAGCTAAAACTAGCCTAGGCTGGTTGGCTGGTTTTAGCTGGTCATGTAGCCTGGTCATAGCTGGTCAGCAGGCTGGTTTTAGAGGGGTTTTTAACCACTTCTTTAACTGATCAGGCTGGGAGACCAGGTGACCAAACAGCTAAAACCAGTTTGGTTTAATAATAAAAAAAAAAAATCCCCATTGTTTGCATTTTGAGTGCATTGCTGTAACCTTGGTGTTTGCTTTTTTAACAGAAAAAGGACAGAGACACATTTATGATGCTGACACAATCTTAACTTCTACTGTACTGCAGTATAAGTGCTGTATTTAACATGTTGGCCTGCACCAGACATGCACAGTCTATTCTTATAAGAGCAATAGTTTTTCAGTAGGATGAAATTCAATAGCTTGAGGCAGTCTGTATTTGCCTCATTGAACGATGGCATTCCTTTATGCAGTCTATTGTGTATGTGGCCTTGTTCTCTCAACTTAGAGCGCAGTCGCAGTGCACTCTTTATTTAACAAAGAGCAGGCGCGAGACTGTCTCAGTCAGGTTCATAAATGTGAATTTACTGGAGTTGAGGTAAGATGAGTAAGAGAATTAATCTTTTTGTGTCCTCCAATAACAATAAAAAGGATGAAAATCTGAGCTGATGCTTTAACTGCAGCTTTTCTTGGAAGTGGAGGCAGCATGTGACAATGCTAAATGAGAGACTGCGTCAGCACCTTGGTTAAAAATTCAAAGGAAAATGAGTGGATTATAATACCTTTATGTTCCTAACTTTAATATTAGCCTTAATTATGTCTGCCTTTCCTGAACAAGGACATCCTCATCTTTCTTTCTCCACGTGTTATGATTTGTATGCTAATAAAGCACTTTGTTGTGACAGTTTTTGCTTTTTAAATCAAGTTGTGCAGACATGCTGAAGTCCTGATTGGTCTGGTACAAGCACACTGCCTGATGCCTGCAGGACATTTCGGTTCAAGCTGCTAATTCCTAGAGCTCCCTGGGCTGGCATTTAAAAGCACAGCTTTGTGTGCCATACCCGTAGTCTTCAATCGCCCTTGGGAACAGAGAGAATTTTTAATGACAGGCCTCTCTCTCTCTGTCGCTGCCTCGTGCTAAAAAGCATGGAGCAAATGAGACCCAAAACAGACGAGGGTGGTGATTGTTGCAGTGACAGCGCTGAAGTGGAGCACCAAACAGACCACTTGACGCACCTGTATGCATCTGTGATTCATGCCAGATCACGCAATACTTAATTCTCCTCGCAAATAGTGGGCTGATTTTGTCCCTCTCAAAACACCTGCAGGGAAAATGAAAACCCACTCTCTGTGACATCAACTGATAACTGAATAAGAATAGTTTTTTGTATGTCTTGATTAATGAGGGTAATGAAAGCTTCCTCGCTGTGCTTTCGAGGTTTGCCAGGATCGGGAGAATAAATTATAAGCCTCCTCAGCTGATACGAAGATACATTTCCATGTCCATACAATACGTTTATATGCTAAATGAAAGCAGCAAACAAAAGTTCCTTTACTTTGCATGTCTTTTTCAATTCATTTGGAAAATGATTATTTGCATGGAGGACTAAGTATTTAAAGTTGATAATTTTAAACAATTTTATACTCAAATCATTTAGAGACTTGATATTATAATTTTACATAACGTGTGTGTATTTTTTATACTTTGTCATTTTATTTTAAAGAAATATTTTAATTAAACTTAAATTAACTTTACTTAAATTCATATTACATGTAGATATATACACATATATACTGTAGTTGTAAAAGTACGTTTAAAAAAAAAAAAAATCTCACATCATCTTTGATGTGAAATGCTATTTGGTGTGAACTATTTATAATTTTTTTTTTTTTTTTTTTTTACAGACGAATAGAGCCAAGGTCAACTCTAATGAAAAAAAAAACCTCTATTCACTCACATCATAAAGTCTTGCACAGATTTGTGTCAAAAACCAAGACCAGCAGCTTCACAAAACTAAAAAAATAAATAAAAAAAATGCAAGAAATCTTAAATAACACAAAAAATGCAAAATGCAGAAAAATGTAAAGTTGCTTATTTCATTTTAAAAAAAAAATATTCATACATAAGGAGATAAGATTAGATCCTTACCTCTTTTAAACCAGTTGCAGCTCTAGTTTTCCAATAGCTTGTTCCTGTGGCATGTTATCTTTGTAATAGATGAGTAATCCAGGGATGAGACTAAAGCTGGAGCTTGAAGTGGGAGATGAACGTGTGCAGATGTGCATTCACTGAGGATGAATGAAAGAGTGGCACAGATAGAGAGAGACGGAGAGAACAAGTGCCTGTGCTCTCATGTCTGGAAACAAGCTACCAACCTCAACACAGACCAAGTCCCTGTGTATCAGGACAGTCAAGCTTAATAGAGCAAGGTGACGCCAGTCCCTACACATCCAGCGTCAGTAAGCGATTGCTCTATTATTCTCACATTGCGAAAGAGGGTTATTGAACTCATATGCTGAGATTGTGCGTAGATATTCATTTGTTTCTAACTCTGATGTCAACACGCTCACATGATCGTGACTCCTATGGTGCAGTTACATCATTATGACACATCTGTCTCGCCTTTGAGGCAGCAGTTCAGCTCCTGAGGGACGTGCAGGGTGTGTATTGATCCATTTGAGTGATGCAGTCACTATATATAAGCCTGTAACGATGGCACTAAAGAAAAGGACAATAATAAGGCTCCTAATGGAATAATAATGGACAAAAAGATGCTAACTTAAAATAAATGAATAAACAAGTCCACTGCCCTCCTTTACCTTTTGATCTGAAATGGCAACTCGCTTGCATAAAATAATTAAAATGCAAACGCTTCTCAAGTCTCTAGATACTGTTTGTACCCTGAAAAGAAATACAAGTGCTACTTAAGGTGCGTACAAGGTGCATGTGCTAGGTAATTGGAATTCCAGTCAGGTTTATTTCAGGCTAGTCGTAAACATTCGTAGTACATTAGGCTGACATATCAGCTTAAAAAGGTTTTGCCTGATTGCGGCATTTGGCTTTTTAAAATAGGGGTCATGAAGGAGTCTGTGTGGGTGAGAGAGAAAGTGCTAGCATTGTGACCCTTCTCTAAACTGTATGACAACCTTTGTCAATCAGCCAGTCTGAAGACCAAACACAACATGCATATTCATGAGAGCAGTCAGATCTTCAGGCTGGCTTAAGAGCAGACACTTCAGTTGCTATTGGATATGGAGATGAGCAGGTTGTCTTTTGCAGTTGGCAAGATGAAGAATAATTAAGTGGATAGCAGATGTGGAAAAGAAAATTTATTATCAAAATTAGGTACATTGTTTTCTGAATATTTGAAATGATAATCAAGGAACTAAACCTGATACTAATAAAATAAGATTATGGCAGTGAAATTGGGAAAACAACCGTTTTTGATTATTTAAAAAAAAATCACTGAGAAAAGGCCACAAATAAGCAGAAACCTAATGGTCAGCACTCTTGCAACATGTTGAGCTGTTGTGCTCATGGGAGATTGGATCCTATCAATTTCACCCTTTTACCCACCCTCTGTCTTCTCATGATTTTCTACTTTCCACCTTGTATATAAAGTTGCAAAGGCCACACATAAAACTTTAGAATAAAACCATTAAATAACATTTAAACTGTCCTAGAATCATTTTTATTACTAAGGAAAAGTGGCAAACAAATGATAGGGAGAAAAAGGGGTAATGGTGGTCAGGCAATTACAAAACTCTGATTTAAAAACCAGTCTCCCATTAAAAACTGCCACGCAAACATGTCAGAGCACTCGCAGTACCCGGCCAGGCCACTTCTCCGACCTTAGCATCATACTTAAAGGATCTTCTTAGTGGTCGGTGCTCTCATATACTTCAAATACATACTGAAGACCATTCTCCTCCTGCAAGCCGGTAGCTACACCTGGGAATCTGACCGGAAGGAAACGAGAGAGAAATAGAAGGAACAATAAGACATTACCCACACATTTCTATGGACTGATTTTACAAGCACACATTTCAACTAAGAACACAAGAAAAGATCACCTACAGTACAAAACATAATGCAGACACATACACAATTACATGCTTGTACTTTCATAAACTTTTATCCACTTTAGACTGGTATAGACTCTTGTTCATTGTGCCAATTAACTGTTGAAACCAATCAAATGAATCCGAGAACGCGAATAACAAAAGATCCATTTTGCTCTTTGTCAGATGAAGTGGCAGTGATGAACCTGTGTCAACATTCTGTGTGCATTTAACTTCTCTTTAAATGTTTATTGTGTGCCTGAGAGATGTGACATTTGGTGCGGCCCACCTTTGATGCTAGATGCCATTTTTACATAACAAGAGAGCTTTTTCTCCTCATTAATGTAACTCTCTTCACTATTCTCTCTGGATACACAATACAGAATATATCTGTTCCAGTGCCAGTAAATCCATTAATCCCACTTTATTCAAGGACATGACCAGACAAATATTCCTAAACATACAGTATCTCACAGAAGTGAGTACACCCCTCACATTTTTGTAAATATTTTATTATATCTTTTCATGTGACAACACTGAAGAAATGACACTTTGCTACAATGTAAAGTTGTGAGTGTACAGCTTGTATAACAGTGTAAATTTGCTGTCCCCTCAAAATAACTGAACACGCAGCCATTAATGTCTAAACCGCTGATCACAAAAGTGAGTACACCCCTAGGTAAAAATGTCCAAATTGGACCCAATTAGCCATTTTCTCTCCCCGGTGTCATGTGACTCAGTGTTACAAGGTCTCAGGTGTGAATGAGGAACAGGTGTGTTAAACTTGGTGTTATCGCTCTCACTCTCTCATACTGGTCACTGGAAGTTCAACATGGCACCTCATGGCAAAGAACTCTGAGGATCTGAAAAAAAGAATTGTTGCTCTACATAAAGATGGCGTAGGCTATAAGAAGATTGCCAAGACCCTGAAACTGAGCTGCAGCACGGTGGCCAAAACCATACAGCGGTTTAACAAGACAGGTTCCACTCAGAGCAGGCCTCGCCATGGTCGACCAAAGAAGTTGAGTGCACGTGCTCAGTGTCATATCCAGAGGTTGTGTTTGGGAAATAGACGTATGAGTGCTGCCAGCATTGCTGCAGAGGTTGAAGGGGTGGGGGGTCAGCCTGTCAGTGCTCAGACCATACGCCGTACACTACATCAAATTGGTCTGCATGGCTGTCGTCCCAGAAGGAAGCCTCTTCTAAAGATGATGCACAAGAAAGCCCGCAAACAGTTCGCTGAAGACAAGCAGACTAAGGACATGGATTACTGGACCCATGTCCTGTGGTCTGATGAGACCAAGATAAACTTATTTGGCTCAGATGGTGTCAAGCGTGTGTGGCGGCAACCAGGTGAGGAGTACAAAGACAAGTGTGCCTTGCCTACAGTCAAGCATGGTGGTGGGAGTGTCATGGTCTGGGGCTGCATGAGTGCAGCCGGCACTGGGGAGCTACAATTCATTGAGGGAACCATGAAAGCTTTCCTGTAGCTCAAATAGTAGAGCATGGCGCTAGCAATGCCAAGATCATGGGTTCGATTCCCAGGGAAAGCAAGAGCTGATAAAATGTAAAAACTGTAACTTGAATGCAATGTAAGTCGCTTTGGATAAAAGCGTCTGCTAAACGCATAAATGTAAATGTAAATGTAAATGAATGCCAACATGTACTGTGACATACTGAAGCAGAGCATGAGCCCCTCCCTTCTATTCCAACATGATAACGACCCCAAACACACCTCTAAGATGACCACTGCCTTGCTAAAGAAGCCGAGAGTAAAGGTAATGGACTGGCCAAGCATGTCTCCAGACCTAAACCCTATTGAGCATCTGTGGGACATCCTCAAACGGAAGGTGGAGGAGTGCAAGGTCTCTAACATCCACCAGCTCCGTGATGTCGTCATGGAGGAGTTATAGAGGACTCCAGTGGCAACCTGTGAAGCTCTGGTGAACTCCATGCCCAAGAGGGTTAAGGCAGTGCTGGAAAATAATGGTGGCCACCAAGGTTATTTGGTAAACGGAAACTGAAACTAAGACTAAAACTATTGGTTTAAAAGCGTGCTTGACGTGCGAGAACAACATGAGAGTGAGTTAACAGACACTGAATTAAAAGTTTTGGATGAGCTGACTATAGTGAATAGTCATTTTGTCACGCTTTGCGATTACTATGGTAACGTCCGCCTTGAGTCCATGACACAAGCACCGCCTTGACTGTATAAAACGCATCCAAAATGAGAGAAAGCGATAGCCACGCTGTGTTTTCACTGCTTGCTGTGTTGTGTAAAAGGGGCTTTAGAACTGGGATTGACTCCGTTGCTCATCTGAAGCACATGTGCGCTGGAACGGCTCGTCAAAGTAAAGTGCAAACATCATTTAAATCGCCATAATCGCATTTATTTTTGAGTAGTATGAGGTTTCAAACCATTTTAGATTGTTTATTCTTATTGTATACGTTCATAGAGGGAGACAGGACATACAGTAGTGTGCACCGGTGGCTCATATGTGCAAAAAATCCAACAAATGAATGCATTGAAAACACAGATGGGCAAAAGTTTACAGAGTGTCAATGACGATTGCAAAGAACATGCCTGCATCCCAATGTGCACACTGTCCATGCTAAATTCTATGTGATATTAGTCATTTTTAATACTATTTAGGGCAGATAGGGTGGATAGTATGCACATTGTGATGCAGGGCATGTTTCCTCAAATCCAGCACTGGAGGGCCATTGTCCTGCAGAATTTAGCTCCAACCCTGATAAATACTCAACTGCCTGATGATGTCTAGTAACTCTGAAAACCTTGATTAGCTTGTTGTTTGTAAAGTATTGGCATATTAAACAAGATTACATCTTTAATATGAATGAATATGAACACGAGGAATTAATAAATTGTATACACATAAGTTGCATTTTTTATTTTTTTATTTTCATTATTAAGAGGTTTGCACAAGAGTTAACTGTAAACTGAAAACATTCAACTTTGCTAAAATTAAATGTCTTGGTTTGGTCTACACTGGAAGTGTTCCATTAACTCTGTTAAACTATAATTACTAAAACTGAAACTAAAATATATAAAAACTAAATAGAAATGTGTTCACAAAATAAAAACTAAACTAAAACTAACAAAACCATTAATGAAACTAACTAAAACTAAACTGAAATGATAGGAAATTTGAAAACGATATTAAAATAAAAACTAATTTAAAAACTCAAAACTATAATATCCTTGGTGGCCACACAAAATATTGACACTTTGGGCCCAATTTGGACATTTTCACTTAGGGGTGTACTCACTTTTGTGGCCAGCGGTTTAGACATTAGTGGCTGCGTGTTCAGTTATTTTGAGGGGACAGCAAATTTACACTGTTATACAAGCTGTACACTCACTACTTTACATTGTAGCAAAGTGTCATTTCTTCAGTGTTGTCACATGAAAAGATATAATAAAATATTTACAAAAATGTGAGGGGTGTACTCAATTCTGTGAGATACTGTACGTACAAAAAAGGTTGTACCTAAAAAAAATGTATTTCAAAACTGAAGAGTTTTAGCTTTGGCAAATGGCCTTTTGAAGTTTAACACTAAAGTGAAAAATTAACATCGGTAACACTTTAGAATACTGTTCCATCGTTAATGAATAACTACACAAGAACAAATGGCTAATGCACTATTAACATTGCAGTAACTACTATTAACTAACAAGAAACTCTGATTAACGATTTATTAAGTAATAGCGCTAAGTTGAATCTGGTAGTTCACTATTAGCTAACCAATAACTACTATTTTTTTCATATATCCTGAGAACTCCTAAGAACTACTTTATTCAGGTTCATATTGTTGTGAATTATGCATAATGAATAATTAATTCTAAAATTAAGATCATGGTAACCCACTAGTAATGACTCAAGTAATACCAAATCCTTCTAAATGAACTACTAATTACTTGGATCAGTATTCTAAAGTGAAGATCATCATAACTTCCTAATATTGACTGATGTCATTGTGAGCTTTTGAGATATATGTAAGGTTTTGGATAGTAATGACTCAAGTGTTACTATATCCTTCTGAAGAAACTAATTATTTGGATCAGTATTCTAAAGTGAAGATCACGGTAACCCACAAGTAATGATTTAAGTGTTACCAAATCTAGCTAAATTAATTACTAACTGTCACGAATCTGGTCTGCACTTCCGTTCATTCGCCACCAGAGGTCACTCGCTCACCACATGGACTTTCACACCACACGTCACAATGGACTCCAATTCCCATCATCCAACACTGATCGCAGCTGTCACCAATCACTCATTGCACTAATCACACGCACACCTGATCCCACGCACACACTGATCACACACCTTATATAAACCCTGGACTTCGTTTCCCTCATTGTCGAGTATTGTATGCGTTTACCGCTCCCCTAGCCGTAGCTACTCTACAGAGCCATTGTTAGTATTCCTAGTCTGGCATTACCTGTTCTCCTGTTTATTTCTAACCCGTGTTTTCCTGGATTAACCCTTTCTGTGCCATTCCGTGTTTCTTTTCAGTTCCTGTATTGTTCTGAGTTTTTCACTCCCCTAGTGTTAGCTGCGATACGGAACATTTGTTGTTTTCTAGTCTGTGTTCCTAGTGTTTACCCCTGTCTCCCTGTTCGGACTCTGATCATTTCCCTTGCCTGGATTATAGCTCATGTACCTGGATTATCTCTCTGTCTAGCCCCTTTGGATACTGTTCGCTGTCGACCAACCTTTGCCTGCTTTAGGATTACTCTTTGTCTTGTCCCTGCCATACCTGTTTGCCATTGCTTGACCCTGCCTGTATTGATGACCATGCCTGTAAATAAAAGCTTGCATTTGGATCCGCATGTCTCACGTCTCGTCAGCCCCGTTACACTAACCAGGACCTTACAAAAACCTCAAAAGTTTACAATGACTTCAGTAATTACTAGGGAGTTATCACGATCTTCACTTTAGAATACTGATCCAAGTAATTAGTAGTTCATTTAGAAGGATTTGGTAATACTTGAGTCATTACTAGTGGGTTACCATGACCTTTACTTTAGAATGAATTATACATATTAATTATCAACCTGTATACAGTAGTTCTTGGGGAGGTATGAAAAAAATAATAGTTACTGATTAGCTAATAGTGAACTACCACATTGGACTAAGCACTATTACTTACTAATTCATTAATCAGAGTTGCTTGTTAGTTACTAGTAGTTACTAGAGTGCTAATATTGCATTACTCATGTGTTCTTGTGCAGAAAGTTCAAAACCACAGCATTTATTTGAGAGAAATCATCTGTAACATTATTAATGTTTTCACTGTCACTTTAATGCAGCTGAGCAGCTGCCTTCAAGAACTGCAATGCTAAACTCTCTTTACATAGACGTATGTGATGTAAGCATACAAACAACTGTATGTGCACTCACTCGGGCAAGAGCTTGTAGTTGTCCATGTTAATGTCAGGTATGAATGTGTCACAGTCAAACTGCTTGAGGACCCGTGTTACAAAAAGACGCCTGGGACCAGAACTCACCATCACCTCCTGAAGAACAGCACAACATTCACAAAGTGATTACAGTGTACAAGATATTAACAGAATGAGGAGGAAGGAGTATGGAGGGAGTCTTTTGTACATTTTGCCTTGAGGCAGTTTCCATAACAACTGATTATACAAAGATCCAACTAAACTGCGCTATAACTGAGATACAACTGATGTATAGGTGGGTGTATAATTTATATTGTTGCATGCATATAACTGGTGAAAGAGCCCATTTTACCCTCAAATTAGGAACTATCAAACCACATTACAAAAACAATAATTAATTTCATAAATCATTTGTATGATGGGTCTTAAATTTTAAAAACTAAGTTGCAAAAAAAATATTTTAATGTATTCAGATAGGAAGAAATAAATAGACATGGAACTGATCAAAAGCCATACAATTTTGTGTGTGTGTGTGTGTGTGTACACAATCCGAATTCCCGGAAATGTTGGAACGTTATTTGGAATGTAAATTTATTTTTACAGATGTCCTTATGAGAAACAATAACCGTCCGAATCGGGCTTTAGAGAGGCAGAGTCTCTCAGAAGTAAAGATGGGCAGAGGCTCTCCAAACTGAAAGTGCGCGTAAAAAGATTGTGGAATACTTTTTGGCAAATTGCAAAGGCTTTACCGTGCATAACATCATCAAAAGATTCTGAGAAACTGGAGAAATCTCTGTGCGGAAGCGACAAGGCCAAAGACCTTTGCTGGATGCCCGTGGTCTTCGGGCCCTCAGATGACACTGCATCACTAATTGGCATCATTCTGTCATTGACATTACTAAATGGGCCCAGGAATACTTCCAGAAACCACTGTCGGTAAACACAATCTGCTGTGCCATCTGCAGATGCCAACTAAAGCTCCATCACGCAAAAAGGAAGCCATGTGAGAACATGGTCCAGAAGTGCCGTTGTGTCCTGTGGGTCAAGGCTCATTTAAAATGGACTGTTTCAAAGTGGAAAAAGTGTTCTATAGTCAGACGAGTCCAAATTTGACATTCTTGTTGGAAATCATGGATGCCGTGTCCTCCGGCTAAAGAGGAGGGAGACCTTCCAGCGTGTCATCAGTGTTCAGTTCAAAAGCCAGCATCTCTGATGGTATGGGGGTGCATAAGTGCATACGGTATGGGCAGCTTGCATGTTTTGGTAGGCAATATGAATGCTGAAAGGTATATAAAGGTTTTAGAGCAACATATGCTCTCCTCCAGACGACGTCTATTTGAGGGAAGGCCTTGTGTATTTCAGGACAATGCAAAAGCACATACTGCAGCCATTAAAACAGCATGGCTTCATAGCAGAAGAGTCCAGGTGCTGAATTGGCCTGCCTGCAGTCCAGGGGCCCGTTTTAATAAGGAGGTTCAACCAACTCTGAGTTTAAACCTGAACTCAAGAGTTGACTTACTCTGAGATGGGAAACTCTTGAGTTTTCGGTTACAGAACAGCTGAACTGAGTTAGTTTACTCAACTCTAAGTAGGCTGACAATGAGTTAAGCGCGTGCACCATGACTATGAAAAGTCATGATCAGCGGAGCGCCGAAATTACAATTCACCATGGCAACAGCTCCCGCCAAAAAGACGTCAGCGCGCGTACTTCCGTCAATGTGTAACTTTAATTCTTAATAACTGTCAATAACTTAATAACTGTTATAATATCAGAGGTGAAAACTGTAAATTAGTTTTCAACAAGACAGAAAAAAGAAACAAGAACGTGGCAGCAGCTAAAAATGAAGTATAAAAACACAATTCATTCAAGGTAAAGCTTTAAGCATGAAAGGTTCATGGGTGTGGGCTAAATTAATTTACAAACATTTGACATTAAATATCATTCGCTGTCCATTTCAATGCGCTGCAGCTTTTTCCACATAGTCTAACACTCTTTTCACATAATTAAATATTCTCTAATACAACCCGTTACATTTCTTAATTAATAAAATTAACTGCTGACTTGTCTACAGCAAGAAGGCAGAGGGAGAACCTGCACCAGAACCACTGACAGATGAAGAGGAGACGGTCAAGTATTGGAAGATTTCTAAAATCCAAAAGTAAAAAGAATAACTTTTGCTTTTGTATTAGGAAATAAAGAGGACCAAAAATTTTTGAATAATTTGTTTGTTTAACAGCTGTGATGGTTACGGCTCGTACTACCCCTCCATCTGGCATCCTTCCATTCCATACAGTAATCAGTTTCATTTTCAGAAGGTGAGATGGTGGGGATATGCTTGTCATCAATGCATCCAACCACACTGAAAATCCTGAAGGAAATTCTGATTATTGGGTTACTTCCAGACGTCACAGAAAGATGTTATCAAGTGAACGTCATTTATCAGATTAGCCTAATTTAAACCGATTTTTACACCACTGACTTACAGTCCTGTGAAACCTCTCTTTGATGGATTTGTGCCCAGGAAAAAATTCTCAGAATGAGTGTGAGAGGGATGCACTTTCCTCAAAATCTGCATACAGCGGACTTATAATGTGCTCTGTATCTCTGTCTTAAAGTGTATTTTTCTTATTTTGCAAATTATCTTCCAATGGGGTAAGAAATTAAAAATATTCTTGTTTCCGTTTGCATTAAGATTATTTTTCTTACCCTATGGCGGACAATTTTACTTGTTTTATGTAATATGCACTTAAAAGGAAAATCCCCCAGGAAACAAGACTAAATATGGACCATTTTTCATATATAAAATGCATAAAGAATTTTTAGATATTTGCACTTGAAATAAGACAAAAATACTCAGTAAGAAAACAATTTTGCAGCGTGAATGAATGAATAAGGTATTAAACTTCGCTAACACTATAAAAAGGGGGAGGAGACGGAAAGAAACTCCGGGTTTACTGAAGAAAACCTGCTCCCGACCAGGGGTGCGTTTCCCGAACAACCTTGTAACTCGCTGATTAACCACCATAGGACGATACATTGTTTTGGAAACGAACTAGTTAGTCACGACTGTTTCCCGAAAACGGTCGCATGTCCGTCATTTGAACCACATTGGTTCAGCAACATGGGACCATTGTTAATGACGTCACACGCATGTGATGGAGGAATAACTTATGCTATTTAACTGATTAGAGATCTCTAAGATGCTACTGTATTGCACCTACTGACTAATTTACTATTTTTTTGTTCCCTGTCATTGTGCTTTATTTGATGTTTGATTAATCGCAGGTTCCCTCATACGTCATACTCCGGGGATTCCTTAGGTATTTGTACATGCGCACTTTTGGTGATTACCAAAATGGTGATTACAAAGGACGCGCAAAAATATATAATTAAAATGCATTTTATATTTAGATAGAATGGAAGATACAGATAGTACTGCAGGTTAGCTTGCTTGTTGTGCCCAAGAGCATATTTATTTAAGCCCATATATCTTATTAACAAGAAACTATGCTTCTAACCACAGGTCGAGAGCTGCAGTTCCAACCACGTAAGTTTGTGACGCTGAATGAGAACGTTCGTTTGAACTATGGTTTCGGGAAACACCAAATCATTGAACTATGCTGGTAACGACGGAACTTGCGACCATAGTTGGCTAACGATGCTTTTGGGAAACGCACCCCAGGTTAGGTTCACAGAGTAAGTTACCTCTCTTTCAGAAACGGCTTGACTTACCCTGCTTTCTTTGGTTTGACAAACCTCCCATTTTGAAACGGAAAACCCAGAGTTTCCCTCATTTCAGGGTTAACATACTCCGAGTTTTCACTTAATCTCCTTTCTGACACGGGCCCCAGATCTTTCACCTATAGAGAACATTTGGCGCATCATTAAACGACAAATACGTCAAAGACGACCACGAACTCTTCAGCAGATGGAAACCTATATCAGGCAAGAATGGGACCAAATTCCAAAACCAAAACTCCAGAAACTCATAACCTTGATGCCCAGACGTCTTCAAACTGTTTTGAAAAGAAGAGGAGATACTACACCATGGTAAACATGCCCCCATCCCAGCTCATTAGCTCATTTTGTGCATAAAATTGTAAAATTTCTCAGTTTAAACATTTATGTGATCTATGTTCTATTTTGAATAAAATATTAGATCATGTGATTTGAAATTCTTTTAGTTTTCATTTTATTTAAATTTAAAAAAACGTCCCAACATTTCCGGAATTCGGGTTGTCTATGTATGTATGTGTATCAATGACTGTTATAAGAGATTTAATGCATATTCAGCATATGTTTATACTTCCATAACATTTCTCTGAATTTCTCAATATATATGACAGGCTTTCTTAATTTTACCAACCTTGTACAGAGCGCTTCCACCAATTATCCAAACCTGGTCCACTTGTTTTTCGAGCTCGCTGCTGTCTAACAGATGGAGAGCTGAACTGAAGTCTGAAGCAAGGTAGTGAGCTCCCTCTGGGGCTGTCCTGTGTTGTGAGTGATAGAAACAGGCACTTGACTTTTATACAGGATAGTGATTTAATACAAGATGACAAAATTGTAAACATTAAAAGAGGATTACTTGAGCTCTCTGCTGAGAACAATGTTGATCCTGTTCTTTAGTGGTCTGTTTGCAGCAGGAATAGAGAACCAAGTCTTTCTGCCCATCAGGACCACATTCTTTTTACCTGTCAAATGACACAAAGACTGTATGATTTGGTTTAAAAATTTAATAAATTCTGAGCAAACACATAAAATATGACAAAAATAAGACAATGTAAGCACAGCATTACCCTCAACTAACGGGGTCATGGTCATCTTCTGAAAGTGCTTGAATTCATTACTAAAAAGATAAGAAAGAGTCAAAGCGACTGGTTGGGATACATTAAAAAGTTTAGGAATATGTCAGAGATTTTTTTATAGTAGTGTGGGTGGGTTTTGTTGTCACGGTGGAAATGTGCTGAATATTGTTATTTACCAACGGACACCAGGATAAAGGTCAAACCGTGCTATCATAAAAAAATACTCGATCTTAGGTAACTTATCATTACAACCTCAGCTAATATTCTTCCTTATACCATTCTTTCTTCATGTTTAGTAAGATGCTTTTACTTTATTCACTTGTGAATAATCATTCGATTTGCACAACTGCAAACGTTACAACTTATAGCTGTTGCGAAATACAAAACTCATGACACAGGGCACTATAAACTACTAACACCTCTTATATTATTGAATCAATGTATCAGAGCATTAGCTGGAGATTTAGCAACAAATTCGAGCTCACCTTAGTCTTACTGGATGCCAAGGCAGATTTCCATTTTTCCCTATTCCCATGTCTGGACAAACAGCTACAATACAGTTGAGTATTCGAGACATAACTGCCCTGAATGTAATAAACAAATTACACTTTGTCTAGCACGCGCCACTGTCTTCCTCCCGCCAGCGAATTTACGAATAAGTACGTCAAACGCTTGGCTCATGAATATGAATTACGTTATAGGACGCTGATGAACTGATTTGCTGTAAATTCGCGCTAGTAACTGGCCAATGAGCATATATTATTATTGTGAAATCTTCGCGCCAATGTGAAAGGAGCCAATGAAGAAAGAGTGCAGTACACAAACAGAAAGCAGCATATAGATCAAATTTCAATGTATGTAAAGTATAAAATCAGTAGTGGATAGACAAATATATAAACTCAACACAATTGTAGAGAGTACAAGATTTTATTGATATGCGTGTTATTATTATTGTTTGCTAAATAATATTCTATTGCACCAACACTTTTACCAGCAATATTAAAACAGCAGATGGTTTAAAGGTTGTGATAAAATAAAAAATTAAAAAGTGCATTTACTTTTGCATAGAAACAGCAGTTATTTTAATATAAGAAAGTGCATGGCACTTTTTTTCTAAAAAAAAAAAAAAAATCTTTTTAAAAACAAAACTTTATGGGTTCAGAAATACAGACTGTTGTGGTAAACATAATTCTAAATCTCAGGCCATGTGGATATATGGATAGAAAATTACAATGGAAATTTACAAATCTGATTAGGAGCAGTGCATTGTAATTTTGGTTAATCATATTAGTTTTATCTTTGTATCAGCAACAAATATATTTTCCAGTTTCATAGAATATGTAATTACATTACATTTATCTTTTTTTGTAATACCTGTATAAAACAGTAAAATTATAGATGCCAGTGAAAGCCAAAAATATAAATCAACAAAATCACATAGTGACATACAAATCATTTTCAATCTCAGCATGGCCTTTTCTTTCCCCAGCTCAAGTCCATGTAATTTGTAGCGTATGGCGCCTCCTTTTGGCTTTGCATTGTAACTTTGTGATATTGCTCAAAGTCAATGCCCAGCAGCCACTCAAATCCAAATGAGACAAGCGCCTACATGTGTTTACAATATGTATTACTGTCTCCATAGAGATATCTGAGCGGTTCAGGCTAGCAGATCTGAGGCAGTGCAGTGGGGGACTGTCTAGGGCTCCGAGGGGTTTGGCCGGATGATTCAGGACAAGTTTGAACACAGGGTCCAGTTGACAAGGAACAGCGATTAGTGAGAGCTTCTGCAGGAGTGAAGCTCCTCTAAGTAGTGCCCACAGCACTCCCTTCAGAGACCTCCAACACAATGCAGGCTTCATTTGTCGTTCATCCAGGGAAAAACTGTTGGGACACATTTCAGAAAACAGTAAACAAACAGCACATTTGATTGTAATGGGAAAGTGCATCAGCATAAAGTTTAGCAAGAATGACTTAATTTGACTTGCTTTAGTGTTAAAGAGCGGAGGTGTGGAATGCATGGCAGATTAGAAAGAAGGCCTTCGTCTTCACCCTCCTCCTCCTCATCTCCATTCAAATTATTCCTGGGTGGGTCTAAATAAACAGTGAGAGAAGTGAGTCTGGGACAGGTACGAATGAGCTCCAGAAGAGGAATATGTCCATCAGCTTTGATGCCTTCCAAGGTGAGTGAAAGCAGATGTGAGCCTGCGGCTTTAAGTGCTGGAACCAGTTCAGACAGAAGACCAGCAAACTGTAGAGAAAGACAGCACAGCTGTCCAGAAAACCTACCAAGTCCTCTGGCTAAAACTGCTGCCTGTTCAAAGCTGTCAACATTATCATCCACATTGCTCTGGAGACAGTCCAAAGACAGGACACGCAGTTCAGGGCAGACCTTCCCTACCGCCTCTAAAGTATCCAGAGACGGTCCTTGTACATCCCTGAGGGATGTTGTCACACTATCCCTTCCATTACAAGCTCTACTTCTACATCTATCTTTTTCACAACCTTCTCCTGAATTCCTTGTCCATTCATTTATATCAGTACTATCACTAGCATCTGTCTGACTCTCCTCTAATGATAAACATTCATCTATTTTTCCTTCCAAAGTAAAACTTTCCTCTCTATCTGCACACAGTAAAATGCTGTCTTTTAAGTGGTCTTCCTGTGTTCGCTTCGCCCACATGTCTTTGAGAAGCGGCACACCTTCTCGTCTAGTAAACTCCTCAGTCACCTCAAACTGCTTGTTCTGTATGAGAGCACAAGCCTGTCCCAATCCCTCCATTGCCAACCTCTGAAGACCAGGTAAGCTGAGCAGGAGAAACGCAACTGCAGCTACTGCATCTCTCTCATTTTCTGCTAAACCGATATCCAGAGCTAGCAGGCTGCTGATGTTTGTGGGTTGATGTTTGATGGGTTCATGGTAGGCCAGAGGGAGCAGGCCTGCAGGGGTGAGGTGAAGGCAACGGGACACGTCCAAGTGTTTCAGTTTGGGGCACTGTCGGCAGACCACTGATATCACTCTCTGATCACACAGGGTTCCAGCCAGGGAGAGGGAACGAAGATGACTTTGGCTGCCCGGGAGCTCACACAGCACTGATGCAGATATATTCTGTGCGCCACTAAGATCCAGAGACTGAAGATTCTGTGCAAGAAAGAGACAAAAGAGTGAACATAACTATAGTGAGAGCTTTGTGTGTACTGACAACAGGCAAGACTAACAACATTCACATGCATATTATTAAAATGTTTGCAAGGCAGCATTTTACTGACATTCCGCAAACATTCTGGTTAAAATATTAAGCATCACACCTGTTTTCAGTATTAATAACAATAGTCAGAAATGTTTCTTGAGCACCAAATCAGCATATTAAAATATAATGTGACTGAAGACTAGAGTAATATTTTTTTATTTTTTTGATAAATAAATGCAACTTTGGTGAGCATAAGAGACTTCTTTCAAAAACATAAAAACCAACCCAAACTTTTAAACAATATGTATACATTTTTATTATATTAATAGTATATTATATTTGACTATTTACTAATAATTTTATTATTATTATTTCATGATTATTTTTATTGTATTAAAAGTATTCTTTTTGTAGTTTTGTCACATTAAAAGTAAAACATTATGGCTTCCACTGCACAATAACTAAAAATTTTCATTGCTACTGACTGAAAACAAGATGTGTGACAACAGTATTTTATTTACCATGGCTTACCTAAAAAAATGTTTAATTCTATTATTATGCTGCTTTGTAGGCACTGCTAAACTGATGGAAATTTGGAAGTAATTGCCGTATCTGGTATTTGCGGTCTGATATGGGTAACTTTAAATTTAGTTCACTGAAGCCTTACAAGCACATCTGTATGTTTAAACAAACGGTGGGCAAATACGAAATATACTAAAGTTAGAAAGGTGTGTGTGTGTGTGTGTGTGTTTAACCTGACAGCGTATCTGGATAAGGGAGCAGAGGTTGGCATTGACAAGGCTGCAGACTGATGTGAGGGACAAACAGCTCAGCTGCGGGAGGAGAAGGAGATGCAGGGCAGCACGTGTCAACAAATTACGTGAGGACAGGATGCACAACAGCTCTTCCAACAACTCACCAGCTAAAAGAGAAACACACAGATAACACTCACTTAACTACACATGTACAAGCCACACATGTACTCAAGTTGTTTATTTGCAGTTCTCACGTAATGAGCTGAAGGGACCCATGACGTATCTGAAGAAATACTGGTCCATGTATTTTTGGGTATAATCTTTTGCCCACATCTCTTTCATGTTCTCAGCTAGGCTTTGAAGACAAAGGCCAATCAGTGTGGATGGTCCATCCTCATCCTCAGTCCATTCATTCTTCTGTTTTTTCTTCCTCTGACCTTCCCTCTCAAATTGCCGCCGGAACAAGGGCATATTTCACCCTGACAGTTACTGACAGATGAAGACAATAAATGAATTTATCATGAAATAAAGCAGAATGGTCTTATTGAGCCACACCTCACATGTACAGAGCTGTGCTCAATGTATAGTTATTTTTAAAATAGTGTAATACTTATAAATGTAGGAGAAAACCTATTTAAAAATACATTATTGACCAAAATACAGACTGAGTAAATAGTTAACAGCAAGTGAACTCTATGTCAGGTCTTAACTGAAAATATCAGTGTTATACAAAAGTAACTAATAGTTACTAAAAACAGGTCTTAACAACAGTTTGAAGATCCGTTTTGTGCTTCTTTGTAAAGACATTACCTTATTTTCAGTCTAAACACAAGTCCATACGTTTGATCGATTCATAAATATATTACTGAGGCTGGAACAAAGAGAAATCACTGAATATATGCAATGTCACTTACAGATGAACTAGTGCAACGCGACACCAAACACTTCCCTCGCTCCAGCAACAGCGTGTATTTTTACAGGTTTGTCAGATTCAGCAGTTTTGTATGAGACTTCAGGGTTATTAGCAGAAAGTATAGTTTCTATTTGTCTTCCCTCCGTTTGTAGAGTAAACTAGCGCTTCCGAATAGCATGAACGCCACCTAGTGATTTGGAGATCACTTGTGTTGCACTAGTCGTTTAATGAAATACACAAAAGTAGAAATAAAGTTTATTATTTCCCCTATATATACAGGTGCTGGTCATATAATTAGAATATCATCAAAAAGTTGATTTATTTCACTAATTCCATTCAAAAAGTGAAATTTGTATATTATATTCATTCATTACACACAGACTGATATATTTCAAATGTTTATTTCTTTTAATTTTGATGATTAGAGCTTACAGCTCATGAAAGTCAAAAATCAGTATCTCAAAATATTAGAATATTTACATTTGAGTTTGAATAAATGACCATCCCTACAGTATAAATTCTGGGTATCTCTTGTTCTTTGAAACCGCAATAATGGGGAAGACTGCTGACTTGGCAATGATCCAGAAGACGAACATTGACACCCTCCACAAAGAGGGTAAGTCACAGAAGGTCATTACTGAAGGTGTGGCTGTTTACAGAGTGCTGTATCAAAGCATATTAAATGCAAAGTTGACTGGAAGGAAGAATTTGGGTAGGAAAAGGTGCACAAGCAACAGAGATGACCGCAAGCTTGAGAATACAGTCAAGCAAAGCCGATTCAAACACTTGGGAGAGCTTCACAAGGAGTGAACTGAAGCTGGAGTCAGTGCATCAAGAGTCACCACGCTCAGACGTCTTCAGGAAAAGGGCTGCCAAGCCACTTCTGAACCAGAGACAACGTCAGCAGCATCTTACCTGGGCTGTGGAGAAAAAGAACTGGACTGTTGCTCAGTGGTCCAAAGTCCTCTTTTCAGATGAAAGTAAATTTTACATTTCATTTGGAAATCAAGGTCCCAGAGTCTGAAGGAAGAGTGGAGAGGCACAGAATCCATGTTGCTTGAAGTCCAGTGTGAAGTTTCCACAGTCAGTGATGATTTGGGCTGCCATGTCATCTGCTGGTGTTGGTCCACTGTGTTTTCTGAAGTCCACAGTCAACACAGCCATCTACCAGGACGTTTTAGAGCACTTCATGCTTCCTTCTGTTGACAAGCTTTATGGAGATGCTGATTTCATTTTCCAGCAGGACTTGGCACCTGCCCACACTGCCAAAGGTACCAAAAGCTGGTTCAATGACCATAGTGTTACTGTGCTTGATTGGCCAGCAAACTCGCCTGTATATAATCTCGATACCATAGAGCCCCCCCCCATAACAAATCCCAATTTAACCCCTGGTAATAGGCTATATGGGAAAATTAAACTGTATATAAATAAGGGGTAGTTAATGCATACATTTTTTTCTGTCAATAGGATTCAAATTTAAATTTGAATTAATTCAGTGTATTACCTTTGTAACTTATTTTAGGGGTTTAATAAGTTTATTGGTGTTATTGTTATTTATAGAACCGGGCAAAGATGTCAGGGGCTAGTCACTGTGCAAAAAGAGCTGCTGCAGGTCACCTGACCATCTGTGGAAACGGATTTTAATCAATTCAATAACTCTGTTTTTCTATAGTAGTGTGTGTGGGTTTTGCGCTCATGGGGGAAATGTGCTTAATGTTGTTATTTACCAATGGACTCCAAGACAAAGCTTTTAATTAAAGATCTGTGCAATCATAAAATATTCCTCCTCAGCTAATATTCTTCCCTCTACCATTTTTCCTTAATATGTTTTTATAAGATGTTTTATTTTATACATTTGTGAATAGTTATTTGAATAGTCATTGGATTTATATAACTGTAAACATGTTACAAATTATAGCTGCTAAAAAATACAAAACACACAGGGCACAAGAAAAAATCACCTCTTATATTATTGAATCAATATATCAAAGCATGAGCTGGAGATTTAGAAATAAACACTCTGGCCTTGATCGAACATGACAGTAAAGACTTTATATTGTTACAAAAAATTCTACTTCAAATAAATGCTGTCATTTTGAACTTTCTCTTCATCAAAGAATCCTGGAAAAATGCATCACCGTTTTTTGAGCACCAAATCAGCATATTTCTGAATGACCATGTGACACTGAAGGCTGGAGTAAAGTTTTAAACTGTAACATTTCACAATATTACTGTTTTACTGTATTTTCAAATCAAATAAATGCAACTTTATGTTTTTGAAAGAAGTTCAAGGACTAATCGTTCTCTAATTCATCTATCATTCATTACTTTCATATATTTATCATCTTTTTTTCATATATATTATTATCTGTTTTGTCACATTTAATCTAACATTAAAGCTGAAAAATATTCTGATTGTTTAGCATTCAAATTTTAATGTTATTTTACTGAATTATATATTTTCTTTATCTTTCTTGCACATAATTAAACAATTAAAGAAGGCTTCCACTGCACAATGATTGTGATAAATTGTGTGTTCAACCAATTCAAAAGATGTGTAACAACAGTATTTTATTTACTAAAGCTTACCTAAAAATTAAAACACTGAGAGAGGACAGGATGCACAACAGCTCTCCCAACAACTCACCAGCTGAAAGAGAAACATAAATATTTTAATAAACGCATATCTACACATGTACAAGTCACAAATGTACAATTATGTTGCAGTACTCAAGTAATGAGCTGAAAGGACCCATGACGTATCTGAAAAAATACTGGTACATGTATTTTTGGGCATAATCTTTTGCCCACAGACAAACGCCAATCAGTGTGAATGGTTCGTCCTCAGTCCATTCATTCTTCCATTTTTTTTCCTCTGACATACCCTCTCCGGTGTGTGCTGGAGTTGCTGGAATAAGGGCATATTTCACCCTGACAGTTACTGACAGAGATAAAGACAATAAATGCGTTTATCATTACAAAAAGGAGAACTGCCCTCTGGAGCCACACCTCACCTGTACAGATTCTAGTTTAATAATTATAATAATTATAGGCAAAAACCTATTTGAAAATACATAATTGAACAAAATACACACTAAGTAATTAAAACAGCAAGTTTACTAAATGTAAATAGTACATTTTAAATTAAATTTACTAAAAAAAAAAAGGTCTTACAGTTTGAAGATCAGTTTTGTGCTTCTTTGCAAAGTCATTAACGTACCTTATTTTCAGTCCCAGAAGACACCACACACTATAGGAGCAAAATCTAGGATTTTTTCCCCCCTCATGTTTGTGATCTCTCACATTTTGAAGATCTTCTAAGATTTAAAAAATCTTTTAGTGTGTACCCAGCATACGTGTAAACTAGCACTTCTGTATAGCACGAGCTCCACCTAGTGATTTGGAGATGACTTATGTTGCACTGGTGACTATTGGATTGATGAAACACACAAAAGTAGGAGATAAGCAAGCTATTTGGATCATGCTTGGACACCGTATTTATTTTCTATTCAGTGTTGTTTCGATATTATTATGTTTTTTTCCTCTCCCTCTAGATATTCTGCCGATGTCTGTTTATAGGCTACACATACAAAATAACTCGTTGTAACTGGATGGTCCTGCAGCATTAAGTACAAATATTCCATTTCATTTCTCGGTTAATGATAAAATACAGCAAATATATGTCATCAAAAAACAAGCATGCCAGTTTTTCCAAAACATTTAATGTCACCTAGCCATATACAAAATATGTAGGGTAAAAAGAAAATGTTTAACATATAATACAAACAAAATAAAGCTCATTCTAAAGATTACATAGCTGGTTTTACTTTTATGAGTTGATTTTTTGTTTATTTAGCTCAACTCATTGAAGAGTCCATGAGTGCCGTACGGGATGTCCACTGGAACTTCTGCTCGCCCAAGCTCTGTGAAAGTCTTGGCATCAAGGACAAGGAGGAAACTGCTCTTTTTCTAAACAAAGTTACACAACATTATCACACCTGTCAAGACTGAATTCTTAGATTGAACTTTGACCAAATTAAGATTATGTATTACTTCTATAATATGTTCGTATGTCATAAAATCAAACCAATGGAGCTATGATGAAACAATGAACTTCACCTCTCTTGGTGTAATGACCACAGACATGACCACACCATCATCCTCATCCTTAGCATCAGGTGCCGGAACAAACACTGGTTCTGATGGGAACAAACCAGCGTGGTGCCACACCTACAGACAACATGACAGATCAAACATTATATTCTCAACTGAACTGAACTCTCAAACTCATCTCATAAAATTCAATTTTAATTTAAGACGGTACCTTTAGCTTCTTTCCTTCTAGATCCATCTTTAGCAAAGAGTCACCAAATACGTGTCCAAAGCCACAGGCGTAGAAGTACCGATAAGGACGAGCATTGTAATACGTGTAGTTAATCTGTGGGAACTCAAGACCACCATACTGCAACAGGTCATCACTGTAGAGATCTTCATGGCTCAGGAACACCTATTACCAAAAAGAAATGACGTTTTTTGATATTCGTAAATATTATTGTTCTCAGTGCCCCTCTCACTTGCTCCCATACCCCAGTTATAGTCTTCACAGCAGTGGCAGTGGTGTATGGCAAATTGATGAGGTTGTGGTCATTAGGCTCATCTTCCTTTACGTCCAGAGGCAGTACATATCTCCGTGGTAAGTTTGTACACAATGAATTGAAGAACTGGAAAAGCCAACAGTTAAACACTGCATTAAAGTTACACTTTTATGAAACTGGAAGAGAGGTCAGCATTATTGACATTTGACATGTTTTGGATTGTTACCTTGTCAAGTTCTTCTCCAGATGCCTGAAGGTTCTCCATTGTGAAGTCACCAATCACATTGCCATCATCTCCACAGCACATGTCCATAATCAAACATCCATTCTCCTCATATGCATTAATCTGGTGCAGTGTGAACATAGCACTGCTGTAGTATTTTGTCTTGATGAGCTGCATGGATGAAAACATGGATGTTAGACGTGAAGTGAGAGAAATACACAGTGCCCACAATTAGAAGTCAGTATGATGTGATTCTGCCATGCCTGGCCAGTGTGTCTGTCTGCCACATGGAAGATGGTTTCCAGTTCCGGGTACCAGGACATGACTTTATGAAAGCTCTTTCCAGCAACTCTGTACAGCATGAATTTCAGCAGGTCTAGTTTGATCGGCTGCTCAATGAAGACTATGTAATTCTCTGACATGACTGCAAACATACGGTATAAAAAGATTATAAGTGAAGATTATAATATATTGGACATGAACAAACGTGTGGCCCACATTTCCAACCATGTGAAATTCTAGATGCAAAATATTTCTTATAATATTACAGATCGATAAAGAAGCAGAAAAAAATTCTAAAAATGCAAATATGGCAGGCAAATTCACCAAAACTGTGGTAGTATGATGGTTTCCTGGGGTCAGAAGCAGGAATAGAGCAAAGAATCTCTGCGCCTGAGAGATCAGCAACATCATTCTTTCCGTCACCTGGTGGTACTCGGAGGATATGGTAGAAGAAGCCTTTGAGAAACAGAATAGGTTAAGTGTTTTTCATTGTTGTTGTTGTTAAAATATTTTCTTACATCCCAGAATAATGTAAAAAAAAAAAAAAGGTAAGCCATTCAAACACATTGGTTCCTGTGTTTGGAGGCTGGTTTGACCAATTGCAGATAAGTAGGTTGGTTTGGTTTTGAAAGAGTCATTATTTTTGCAGTCATGTTTGGTTTGATTAACAAAAAGAAAGCATTGGAGTTTAGCTGTGTTATAAAAAGAATAAGCGAAGCATCCCACCTTTTCGGCCATATGAGTTTCCCAAGTTGTAAGTTGCTCCGTCACGGTCATAATGTGGATGAGCTGTTGCTGCATTAATTGCAATATATTTTGACCAATCCACCTTTGAAAAACAAAATCATATAGAGATAACTGTTCATTTTAGGAAATGACTATATGTTATATATTTTTGTTACTGTATCTGTGAAACAGCCATATTTACCTTTTCTTTGGTTTCCAGGCTCACAGGGTCGATTCTGCGCATGAAGTTGGTCTCTGTGCTTACGTAGAAATCTCCCTTGTACTTAACAAAGCTCACACCTGCATTATCGGTCGCAACTGTTAAATCAAACACAACTGAGGATTAGAATAGGTTCAGATGAAGGTTTTGTAGTAATTGCATTAACTTTGACAAGTATTATACTTGTCGATTCTGATCTAATCTTTATAGATTATAGGCCTGCAGTCAGAGAATTGTCTGAACGATCTGAATTTATGATAACATGCCATTGTCACCTTCAACAGATGATTACCTGGAATCTGAAAATGTGAAAAGAAACGGGCAAAGATGTTCTTGCATGGGTCAGGTGTTGCCAGGGTGCCAAATTCAGAAACTACAATTCGATTCTTCTCTGCATTTTGCACATAAGAGTCACTGCGCAAAAAACAGCTGCTGTAGGTCACCTGACCATCTTTAATGTGGAAACGATGCATCAAGGCCATGCCGTCAAACCAGTGGTTGAATCTGGGGAGGAGCAGATGATGCCAAATGAGCAAAGAAAACAACCAGATAAAAATGAACTGTGATTATAGCAATATTTTGCCCTCTTACTTGCTTTCACCAAACTCAAATCTTCCAGGTCCATTTCTTAGGAAGCTGCCAGTGATCCAGGAGGGAATTTCACCTTTAATAACTGTACTGATGGGGTCTGGGGTCTCCTCCACAGAGCTCACAAGAGGACCAATGAACTCCAGACCACTGGCAGATGGCCGTTTTTTGTTAGCTGAGAAGAAATCACACCATAACAAATCAAATCATGGTGTGAGGTGTGACACAGACAATGTGACGGATGATTAGACTGTACAGTGTTCTGCAGGACATCAGAGTTAATGAGGAACTGAAATGATATCTTACTTTATTCATGAACTGAGTGCGTTAATACAGAGGATGTAAAGAAATATCGGCAACCTCAAGTGTTGCACTTGTGTTTTATTATCTCTTCTGTGTGTGTTGCCTTAAATGTTGCCTAACCCTGAACACCAACAAACCATGATGCATATGGCAGCAGCTATTTGCACTAAGTTTGCAATTATTCAATTTACACTAAGTGCAACTAGCATATTTTCTTAGCGAGAGATACTATTTATTACACTAAGTGCAAATAGCAATAGATGCTATTTACACTAAGTGTAAATAGTAACTATTTATACTAAGTGCAAATAGCGATAACGTTAGATTCTATTTACACTATGTTAAAATAGCAAGATTTTCTGCTATTTATACTACTGCAAATAGTGGCAATTATCTGCACCTCAGCATTGTAGCACATTATAAAACAGTACGCAATAATCATGTATTGAGTGTAAAATTATAGTTTTAATTCAAATTATTAAATGGATGCCACCTTATTGGGTAAATAAAGCCCTCCCTACCTACCCTAACACTACCCGATAGTTTATTTTCAACTTTTTGATTATTTCGTTAATTTTTATTGAAAATGAATGCCTTTCCGATGCGATATGAGATTTGAAAAGGGAGAAAAAAAATTCGGCAAAAGGCGGGTTCGAACTCCGGTCTACCATTTACACCACTGAAACTGATATGAGTGTCTTTCTTCAGTGTTGACTATCCCAAACACACGTTGGTGGGCAGAGTTAAATAGCCTCTGCCAACAAGGCGGGCTATTTGCACTTAGTGTAAATAGACACTCCGATGATATTATACATAATTTACGACCTTACTAGCTTTTAAAGTATAGCTTCTCATAGACTTGAAAGAATAGTTAAGTTTTAGAGCCAAAGTATTTTATATGAATGCTGTTCATGTTTAACACAGTCAATTCATTAATGCACCAGTTCCTTTTGACTAAATGGCAACTGGAACAAGAAGAGCCTAAGCTAGCTTAGCCTACAGGCAATGCATTTGACTGAGCTAAAAAAAAAAATCTAAAACTGATTATTGATTTTCACTGATATCTAATCATACAGTAGATCAGACAACAAATGGTGTAAATTTTGCATATCTTAGTGTAATGTGTAACAACAGAAGTTATGGTTTGACAAAATACTATGATCATCTATGTGGCGAAACATGAAGACCTAAGAGATGACTACATAACACTGAGATAAGGCTATAGTAATAGAGCATAGAAATGCTTACCTGACACTTTATACATTGAATCCTGTGTAGGTTTAGACATGACTTTGGCTGTTAAGATTCTTGAAAAAGGTAGAACAGAAGAAGAATAAAAGTAAGATACTGGCAATATAACACCGTTCCATAAACACATGACAGGGTGGGATGGGCAAAATGGACCTTGTACAGAGTCAAAGTAATATAGTGTGCCACTCTTCATAGTGAACACATTAAATGTTTAACTGCTTCATTATTTAGTTAGGTAGGTTGTTGATCTCTAAAGTCAAGCTTTTCATGCCTCTTGATGAAGTAAGCTGAAAGATTGTTTCATTTTAAGAATATCACTGTTAAAAGTGACTGTAATGACATTCTTTAATTCTTTTCTGTCATCTAAAGAGAGTCTTATATAGTCATACATACCTATGTAGAATATTAATTTAGTCCTTGTAAAAATGTATAAAACATCAACAAATATTTAAACACTGGAATAGAAAGACAAATAAAATACAGATATAAATACAGTGCTGTTCAAATGGTTGGGATCAGTAAGATTTTTAATGTTTTTAAAGATGTTTCTTCAGCTCATCAAGGATGCATTTATTTGATCAAAAATACAGAAAAAAACTGTCATTTTGTGAAATATTATTGCAATTCAAAAGTAACAGTTTTTGATTTTAATAAACTTTAAAATATAATTTATTCTTGTGAAGCAAAGCTGAATTTTCAGTTCTCATTACTCCAGTCTTTAGTGTCACATGATCCTTCAGAAATCATTCTGATATGCTTATTTATAACCAATCTTGGAAAAAGTTGTGCTGCTTAATTTTTTGGGGACCTGTGATAGTTTTTTTCAGGATTCTTTGATAAATGAAAAGCTAAAAAGAACAGTGTTTATTCAAAATATAAATTTTGTGTTACAATATACAGTACTATTCAAAAGTGTGATGTCAGTAAATTTTTTCTTTCTTTTTTAAAAGAAATTAATACTTTTATCCAGCATGGATGTGTTAAATATATAAAAAGTGATAATAATACTTATATTGTTAGAAAGGATTTCTATTTTGAATAAATGCTGTTCTTTTTAATGTTATTCATCAAAAAAATAAAATAAAAAAAATAAAAAAAATCAAGAAAAAAGTATCACAGGTTCCAAAAAATATTAGGCAGCACAACAGTTTCAACACTGATTATAAATCAGCATATTAGAATGATTTCTGAAGGATCATGTGACATAGAAGACTGGAGTAATAATGAATAAAAATTAAGCGCAGCGTCACAGAAATAAATAATATTTTAAAGTATATTAAAATAGGAAACCAATATTAGAAATTGCAATCATTTTTCTGTATTTTTGATCAAATGAATACAGCCTTCACTGAAAAAAATAAGAAGTTAAATTTACTTAATTTTTATTTTGCAAGTTTTTGCACGAATATTTTTTTATTAAAATTTAAATACGGAATTAAGTAAAATCTACTTAACTAAGTTATCTAAAATTAGTAAAGCAAATAAGTACATTTAAGGTGGCCAGGTAGAGTTTGATGTGTACTTTCTACTTAATTATTTTAAGTTTACCCAACAATACTCAAGTACATTACACTCAGTCACGGTTTGTACATAGCACTGGGAAAAAAAAACACATACCACTGAAAAAAAAAAAAAAACGCCTATAAAGCATGTGGTTAAGTTACAAGCCAACCTGATCTCACAGAATTCCGTGTAATGTTCACGGATTTAATTAACCTCCGAATCTGTGGTGACATCACGGAATCGCCGAAAACTCCGTGATGGGCTCACAGAAGTGATACCAATGTAAGTCCGTGACAGGCATCAGCCGTGCTCCACGCACGGATCCACTGGTTCAACACTTTCAATATGCCGACGCGATAATTTATCGTCATCATTATTGTTCAGAACTGGGTAGGTTTAGGGTAGGGGTGGGGTCAGGTACTCCAGTGAAAGTATAACTGCATCGGAGTCACTCTTTTTACGTGGTCCGATGCAGCGCTGGTGTTGAATCAGTGAATCCGTGCATGGACCACGGCTGATGCCTTCTGTGAGCCCAGCACGGCATTTTCGGCGATTCCGTGATGCCACCACAGATTCAGGGTTAATTAAGTCCGTGAACATTACACTGAATTCTGTGAGATCAGGTTGTACAAGCACATATGTGAAAAAGTAGACTGCTTGTTATTCATTTTAAGGTAATATGTTGACTCAATACAGTTATTAACTGAATGAACACAGAGACCTGAATACTTGGCACATGATACACAATGACGGTGCCAATCAGTGAATAGTGTTTGAGTATGAATGGATCATTTTGAGTAAAAAATGAACTCCAGATGTCACAAAACAGCAAGTTACTTAACCTAACAACAAAAGCAATTGTCATATAATCGCATCTATGCAGTGTTTTTAACCACATAATGTTTATTTTATGCTTTAGACATTTAAATACACATAAGTACTAGTAAAACAATACATAATAGAGTTCGTAAAATACACTCAGATGTTTATGGAAGCAGCAATAACAATCCATTCAAATATAATTTTCAGACGTGTTTTATTAAGATCAAATACACATAGTGTAAGTAACTATAAAGTTCACTCTATTCTTCTCCCATCTCACCCGCCACTTACTTGCATGTATTTTGCGAGAAATTGATGAATTTACGTGATGTAAATCGGACTGACAGGACTCTCTGAACTGCAGCGCGAACAAACATGGCGGCGCCCATATCACATTACAGATCACGATCAAGATAATTTAGAACTGTTTTTAAACGATAAAACATACTCATTTGCACATATTTGTGAATCGGAATATCAGATAGTTGATTATATGGTAAGCAAGTTTATGAATATTTTGAATAAAAAAGGAAAAACGAAATAAAAGCGATACATCTGTCATACAGTGTTATTGTGGCCGCTGTGTGTCACGTGACAATCATGACGCGTCGCCATGGAAACATTAAGGGGAAACGTTCTAAAATAACGGTCGCCTAAAAAAAACTCACTCTGGGGGGACTGCTGGAATATTTGAGATGGTCCTCACTGCAGAACACAAGATCCAGGGGGTGGAGTTGGATCTAGATCCAACTCCTCCCACCTTACATAGACCTAAACCTACCCGTCTCCACCCCCTGATCCATAAACCCACCCATCCCCACCCCTAAACCTACCAGTCTCCACCCCCTGGATGTGGATCCAACTCCGCCCCCTGGATCTTTTGTTCTGCAGTGAGGGGCTACTGGAATATTTTAAACTCACCACTGAAAAGGTTAAACAATATTTGTAAAAATAACAAACAATTCCAAGTAAAATATACTTATAAGTTCAAACTTTAAATCCTACAAGCTTAAATTGAATACTAATATTGAATTTACTCTTTTATTTAAATTCTTGCCTGAACTAAATTATTTAAAACTACATTTGTTTTTCTGTAGTATTTACTTCACCACAAAATCATTTTTATCAGTGTTGATGAGCATAAAAGTCTCCATTAAAACAAACAAACAAACAAACAAACAAACAAAAAAAAACATTAAAAATCTTACTGATCCCAAACTTTTGAATGGCAGTGTAGCTATAGAGAATATAATTTAGATGAAAATGACAACATCATGAACATAACATAAAGTTACAGATTTACTTTTTAGTCATTTTTACAAGATATTTTACACAAGATAACTAAAGCCTTAACTCATCAGCAGCAGGGTGACATGACAATCGTATCCTCTGTTTGACAGACTTCAGGATACCTTGTTATTTAGATGAGATTAAAGCTTTAAAGGTTCTATGAGGTTGAATCCTGAATGTTTATAAGTAAACACACTTGTGTCCACTTTTTTAATCCTCATGTCAAGTGCAAACTATACATGACCAAACTGCTGTAACTGCTTTGTATTTGGACAACAGGGGACAACAGATAAACTCAGTGTTTGTGTATGTGTTTATTCAGGTGTCTTTGTTCACATTAAATGTTCAGCTGTAGTCAGCTGCGTACTACATCTAATTTTAAAACAAACCTGTTGACAATGGTAATGTGTTTAAAGACGAAAATGCTTTGCTTTAATGCATTTTTACATTAAAATGTTCTATTCTTCAGTAGAGAGTTGTCATAAAATGCAAGCTGGGGCCAAAATGCTTTTTTTTATGATATCATGACTTTCAGTCTGCTAATGAATGACAAACCATCAAACTATACTACTTTTATGTCATAAAAAGTATATAAATACCGCATATGAAATCTAAGGTGTGATCAGTGGATACAGTAGTGCAATATCCTTTTGCCTAATTTTCTGACCCAAAAAAGCAAAAGTAAATGCGGACATACAGTATGTCAATCCTGAAGTTAAACTCATTTCCCTGAGACCTTACCATCTGCTGACCTCATTCAAACTTGACCACAGGTTTTACTTACAGTACATTTAAATGAAACATTGTTCACAGCAACCAAGAGAACAAAAAATCACTAACAATATGTTTTAACATGTATGTGTGTGCGTGATTCATTTATGCTACTAATCAAAAGTTTGGGGTCAGTAAGATTTTATAAAGACATTAATACTTTTATTCAGCAAGGACACATTCGATTGATAAAAAGTGACCGTAATTTTTTTTTATAATGTTACAAAACATTTACATGAATTACTGCTTTTTGACCTTTCTGTTTATCAAAGAATCCTACAAAATATCTAATGGTTTCCACAAAAATATTAAGCAGCCCACTGTTTTCAGCATTGATAACAAGAAATGCTTCTTGAGCACCTAATCAGCATATTAGAATGATTTCTGAAGGATCGTGTGATACAGAAAACTGGAGTAATTCCACCACAAGAACAAATGACATTTTAAAATACACTAAAAATTAAAAGAATTATTTTAAATTGTAATAATTGTAACAAAATTACTGTTTTCACTTTATTTATGATCAAATAAATGCAGCCTGGGTGAGCATAAAAGGCTTACTTCAAAAACATTTAAAAATTTTGTATATGCTGCTAGCAAGCTGTTATTTATTTAATTTAAAAATATATATATTTATTAACAATTTCAAACATTATTTCCCAGAAGAAAAAGCAGTCACTTTGACTACTTGGCCCAATGGCAGGAGACTCAGACCCACTCACTTGAAGTGAAGTTGTTCAAATATCATAACAAATATAAACTGAAAACCTATTTCCCTCCAAAGGAAGATCTTTCTTTTAACTGAATTGTTAAGGACAGGCGTGTGAATGGATTCAGAGAAAGCAGCTGTTCAAAAGCCGATAATTTTTTTCCAGGCAAAACAGGTGGAACACTTCGCGCAGCATGTATTTCATACTTTTGTGTGGCCAATGTGACATCACTAACAGAAAAGGTTTAAAAGCGGACAAGTGTTCGGCAGCTCACCCGAGTCAACATGTTCGCCCTCATCCTAGCATCAGTGCTCATTGCTAGCGGTAAGAAGTCTGAACACCTGAACAGAAGTGCTCAGGAGACTTAGACTTAGTAGTCTGCAAAATAACGATTACAGATATTGTTCTATTATATATGTACCTGGCATAAAGGTTTTATTCTGAATTTCTACTGCAGCCTTTGGGTGTGGAAAACCTCCCATTGAACCTCTCAGCTCTCGTGTGGTCAATGGAGAGGAAGCCAGGTCCCACAGCTGGCCCTGGCAGGTATGTACTCTCGCACCATTTTGTCTGTCTTTATTTCTCATTCCCTCCCATTACTACCTCTGGTCTCAAAAATAGCCACCCCTTCTGCCACAGTTTTGCTTTCCACACTTTGCCGTTACACCCTTTCCCTCTCTTCATTACATTTATGCATCATTCAAGGTTTATATTTCATAGGTTAATGCATTCCATGGGACTCAAACCCATGATGATGTTCCATGGCAATCAAACCCATGATCAAATTCATGATCTTGGTGTTGCTAGTGCAACGCTCTACTGTTTGAGCAATCAAATTCAGCATGCATCTGTATGTTTAATGAGCGTTTTATGTGTCCCATGATTAGATCTCTCTGCAGTATCAGAGCGATAGCTCATGGCGTCACACTTGTGGAGGATCTATCATTGCTGAAAACTGGGTGATGACTGCTGCTCACTGCATCAGGTGTCCAATCCATTGTTCATCTAATATTTTAATCTTTGGTTGGAACAGAGTTCAATTAAACAGCACTAACAACATGAACTCATTTTTTAATTGTGTTCAAAGTTGTGAACTTGAGGACATTAATATAGCTTTCAACTGAATTTTAATCTTTAACCATCATGCATTTTCTCTCCTGTAGTTCTGAGCGCAACTACAGGGTGTATGTTGGTAAGCATGACCTGTCAGCAAACGAGGACGGCGCAAAGGCCATCAGTGCACAGAAGATCATTGTGCACGAGAAATGGAACTCCTTGTTTGTGTCTCTTGGGTAAGTATTATACTTTGGAGAACTTTACATTATGTCATATTTCATTTTAGGCCTAACTAATAGTGAATAGGAAGGTAAACATGTTGCGTCGATATACATTAGTTAAATTCATATATGTGGCCCTGGACCATAAAACCAGTCACAAGTAGCACAGGTATATTTGTAGAAATAGCCAAAAATACATTTTATGGATCAAAATTATCGATTTTTCTTTGAGATATTTTGTAAATTTCCTACCTTAAATATATAAAAACTAACAAACTGTAAATCAATTGAAAGCTTATTTATTCAGCTTTTAGATGACGTATAAATCTCAATTTTTAAAAATTGACTTTTGTGGTTAAGGCTCACATATTTAAAATTTTTGGAACTTATTAATTAGGTTATTATGGCATTCCGTGGTCAAGTATTTTTGTATGAAGACCACTATACTGTAAAATTGCTGTAAAACTGACTGTTGATAGGCAACTCATTTCCATAATAAAATAATTTTTTTACACCATATTTTTAACATAAATGTTGGCACAGCCATTTTTAACTTGAATGTGCAAAGCTTTCACAGTGTCGTTTGCTTCCAGTTACTGTAGCTGGACAAAAACAGTCCATTGTGCTGCTTGACATTGCAAACTGTTGGTTGTTTTTATATTTTGATTTATTATAATAATAAGAAACACAATGGTTTGTTGAGCAAATAATATTATCATTCACTACACTTTATTTTTCTTCTAGTTCCATTCCTGTAGTAATAATGGATTTTAAGTCTCACTCAACGGGAAATAGCTTGAAAAATAAGGTAGATTTAAAAAAAAATGTGATTATATAAAAACTCAAATCAGTTTTACTTTATATATATTGTACAGTCAGTCTGTGATTATCGCCCTGTCAGGTTTATTGTGTGACACAGTAAGTGTAAACAACAGCTCTCACTTGTGATTCTTGTGCTCATTCAGAAACGACATTGCCCTGATCAAGTTGTCCGAGCCTGTGACACTGAGTGATACTGTTCAGCTGGGCTGCGTTCCTCCTGCTGGCTCCGTCCTCGAAAACAACTACCCCTGCTATATTACAGGCTGGGGGAGACTCTCCAGTAAGTGCTTGTGCACACAAGTCCTGACATAAATGAGTGTAAAACTATTTGGAATATTCTTCGTGTATAAAACAAAGCTGAAATTTTGCCATGCTTTAGTGTTTGTGAGGTAATCTGTACAGAGCATCAAAAAACATACTGTGGTTGTGTCCCAGCTGGAGGCCCTCTTCCTGACAAACTGCAGCAAGCACTGATGCCCGCTGTGGATCACGCCACCTGCTCCAGGTTTGACTGGTGGGGTTCCAGTGTCAAAGAAACCATGGTCTGCGCTGGTGGAGACGGCGTTGTTGCTGGCTGCAATGTGAGTAAATTTATTCTGTCTGTGTTCATTTATAAATTATCTTGTGCCACATCATTTTTTAAACATCTGTTAGCTTATATTTACAGAGTAACTTTTTACAGAGCATTATCACTCAAGCAAGAGTGTTTTTGTTCCAAATTTTCAGGCGATTGTGAGTGTAATTGATTTCATATAACAGTGCCAGCACAATAAATGAACAGTTGATATTGTGCAACTTACATTTTAGACACAATGTTGCCAGTAACCTTTCTGAATATCGTTCCAAACCAAACCATAAAAGAAATCATCTACATATTGTTTTGCTCCTGAATGAATCTGTGTTTTTGAACGAATCAGCTGACAATGACTCACTCGTATAAAATATAATCACTTGCCTATTGGCTAAACCATTTAAACTGCAGAAAGCGTCACTAAAAATGCTCTTGGAACGCCGTGCACAAATCAAGTCAAATTCAAATACTAAAACAAATTTTTGTATGATAAAAATATTTGTACACACTTTTGTGTGTGTCGACTACATATAAGTAATTTTTTTGTTAACGTCCCTCAGGGTGACTCTGGCGGTCCCCTGAACTGCAAGAACTCTGCCGGTGTCTGGGAGGTGCACGGTATTGCCAGCTTCGTTTCGGGTATGGGCTGTAACACTGTGAAGAAGCCTACTGTTTTCACCCGTGTGTCCGCTTTCAATGACTGGATCGACAAGGTACACCATGATGCTTTAACAGAAGCAATGTATTCACAACACTGTGTAGGATTTAATGCATAGAGTTTAGATACTAATACAGTTCTTTAATTTCTAAGGCTATTCTGTTTAACAAATCCCTGAGCTTTGGAAATGACATAAAGAATATTAGAGAGACTGGCATGCACTCTTAAAAATAAAGGTGCTTCACGATGCCATAGAAGAACCTTTTTGTCTAAATGGTTCCATAAAGAACCTTTAACATCTCAGATTATAAAAAGATAAGGAAGAGATGGTTCTTTAAAGAACCTTTGACTGAATAGTTCTTTGTGGAACCAAAAATGGTTCTTCTATTGCATCGCTTGAAGAACCTTTTGAAGCACCTTTATTTTTAAGAGTGTGTGATGAATTATACATATGAATAATTAATTACATATGCAGAATAGATTTTTCATTCCTTTTCCTCTTTGTCTATTTAAGGTCATGATGAACAATTAAGATGAACCAAGGAAAAAGTAAATAAATACATACTGGCTCAACAAGGAATCAACTACTTCCATCATTTTTTTCCTTTCACACTCTCCCACACTGTTGCAATACAAACTGCCAAATGTTTGCCAGAATATTAATCTGAACGTCAATTAACTGAATGTAAGCATCTCCCGGTTAAGTACCTGAGAGTTTCTATGTTGCACCTATGTCAAACATGATGCATATGGTCAGATATGGTATTTAAAAGATTGCTGTACCTCAGAAAACAATAGATCATTTGGCCAAAGGAGGTGAGGCTATCTATGATCACTTCCCACTCAAGTGTAGGAGGAAGGGATGATAATCATGACCTGCTGACATGCAACAATATCATGTGAAAACAGCACATGGATGATGAGGGATCTGTGGTTTTAAGTGAAGATGTGTGTTTATCATTGCCAAATTCTCAAACATAATTTAAAGATAATGTTAAGTGACTGTCAGCGGTAAAATTTAGAACCACAGATATTGAGGGAAACTAATCAGATTAGAGCTTTTGATTCATTAATGTGGTTCAAAAATCTTTGCATGAATGCTTCTGTACCTCGTTTTGCTCCACATGAGACTTGGGAAATGGTAAATTCTGAAATTCAAAAAGTGTTTATGTGTGCAAGATTGGAGTGCAACAAGGATTGTTTTGGGACGTGGGATGTGAAATGAATCTTTACAGTTATTTCTCATCCCTGATTTTTCTACGAGGCAAATTACAGGAAACTCTTTGCTTCTCAAAGAGCCTGACATTCTGAGGGTGAAGCATCTCTCTCTCTGCTGCTTTCTGTACTCCTAATGGCTCCATGGGGACTCCTGATGGCTCCTGACTTGTTAGTGGTAAACCATAAAGAAAACATTTAATAGCTGCTCTAAACTGCATTCTTCAGCACAAATGCCTTTAATACTGTATTGTATCTTTAAAGGAGCACACAAACATATTTATGGTTCTTGTTCATGTCATAATAAATAAAATATATGTGCTTGTATAAAATCTTCAACAATAGCTTATTACATACACACAGGACTATAAATGTACATATTCCTAAAAATTCAGATCCGGGCCCACTACAAGACCTAAATAAACTTTCCATTTGGGCCATTGATTAATTCATTTTATTAATTAAAATGTTAATTAATTTTAGCTAAACAATCTTCAACTTTATTACATTAACTCATATGGAACAACTCTTATGACATCAAGAAAACAGCTTTTTTTGTATTTATTTTGGTTGTTTTCTTTCTTTTAAAACAATTACTGCATCAATGCATTTTTTACTTTCTTCATTAACCATGCATAATTATTTGAATCAACAAACCTAGTAGCTATAAGGAAAGGTAGCTAATAGCCTGTCTGTAGGGACTTTGAATAGATTGGTTTAACCTCTCCCAAAACTGAATAGTTGGTTGCATCTCTAAATATGCACATTTGTAAAGCTGAAAAGAATTATATTTAAACACGAAGCAGTCGTCTCCCAGACATACTGTGGCACAGTCTGCGCCTGCCTTCCAGACAGTGCGCGCGGGGACATTCACGTCGTCTGGGACGCTCGTGTTGCTATTGGTTTACAGAGTTTAACGTTTGTTTTCGTTCTCAGGACAACACAATGACAACCACGCCTACAGGCACTGACTGCAGGGAGACTGAGCTCTAGGTTCAGAATAACGCCACAACATCTGCATATTAGTTACACTTGAAAAGTAAATATTGCGTAAGCAAATGTCACTAGTGAGATCTCTCAGTAGCTGACGCTTCAAATCAACCCGATTCATTGGATGCTGAACACGCGCAGACACGGACCCGTCTGTATCTACGTCTCTGGCGAAAACTTTTTGATCCGACTGCACATCCTACCTTAACTTGATTCATATGATCGGTCGGCATCAGAAGTGCTTGGAAATATGTAAAAGATGCGGGTAAGTTCACTTTTCAAAAGCAGCATCGCCATAACAGCAGATTTTACGCTCGGGATGAAATGAAAGACTGCAGCTTGACGCGAGGCGGCTCGCATCGTGTTGTTTTGAATGGAGAGCACCATCTTCACATTTTATAAACAGGCAAGTTCGTCGTTTCGTAGCGTTTATTACTTAAATATGATGTAAAGTCTTAGATAACCATTTTCTCAATCAGTTGAATGTAGTCTTATCTGCTGTATTTAGTATTCAGCAGCAGTCAGCGGTGGTGCTGCCACAGTACTGTGGGACAGACAAGTGTTTCATTGTTCCCCTCATTTAGGGGGGTAGAGCTGTTTTTCTCAGTTAAACTAGTACTAGTAGACGACTTCAACTAGTTGTTTTGTCCTATTTCTGAGAAGAAAACAACAATAATGGAAACTATTTACTTTAATGACCGTATTCTAGCACAATTTGAGTAGACCTAATAGATGTATTTGTTACAACATTGTTACAACTTCTTGTCACTAAGCAGCTATTTTGTTTTCTCATGATTACTGTAACGCTTTGAACACTTGGCAACAACTTTGCATTTTCCCTCCAAATAGCTGTAGATCAGATGCTCAAAGATATCTTGGCCTTGTGAACATATGAATGTTGTTTCATCTGGAACAGAAGCACAGGCATATATAAATACTGCCCACAATAAAATGTATTCTATGTATCTTTCAAAGCTAACTGACAAAACCTTTTGTATTTGTGGGTGGTTTTAATTTAGCTGTTTATGTTAACTTTTCACCTCTCATAACTATCATCAATAAAACAATCAATAAAACTTAGCATCTATCTATTCTCCAAACAGCCTTTTCTATGTTGGGTTGCAGGGAAAATAAGCATTTTACTTTGTTATTCTTTATTTATAGCTCTGTATTAAAACAAAGTAAAATTCCACAGCTTTTATCAGATGCCTAATGTTCATGTTGGACTGTGGCTCATCGATTTCCACTCAGCTCATTATTGATTAGAAAGTCACTGATTGTGACTAGCTTGGCTTAACTACAGTATGTAAGTCAAAGTGCAGTTTACATTTTCAGACCTATATATAACACCAGTTGGAGCCTTGATGAGAGCAGAGATCTTACATTATGTCCTCTGATTTGCAAAGAGTTTTTATAGAAGCATTATCAGGTCTGCATTATTCAACAGCACATGGAGCTGTGATAAGAGGACCGATGCAGGGAGGGTGTTTGTTTCTGGAGAGACACTCAAAGCATATTGCTAGTAAAATGATATCGTTCCCTAAGTGCCCTCGTTACTCCGAACCCTTGAAGACTGTATGAGGAACATGGTGTTCACTCCATTTAAAGTGCAATAAGATTGGGTTAAATTCTCCATTTAGTTTAGTAGAGTAACATTGGCCTAAACTTGCGTTCTAATGTTGAGTAGAATCTTTCTTTCTCAGCCAAAGAAATTGAAAGAATTTCACAAAGAGTGAACAAGAGGCATCATTTGTCTTCAAATTTTCTGTGAAATCTTTATTCTTCGGTTCATTTGTTTTTCTCATAACTTGAAGCCTGAGCTCCCTACTGTGGCAGTGAAAGAGCAAGAAGAGAGAGAGAGAGAGAGAGGTTGTTGCTCATCAATCTTACAAATGTGTTGTCTCACTTCAAGCTCAGTAATAACCGCTGTCTGCCGGGGCTCTTAATTTGAGGGTGATGAGAGTGGAATTGCTCTGGATTGACACTCCAACAGTAGTCTGAGCTCTGAAAAGAGAACTGACCTGAACTGGTCGAGAAAACAACTGGAGATGAGGTTAGAAACTAGTCTTGCTGTAGATACATGAACTTTAGGTAGAGGACAAACTCTCAAAATTGGTAAATCACTGCCAAACTTATATATTTTCCCGAAAAATGTGTCTATGAGAGGAAATGGGTTTGAGTTGCACATCATTCATCACATTTTTATTTAAAAATGTATTTTGCAGCACTGCAAAATGTCAATGTTTTGTCACATTGCTATCATTAAAGCAAAAGAGAGAAACTAAATACTATGACAAGTTTTCATTCAAACTGAAATGCTGACAATATAATTTGTAATAAATATGTTGTATTCATTTAGAAAAAAATGCAAAACATTTTCACTAGTGGTCTCATGATCTTTGGATCCCACTGTATGTATATGTTTTCTTTAAAAGTGAGTAAACTAATGACATTTAAATCTAAATATACATTGTTGCATTAAGAAAATATAGTTGTCTTTGTTTTTTTAGGAATCATTCAGAGGCTGAGGACGTTTCCTTTTGGATCTGGCTACATAAACAAGACAGTCAGCCTTTGTAGAGATGCAAACCTTTGATCAGTAGATCACTCTTACTCACTGAAGGACCAGATGGTGTTGCTGGCTCTGTCAAGAATCATGAAAAATAGCAGCAGAAATTGAAGCATGGTAACCTATTGTGATGAACTGTGATTTCATGTGTCTTCCCTAAACTTGAACATCAGATTCTGGAGGTCAACTCACCATGGAGACAGAACTAAGAGCTGGACTGTCCCCAGCTGCCATAGTGGCCATTGTGTGTAACTCAGTAGTAGCTGTGCTTATTCTCATTCTCTTTGTCATACTCTATAAGGCCTGCAAAATTCCCAACTCTCCGGAGAGGGCCCCAGTGCTGGCAGAGTCTCAAGAGCCACAGAGAACTGAACAAAAATACTTATTAACTGCAGCTTGAAATTAAAAAAAAAAAAAAAAAAAAAGTGAATATATTCACAGGGGCTGGAGGAATATTTTAATAGTCACCTGTGTAAATGTGAAATGCACGTATAACGTACAAGTTCTTACATGAATTTTTGGAAAACCACATCATTGGCAGGACTATGGAATTTACCTAATTTTTTTTTTTTGTTAAAGAGGATCACACTTACTATGTTTATTCAGCATTAAAAGTTGCTCATCAAACATCTGAAATATCTGATTCACTTGTGGTTTTACTTTGTTGCATTTTTTTGCATTGCATTTTTCATCTTTTGCATTTTGAATCTTAGCTGCCTCTATGGCAAATCTGTCATAAATCACGCTATTGTCATTTGGTGCTAGACTCATGTTTTTGTTAACGCAGAGCTTGTGTTTAGAAGAATGCAATGCATCTCACTATTTTAACATTTTATACTAATACAAAATAAAAATAGAAAAATGGAAACTCGTTCATAATTTATTTTTGTGTGTGTTTGAGTTTTGAATGATTTCCAAGGTTATAAGATAACGCACATTGAAATAAATGGATGATGCATGAGATATATTAAAAACAAAGTCCATTTAACACCAACTTTTCTTTGTTTAAGCTTGTATCTTGCATTAGCTTTGCACTTGTGTGTTGTTGACGATTTGCAACTGGAGGATCATTACGTAAAGACACCAAAGCCTCTTATCTATTTTACTGTGCTTGGACACAGTCCATCTGGTAGTCTATTTATTGCTCTTCATTGGACATCTAGTCACTTTCTGCTGGTCTTAGATCAGTTCCTTGTTCTCGTGCCCAACCTTAACTAACAAAAAGTTCATTTTTTTCCAGCCAAGGGCCATGTGCGCTGCTGATCTCCAGTTCAAGTTATAGTTCTCATCTAAGATACATAATTTACCAAGCAAACAAGGAAAGTTTTGTTTGAAGAAATAGAGTGGCAAAAGTAGGAGATGGAGACTGTGAGGAAAGGGAAAATATTAAAGTGTAATTTGAGCATGTTTACTGTATGTTGCCTGAAACCCCACAGGGCATCAATAGTGAGCAATGACATCGGGTTTACACTATTGTTTATAGGTCAGTAGGGTGAAAATAATGAACTGTACAAACAGGTTTCGGCATGCAGGTGTTAAGGAAGGCTTTCTATCCACTAAGACTCTACAGCATTACATCTCAGTCCTGATAGGATTATGAGACACTTCAGGAAGGCATAAGAGCTCAGCCATGTGAAAGGTTACTGGTAAAATTTACCATGATTATAACAAGCGCAGCATACCAAGTGGTTTTTACTCTGTCACAATATCAGAATAAAAAATTGCAAAACTTGTATGTTTAGCTTGTTTAGTTGCACCTTTGTGTTTATGCACTTTTAAGAGGTATGAAATAGTGTCAGTTTAACTAAATAATATTTGTCTGTAGATATGTATATATAGTGTCTGTCAGCAACAGCCTATTTATGTTAACGTGATAATGAAAGGTTACCAAATGGTTTTTGATATCAGATTTGTATCTTTGGATATCTTCACTGGAAATAGTTTGACATGACTGCAGATCCTATATATAAGTATAAAAGTTTAAATGGCATGATTTAAAAGCAAAATTTAGTTGTTTCCTACTGTGGCCGAGTGAGCTCAACGCGCTGCAAATAGAAAAAAACACTTGCAAATTAAGAAAACAACTTCCTCAATTTTACAACACACACGCTGCAAATGCTCACAACAACCAAATAAAGAAATGCGATGCAAATAAAATTCGGTAACACTTTACAATAAGGTTTCATTTGTTAAAATTAGTTAATGTATTAACTAATATGAACAAACAATGAACAATACATTTATTACACTATTTATTCATCTTTGTTAATGTTAGTTAATAAAAATAGAGTTGTTCATTGTTTGTTCATGTTAGTTCACAGTGCATTAACTAATGTTAAAAAGCACAACTCCTCGTTTTAATAATGCATTAGTAAATGCTGAAATTAACTTTAACTAAGATTAATAAATGCTATAGAAGTATTGTTCATTCTTAGTTCATGTTAACTAATGAACCTTATTGTAAAGTGTTACCTAAAATTCTTTATTTGGTTGTGTTGTGAACATTTGCAGTGCGTTTCTTTATTTGTTTGTGTTGTGAGCATTTGCACCGCCTGCTGTCAAATTGATGAAGATGTTTTCTTGATTTGCTGGTGCTTTTTCTATTTGCATGTGTTTTCTGAAGTTGCAGCGCGTTGAGCTCTCTCAGCCACCGTATGTTTCACTTAATATAGCCTAATACGTAATGTACAATAACTATTCATTACCTATTCAAAACCATAACCCGAGGGAATGATGTTCAAGTCTCACTGTTTTGTCTGCAATGCACATTTACTTGGGGAGTCATGTGACTGGACTTTTAGAAATAGAAATCTAATCAAACTTTGTTTTTTCAGGTTGTTTAACAAACATTCTCAATGCATTTTTATGATTTCAACATGAAACGGAGTTGTTTTCTACTTGCAATTTGTCCTTCTTTTTGTTGTTACAGAAAGATTTGTTTGAGGGAAAAAACTGTAGTAATGACACATAGTAGCTTTAGAACTGCTTTGCCCTGAGGTGGAGTACAGAAAACAAAGTGAAGAATTACATAACAACATTACGGGCCACTGGAATAAAATCCAGATTACTAATAAACCATAATCTGCATTCCCATCTGTGAGGATGTCATGGTTGCATATATTTTGCTGAGGACCAGTGCAACACATACATTCCCCTCAGAATTAGAGAATATCTTTATGTGTCCACTGACATGTATGAAAGCAAGCATCTATGTGTATATTTGTACATCTGACTGCAAAGGGTACATAGCTATGATTGAAGCAAACACTCAGGCTAAGATTGTTTATAATAAGACAGAGAGTCTCATCCCAACTGTTTATATGGGGTTCCACATGGACTATTAGAATGGGTAACCGCTTAACCCCTTAGAGAGGCTATCAAAGAGATCATAAAATACAAATATGAACTCTCACAACAGCAACTATTACTCATTTTCTTTTTCCAGTATTGTGTGTAATGTTCTTATCTCAGTTATTGCATCTTTTCTTGACCTATAATATTTCTACAGCTAGCTTAACAATTGCAATCAAGGATCTCATTTTGTATGCTCAATAACAATCAGGGAACACTATCATCACATTTAACAGTGGTAACACTTTACAATAAGGTTCATTAGTTAAACATTAGTTAATGTATTAACTAACATGAACTAACCATGAGCAATACATTTGTTACTGTATTTACTAATCTTCGCTAACGTTAGTTAATAAAAATACAGATGTTCATTGTTAGTTCATGTTAGTTCACAGTGCATTACCTAATGTTAACAAGATTTTAATAATGTATTATTAAATGTTGAAATTAACATTAACAAAGATTAATAAACGCTGTATAAGTGCAGTTCATTATTAGTTCATGTTAACTAATTTAGTTAACTAATGAACCTTATTGTAAAGTGTTACCAACATAGTTTTAGTTAAGCCAATCTAACCAATTCCTCCATTATTATATTGAATAACTAAAATATGAAACATTTGATAACACTGTTTTATATATTCAGGAATGCTTTTAAAACATACATTTAATCCTTCTGCAAGAAGATGCAACATTTACTGTAATTTTGTAAATTTATATGACTTGATGTTAGTAACATATCAGTATATAATGCTCAGAGTTAATGCCACAGCGGAATGATCCTTTTCATATTGCTCATAACCTTTGCCAGGCTGGTAATGTGACTAATTTCTGAAATATTCCTCAGTAAAATGTTTGATTTTTTTTTATGCTTTGTTGGTTAGCGCCATCTACTGGCCAAATACCTTTCCACGATTATAGTCAGGAATATAACGGGAAAACACAGTTCAACATTAAAATAGAAGGGAATGTGAAGAACGCAGTTCATGGAGATTACATAAACTCTGCATTTATTTATTTTTGTTAACATTTAAATTTGTTTAATTTCTAGTCAGTGCTCGATTAAAAGTAACCAGTTGAGTTATGTTGAGTTGGGATTAAAAGTAATTGTTAGAAAAGAGGAAAAAATAATTTATCTGGGAGTGCCTTTATCACTAGAAAATGACATTTTTATCTACCTTGTTCTGAGAAAAACTAAAGAGGAGAACAAACCCAGTTTAAAATGAGGGGGTGTCCTGACCTGAGAAACCTAGGGAGTTAAACAGGGCAGGACAACAGAAATTTCCCAAAAAGCCAAATAGCTATTAGACTAGCAAACATTGCCTATTTATTATATTCTAACATTGCCTGTTTTTAAGCTTGCTCCCATACAGGCCTTATAGGCAGTTTTATTAGGTACTATCCAGAAGCTGTCCAGGGTCCTGAAGTCATTTGCCCTGTGCTTGGTATTGGACAGGTGCATAAAGCACGGCCCACCTCTTTCAATACTGTAGACACTCAAATAGACACTGTTCCTCAAATCCCGTTAATAAAAACATCTTTGTTTGCATTCCCTGCTTTCCAATCCCTAACCGCCATCCCTGATCACAGGTTCGACATGGTCTGCAAAACAACAACATCCCACACAAAATCTTGCCATCTCGAGGTTACACACACACCGAGATAATCCTGCACGATGTCTGTGTCTGATTCTAGTCTTGGGTGGAGCAGACATCGCTCGATGGCGTTGAGTGGGGCGGAATCCGTGGTGCTGCTCGCGTCTCCAGACTCGTTTCTCCCGGAAGTGGGTGGTTAAGTCGCCACTCGGTCACTGCTGGCTAACGAGCGATCGCTGGGATGAAGGAGAGTCGGGGACATTCTTGGGGCTGACAAATATCCGACGACAGAGCTGGGAGATTTCATTTTTTTAACCAATTAGTTGCGGTATATCCGCTGAAATCCACCACAAACGCTCACAAAAAGGCTCAGACACCCCGCCGCCAAGATGATGGAAGAAATCGACAGATTTCAAGTGCCGACCGAGGCAGAGATGCAGCCTTTTGTAAGTTAAACCAAACTGACTCTTTAACAACCGATTAAATCACAAATGTTGTCAGTATGCGGTTTTAATAACGTTTTGAAGAGCGAACGGTAGCTCAATATGAACCAGCGACACATGGAGTATTTCATTAGTCTCATGTTGTGCCATCACAGACCGTTTTTTTTTTTTTTTTTTTATAAAATGGCAAATATCTTGTATTACGAGAGATCGATGATGGCGCTTCTATGTCTGATGTATGTTTTGCTAGCTAATGTAAGGATGCTACTGTGATGCTGCGCACTGAGACTGTGTGTGTCTCCCTGCATCGAAAACAACATCTGCTTCATTTTATTTTATAACTTCAGCTCAACTTGTTCTTATATTTATTCGTATTTCCATCGTAACGCTGTCTGTAACGTTCATTTGAAATACTGTTAATATTACGTGATGTTTCATCAATCTCGTAGAGGCCTTTACCGCCTTAGATTGCTTCATCATGCAGAATACGTGCTAAGGTACCTGAATAATGTCCATACCCCTCCCACCCATGACAAATTCATCAATAATTCTCAGGAAAATAACCAGCTCTGCTCGAAGAGACATCTGGATGGCCCATATTTAACCCATGACCTGTACAGCAGCTGTCAGCGTACCTCTGGTTAGTTATAGATCAGTGGTTCTCATCTGTTATTGCTTCAGGACCCAGATTTTCCATTGGTCATCAAGTGGAGACCCAACACAATATCAAACTGTTTATCATAGAGACGTAAACAACAGTAGGCTACTTCAGATCTGAAATTAAAATGATTTATATTAACTGCATAGGCCTAATAATGTGCATATGTATTCATGCAGCAGACTAAATAGTAAAATTCTAAATGTTAACATTCAATTATGTCACACTTTCTCTATTCAACCACATAAAATATATTATGGATGGAAATGAACATATATTTAAAGGTTAAGTATGCAGTTTTTGCTTACCTGTCGAGAAGTAGGCCTTTATTTTTTATTATTGAGACCATACTATCAAAATCCTCCATCTTGTAAAAAAGCCACCAGTGTTTACCGTTGTTTTACCCCTCTGTCTGTCTTACCCCTTTGTTTTAGCAAGTCTTCGAATTTTGGCTTGTACTGTCTGTAACCGAATCTGAATATTATTATGCATTAAAGGCGTCACGGTCTCACACCGGCTAAACACCCGCTGGCTCAGCCTGCTACAGTAGCCACGCCCAAACTCTCGCTATTGGTTGAACTGGAAAGAGATTGACGGATCGGAATGAACTGCTCTAAATGTTTAATTGTGCCTGGGAGGCTCGATGTTTACACTTTTTTTGGTTGCTAAACCCATGAAAGAACAATACCCTCGGTTAAGAAAATCTATTTTGATATACAAAAAAAATTAAAAAAAATCTTTTTAGATACTCTGGGTCTGGAACCCATTTTTTTGGTTGTGACACACTGATTTAGTGTATATTATATTATATAGTATGATGAACAATGCAATATGTACAGTTTTTGCACTCAGTGTATCAAAATGTGTTGCACTGCACCTATATTTTTTCATCCTATTTCCAGTTTGAATGGATTTAGGCTTTTGAAATTTTGAAATGATTTGCCACAATTCTTGGCCTGTTCCTATTTGAAGTTGGCAGATTGCACCCTTTGTTTCTGAAAATATTGTGTTTCCTTTCACATCAGTCCCAGGGTGTCATAATGAGCTGGGAGAAATCAAACAGTAGAAATAAAGTGAAGCTTTGTTCATCCACATTGATCAAAGTGGACAGAGCAAGGCTCTTGTCAAGAAGAACAGACATCAAATAAAATTGACTTAATCGATAAAACTAGACTGCCTTGACACTTTTTCCCCTTTTCCATCAGGATCCAGCATCATCGACCACATCAGAGGCAGACTCAGATACTAGGGAGAGTGAACCTGCTACTCTCAACTATAAACCTTCTCCTCTCCATATGAAGATAGGTGAGTTGTGGGATTGTTTATACCGAAAAAAGGCCAAAGCTATGCTTTTATTTGAAGCAATTTTTGCAATTGTTTCATATGACATGATTCAAATATAAGCATGTCTAATATTGTTTTTATTTTTATTTTTCACTCTGTAAAGACAAACAGAGAGAGTTGGTTAGGAAAGGGTCACTGAAAAATGGCAATGCTGGAAGCCCTGTCAATCAGCAACCCAAGAAAAATAACGTGATGGCCAGAACAAGGTACAAACAAGAGAAAATGATCACAGTCTTCACTGTATACATAGTCTGTTTTATTTCACATTCATTGAAAAGCCTCTCTCTATTTCTCTTACCATCCAGGCTAGTGGTTCCCAATAAAGGCTACTCTTCTTTAGACCAGAGTCCAGATGAGAAACCTTTAGTTGCTCTAGACACAGACAGGTAACACTCTTCACTCATCCTTTACTGATTTTATTTATGCTCCCACTGGCCACAGGCCTCAAACTTACTGTTTTCACTTACCTTGCAGCGATGACGACTTTGACATGTCTAGATATTCCTCGTCAGGATACTCGTCAGCCGAGGTGAGGTCTCTAAGGGAACAGGTACCTATGAACTCTGGTTAATGTCCTAAGCCCCATACCACAAGCCTCATGACAGTGGATTTCCTTCTCAAATGTCACTCACAATCTTGTATGCTCTAAATTCCCTTTTGTTTTAAATGTCTCTCTTTTGTTTTCCTTTAAAGGAATAGCTCACCCAAAAATGAACATTTCTAAACATTTACTCACCCAAAATGTGGATGAGTTTGTTTCTTCATCTGAGAAATTTAGCTTTACTTACTAATGGATCCTCTGCAATGGGTGTTCAAACAGCTGATGAAAAAATCACAAGTAATCCATTAAGATCTTGTGAAAAGCTGCATGTTTTTAATACACAAACTCATCATTAACAGGACTCTAATTGGTGGACTTTTTTTATTAGCTGTTTGGACTCTCATTCCGATGGCATCCATTCACTGCAGAGGATCCATTGGTGAGCAAGTGATGTAATGCTAAATTTCTCCAAAACTATTCCAATGAAGAAACAAACTCATCTAAGTCTTGGATGGCCTAAGGATGAGTTGAGAATTTTGGGTGAATTATTCCTTTAAAGGTCACCATTGCTCATTTGTTGTTGCTAATCATATTCATGTTGTTGTTCACGTCATTGATTCATTAAACCAATAAATGTCAATCAAGCTATTGAACCAACCCTGTTGTTTTATTAATCTATTAAATAACTGCTGCCAGGAGTATTGAATTCGTTCATATGATTTAATTAGTGGCGTTTATGCAGCCCGGCCTGACATGCTGTCCGTTGCTTCCTGCAGCAGATAAACCAGGATCTGAACATCCAGCTACTGAAAGATGGATACAGGCTGGATGAGATCCCCGATGATGAAGACCTGGACCTCATACCACCCAAATCCGTTAACTCAACCTGCATGTGCTGCCAAGCCACCTCCTCCACTGCTTGTCAAATCCAGTAAATCTGTCACCTTTCCCTTCCCTGTGCTCCCTCTCTCTCTTCCTCTCCCTCGTTCCCTTTCATAACCTCAGATAAGATCTAATCAATATTACAGAGGGAAATGTACAGTAAACGTCATGATGAACATGGTGTACAGGAAAATATGAACACACACCCACCCACCCACCCACCCACACTCACACACACAAAACACATTACATTTGCTAACACACACACATAGACACATTTACTCTAACATATGATTATTAACATGACTATTATTGGTTGCTTCCTCCTATGGCAGGATATGCACTGTTTGCTAATACGCTAGGAGAGTCTGCTCACTTTCACCTCCTAGCTGGCATTGTGTTATACTGTACAAGTGAACGTAGAACAAATAAAGCATTCAGATGGCTTTAATTGTGAATTAAAAACAACTTGATGTTACAGAGAGTTTGAAATAGCTTATCCACTGAATTCTCTGCTTTCATGTTGCACTCATTGCATTAACGTTGTCGTTATGGTAAGATTTAATTTCCGTACGGATCTGGTTGGATGTTTATTGTTCGTGGCTGCTATTGAGGCTATACTTGGATTCATTTCTGTTGAACATTTTGCATGTTGGTGCATTCGTACTGCAGCGCTAACAGTAGCCTTGTCTGGCATGCACCTGGGCATCACACTTTTTTGTTTACTCTTGGTATCTCACACACGTGTATCCTTTGAATCACGTTTGAAGCTACGCTGGATTTGAGATGCGAATGAGTCATGAACGAAAAGGAAAAACAGCAACCCTTTTTTATCTGATTGGTCAAGGTCTAGATATTTGTTATTTTCACAGTAACCTCTCACAACAGACCGCAGATGATAAAATGATTACACAAAGACCTTTCTATCTCTCAAAGCAGTTTGTCTAAGGTCAGTAATCACTGGGTATGATTTAATAACTGTTATGACATTTTGAAAAATCATTTCGTTTCTTAGACAGAATGTCCAAACATGTTAGATGTTTAAATTGCCTGTAAGCTTTCTTAAAATAAGTCTTGTTTTATTCTGGAAGATGTTCAGATTTCAAAGACTTGAAGGCACCAAAGAATGTTTATGCTCCTTGTTGGAATCTGTCCATTTTAATTTAGCATTTTATATGCATACCACCGATCAGAATACATCACTGAATTTCATGAAAATAAGTTGTGGGCTGTTTAAAAGCACTGTTTTCTGCTGGTCTTTGGAACTAAACCTAGAATGTTAATGTTGCTTAACTGATCAAATCCCTGGCCTATCTTTACATTCATTATTGTTATTGTTAAAAATGATTCAAGCTGTCAATGCTGAACCTGCACTGTTCATCTACACATGAGATCCTTTTACAGATTTTTCCCTTCCATTCAGCTTTGAAAGCCATCTTTACACTCTACATATTGTCTAGATCAAGAAACTGTTTTCATTCGAACTGCTCATATTCACTTTTTAGTCCGTTTTAACTATGACTAAAATAGTGTAATGACCTGATGTATTCAATTCAAAGCGTAATCAAAGGTGAGCGTTTGTTGGACAAAAACTGTGTTTTTATGTTATAAATATGTTAATTATGTGAGAAAGTCCATTTATGTATTAACAATGTTGTTATTGGTTTCAGTGATATCAATAAAAGCAGACCTGAATTACACTTTTCTTTGTTTTAATCCTGTATATACATTATTTACAGGTAATGAAAGCAGTTGAATGTTGCATAAACGATACTGATGGAAAAGTACACCACATGTATGTACAACGGTAGTGGCTCAAGGTCTGTAAGACACAGATATACACATCACAACACTTGCATTCAAACTTGTTTTGTAAATTACAGCAAAGTACTTCTCAGTAACTTGCTAATTACATTCTGCAATCTAAGAGTTCTTAAGCTCAAAACAAGGCACAGGTTGAGCATTTTTACAATGACAGTGTTTCAAATAACCTGCTTCTTGAATTCAGGCTCACAAACTACTAAACATATAGAACATCTGAACAATAAATTAGCACAGATACTATGTGACAATAAAAGCCAAAACATCTGTTGATCTGTTATCATAACATAAAATATAAAAATCTATACAATTGTTATTGAACAAAGATCCAATAGATGCATTGATTTTTGATTCACATGTAAAATTCAGTTTGTGCTTGTGACTTTTAAAGCACAATGGCTGATCATTATGGTAGATTCAAACTAAATCTAGATTCAAATTACATTAAGTATTTCAAGTAAACAGCTGATCAGTGGAAAGACTTCTAAAGTCAAGTGGGACTTGTATGAAAATTAAAAACTCATTCACAAAACTAATAAAAGACTATGTCACTCAAGTTCGTTAATTGATTGTAAATACTACAGGCTGTTTAAAAAAACCGCAGATAGTGGGAGAACTATACAATCTTTGTTCTGTCTTTTTCAGCTGTGCAGTCAGGGTATGGATCTAAGGCACAGCTTTTAGTTTGTGTTTTCCCATAACTCACCTATAGATGGCGGTGGTAAACTATTAATGAGTGAACTTCTGTTACGTCTCCCTCCATCACTTGTGAAGTTTCAAAAGAAAATAATAAAAGTGTTCTGAATAAAAGAGTATTTTCAATGCTGTACATTAAATAAGTTACATTCTTTTGCATAACTGATTAGAATATGCAAATAATTACTTAGGACTGATTAAAAAAAAAAAAAAAAACACAAAAGCTTGTTTGTGTGCGTAAAACCTCACACGATGCAAAATTAATCTCATGAGTACCCATCTATTGTAATATCATACAAATATCATCTTCAACACTGAAGTCAACTGCTGTCCCTGTAAATAACAAAAAAAGAACAGAAAACATTCATAGCGATTATTTTAAAACCCACTTCCAATAACTGGACCACTGCAAAATTTGACACTCCAAAGTGATCAATAAAATGTGTCTAGGTTTCAGCACGCATAATATAGTTTTACTCAGAATATGTTCACTTCCCTTTGTCACAGTGGGTGTGCAATAAATCCTCTGGCTCCTCTGTATTGAAATCAGTCTCATATTTGTGATATGTGATAAGATATAAATACCCCTATATATTAGAAATAATCCTCAGAGTAAATGTTCATTACATTGTTTTTGCCTAAATCTGATGATTTATGTCCATTCCATTGAGAATTCCTTGAAGAACTCCAGCACAACATATTTTGTATGTCTCCATTATGTAACACCTCTGTTATCTCATATCATCAGCTCAATAACAGAAGCTCCAAGGAAAGAGAGACATCCAAAATGTGCAGCGGGGGGGTCACGTGATCGCTCAAACACCAGCAGACACGTGATCGCTGGAGCCAGAGGATGATGTGGACGTTGAAGAGTGTCGTCTTCGCCCGGCGGGACCCTGGAGCATGCTGGGGTGGAAGCCGACGTGTCTGCGGGCGTGCTTGGTGAGGTGATCGCTTCGCATGAAGCATTTGTCGCAGAGCGGGCACATGAAGCGCTTCTCCCCGGTGTGCGTGCGAAAATGTCGCGTCAGTTCATCCGACCGTGAGAATTTCTTTGCGCAGCCTGGCCATGTACACTGAAAGGGCCTCTCACCTAAGAAAACACACAACGGAGAGAGTAATTTAAGACTGCTGTTATTTCAGCTCCAACTGAGAAAAACAGCAAGCGGCAAAAAACAATCGGCACGTCTAGATTTTTTCCATGCATGTAATCACCTTCACCGGCGTTATGGCAACTTGTTCGGTGCGCGTCTGTGATGTCAAAACCGAAGAAAACGCAGATTTTTGATAGGCCTAGTTGTCAGAGGATGTGAACGCACTCAATGGGCGGGGCTGCGCTTGGCTTCGGTGCTGCACCACGTGCCCAATGTTTACAACTGTGGAAATAGGAGGTGTGTGCATCGCGTCATTGTTGCGTTGTTGGGTTAAATGCGGTTATTTTAGTGCGTGTCGCATTGAAGTATGCGGATCATCAGGGACCAGCGGCCATTTAAGACCAATTATAGAATAGAATAGGATGGGACCGTATAGAAAAGATATTTAATCCATAAGATGCATAAACCAGACAACAGTTTAAAAGCTTATTTCGCGATATGGATCCTGCCAGTTGGCAAGCTTGAAATGATGCCTGGCTACTTCTAGCATTTTTCCCCACGCGATTACGCAATTTTTTGATCACACGGTGCCCTGCGTAACAGTGTGGACTAAGCAACATGTTTGCGCACACTTTTTGATTAGAAACAGTGTGTACTGTTCCGCCCTCGTGTGTACCCATGAGCGCTCCGCCTGCGGTTACACCCACTGTTACATGAGTGGCAGTTCCCAAAAATCGGACAGTTCCCCAGAACACGCAGGCGTGGGACGTAATAAGTAGACTGCGTGCCAGAGACACGAACAATCCGAACAGTCGAACCACCGGTGTTAGTTGATTTACTGTACGCATAAGCATTTGTCTTTTTTCTTACCGGTGTGTACTCTGAAGTGCGCCTTAAGATGGGACGATTTGCCGTATATTTTCCCACAGCCAGCATAGGGACAGCAGTGTCTCTTCTCAGCGGACGCATGCAGTCTGTCGCGGTTCCGTGTCCTTTTCACTCTACTCGCGCTCTGTCTGCATTTCTCCCGGTTTTCCTTCACGCCGGGTGGATTGTCCGCATCACTGTTCACTATGCATTTGCCGCTGATGCCGCTCGGGATACACTGATTTAAGTCCAGCAGAATCATTGCGACCATTAACAGAGTCCGACTCTCTTGACTTTCTTCAGATCCCTCCTCGCCGGCTAGTTTGCCTGAGCGGTCACCGTTTGAGACCGGCCCCAAGGACCTTGCTGCAGCATCAACGTCCGTCATTGTAGTTAGCCTGCCCAAAATGTCCTGGAAATGGAGAAATCAGCTGCTACTGTAACTTAAACACACTAAAACCTAGGGAGCGGGATTCTCATCATATGCGCATTGGGATACAGATGACTCCGGAAAACGTGGCTTCACGCCTACACGTGTCTTTCCCAATGTGACTGGGATGATTAATGTTCCAAGCGAAGAGTCGCTTGCGTCCACACGCACAAGTTATCGAATAAACATCCAGGTGCCTAGTCCCAATATTATTTCAACCACATCAGAAAGCGTGGAACTTTGCGTACACTGTCATTCCCTTCTATCCTCATAAGTGCGTCAACTCTGTGCCGCTTTTTCTGTTCTCATCTGAAAGAAACTACTTCGCGGAATCCCAAGGTGTCATCATAAAACTCGTCGCTGATTGGACACGGGGGTCCAAGAGCGACGCTCTGAATGCAGTACCAGGAATCACCTAGGCAGCATGAGATTGAGGGGTCATGGATCCAATAGCCTTCCGAGTATCAGATGAGGGGCGTGCTAACATAACAGGAACTGCGAGTAGTAGCATGTGCCCTCCTCCAGCACCAATGCACTCAATGCACTGGCTGATATAGTTGTTTCTAAAAAAGCAGTAGTTTGCATTGATAAGATTAAGCATTTACATTTATGTACAGTCACTGAAAACAGTGTGAGTCAGTTTCACATTGTATTGCATGCAGTGAAAAATATATTAACATAAGCATAAAATATAGAATTCAGTATCCTAAATAAACCATTTAACAGGTTGATTAGCATATATTGGTTGTTAAAAAAGGGGATTTTTAAAGTAAATATATTTCTGACTGTATATGCAGAAATATCTAGGCCTATGATTAAACTGTGTTCAAATGATTGAACTCTGCCTCACAAAGTCACTACCACTTTAAATGGAAACAGCAATATTCATGCCCTCGAAAAGGGACCCCTATTTGCCTTCGACCTGAAATACATTCTTTTATCTCTCAGCTTTCAGGGAAGCTGGTCGCACAGAAGCATTGAGCAATTGATCGCTAACACACGAGAGCAACACGTTTCTCCTTTCTTTCAATAAAGCGTGCAAGCAGAGGTTGTGCTGCTGCTGCCCAATCTTGGCCTACAGAAGTTTTGAGGCGGGCCCTTGCGAAAGGCCGTTGGAGAAGGCGAAATTAGCCTATGAGAGCAAACGTAACACGATCCTTTTCGGAGTAATCTCCGGACTCACGGAGCTTCACACTGAGAGACAGTTCTAGGAAAATAAGGGAACAACACTTGCGACCCCGTTTCCAGGGTTTATCCATAGGAATGAACGAATTATGATACTGTTGATACCAAAAAGCGTAGCTACATTTTGCTACAGTTGAGATGACAACGTGAGATTATCAAAAATCCTGTTAACACACACTTAAACAGAATACTCTAATCATCTAAATATTTAGCATTTCATATATACATTTCGTACCATAAAACTTTTATTAACAACACTTGATGGCACGCTCTTGACATAGCCTAGGTCTATTTACTTTTCTTGGTAAGTGTTGTCAGTCATGGGAATGAGATTTCATTATCGCAGGATAATGAAATCAGGTGTTTTTGTTGTAGGCTACTATTTGAAAGACGACACATGTAGGCTAAACGACCTACGGCATGTTAACTCGTGTAATAAATCATTTCGTTTCTAACAACGCTGTCAATACGAGATGGGTCACGTTGTTGTTGTTATTGCGCTCTAACCAGCCCCCCACACACGTGTCTGTTTTTGTGGAACAGAATGTACCGTGAACTAGAAGTGAACTTGAACGCCTCCCTACGATGCAGAAAGGACAGTGCAAGCAACACTTCCGCTCAAATGCAGAGTCATGCTTATGTTTCAGCAGAACAGTACGCTGGCCGTTTCCGATCCCAAGAAGGATCTGCACTTTGGAATTTCGGGATGCACAGTAGCTACCAAAGCTGGTAAAAAAAAAAAAAAAAAACGCTCTAGTAAAGATGCACGAGGCATAAGCTTTGCAGACAGGTAATTCTCGAGACGTGGGACTAAATAGGCCAAGTAAATAAAAATCAAAGCACTGTTTGGGAATTTGTTCAACGTGTTCGCCTGTGTTTGGGTGCATCCTACTGTTTCTGTTTTATCCAAATATGCGTCTCTCCACGCTATCACTCAATATGGGTGAAAACCACCATATACAAAACGAAGTGCCAATTTTATACTGTAAAGGTTTTTGTAATGCAAATGAGGGAATCATCTAAAATGACCACTCTTACCAAAGCCTGTTGAACTCGACCGACGCTGAAGCAGACAATTGTGAGCTGTGAAACATTATAGGCTACATGCTTCTGTCTTTCAACATAATAAACCAAGTGCCATTCTCTGGAAATAATGTGACAAGCTCCTGATAATTACACTGGAACTGCATGTAAAGTGAACACTAATAAAAAAATGAACCACAATGATGTTTTGAATTATATATATATATTCTTTTATTTGTTAATACATGCCAAACATCTGATTCACATTGAGGAATACAGTATACACATTGTATTTGCATCCAAATACTTAGCCTTCTTCTACTGTAGGACAAGAGTCCTCGGATCCCGCTCTCTGTTCTCTCATCTCTCAGCTCTTATCTTTTGGAAGAACAACATGCATTTTAAAGACACTAAGTAAACTAAGACCTTTCCGTTCAAACTACAGCATTATTGCAGAAAACATGTGCTTGGACTTGTTAGCAGACAAGTGCTCACCAATAAGTTTAAAGAGAAGTGGAGGGGAAAACTGGACTAAAGTGGTATACAATTCACAACCTTTTATGCTACAGTATAGGAAAATATTAAGAAAATACTGTACATAAAGTTATAAGTCATCATGTCATTTTGGCACACTGGGTAGGTTGTCATAGTGTAATGTCTTCTATCAGACACACAGAAACGTTCTCGTAAAATCCTATCATTATATTAAACTCGTTTTTTACATCCACAGAAAGATTTACAGATCATATACAGAACATTTACATGTGGAAAAACAAGTGTCATAAATATGCTCGCTCTTCTATCCCAAACAAAAACTCTTAACAAGAGAGCAAAACAGAGGATAGTGAGATAAACTTGCATTCAGTAACTTAGAAGATCAAATGCCCTCTCCATCTTCTTTTGCTGGAACCAGTCCAACAAGAGGGTTTTCTAAAAGACATTATCCAAAATAATACAGCATGGACATGTTTTAAGGGCCCATGTATTGTTCACGTGTTCATTTCACCTCCGTTTTAAGGCTCTTTGCAGTATAATCACCTTGTAGAAGTGAAGGAGAGCAGGCCCAAATAGGATATCAAGTTTGAAATCATACAAAATGAAGCAAATCTAATTAACATTGTGAATGTCATACTAATATTGATATTAAAATCAGTGGATATTTGAAAACCACAGTGATTAAAATTACTGCTATGCACAAAAAATAAAATAATGTCTTTTAGTATTTTGCTTTTGGTTCACATACAAGCTCCAACACCAAGTGTACATTCTACATCTCAGAACACTGTGACTGTAATAAATGTTTTCATATCTCTTAGCAGTATTGCACATCGGTAAGGCAAATAAAATACATCCTATGACTGATACATGTGGTGGAAACGGAATGGCTGGAGTAATTCGTTTACTAAAAAGTGACTACATTGAATAGTACACTGGATTAATGCCAGAGATACAAAGCACATTTGTGTATTGCTTTAAACTGCACTGTTTCATTTGATTTAAGTTAAACAGCAATTTAAAACAGTGTATTGTCGAGTAGTAAATGTTCTACTTTTAAAGTAATTAAAGTGATTGATTGATTTATATGCAATTTTTAAAAACGGACAAGTCAGATCTCCTTATCCTTCTGAATGCCCACTATGATACATTTATTTTTCATTATAAACAATAAATCGAACATAAATATATATCTTGATTAACCATAAAAGAGGAAGAAAATTGCCAAGGCAGATAACTTGCTGAAAATAGAAGAGAATATTATGTATTAGTGTTTATTATGTCCTTCCATAATGTTAACATATTAACAGAGAAAGACATATTTAACATTGAAGGGATCCCTGTCTCAACGGCGCTGATGTGCTTTTAATATCTTTCCAAATTAAACACTGCACTATCAGATTGATTAGTGATGAGACTGGTGTGCATAATGAACTCCTGCTTTAAAGTGCATAACACTTCTTACTGACCGACCGACTATCTATGGCGTCTTGCATAGCAAGTCAACATATATTACCTGTTCTGTGTAAAACAACATACACTTATATCAAGACAACCAGGCTTTTTGCTTTTAAATCCATTTTTGAAAGGTTCTCTATGCATTTGCAATAGTCTGAAAAGTATGTTTGTTAATGTTAATGGCATACTATCACACTACTATATATTTTGCCACTGCAGCACTTTTTTGTATGAATGGGAATACTTAAATGACCTGCTACCTGCAGGATACAACCTGAACACACTGCATAATACTGTAGGCGACACTTCAATGTGCTTGACTGCTCAATTGGAGTTTAACATTTTGACATAAAATTGAGTTAAATAGGTATTTCCAAATTTCCAATATTTCCAAATACTGTTTACTTCTTCCACATACTATTATTAAATAGTATGCAGTATACAGTATATACAGCGCAGTTAGCAGTAAACTAGCATTCCATACCAAACATGCTGTTAGTGTTGGGTTCAGCTGGTTACTTTTATTTAGATATACTCAAATGGGCACCCTGCTGTGATATATTTGGAACAATACAGACTACAAAAGACAAAACATGATCATTTAATGCTTTAAAATTTGTTATCTATTTAATAGTGAGAGTGGAAATTGTGCACAAACTTATGCTGTATTCAGACACCTCATATAACGTTACTGTCTGCTGTATGATTATGAAGCTTTTTGAATGCAGATGTATACATCCACATGGGCCGAGAAGTATTTCAAGGCTCCAAAAGGTTAATCTTGTCATAATAAAACCAATTATATTCTACATTCAACATCTTAGGGAAGATATGTGTATGTTCAACTAATCTAGTGTGTGGGTTGACAGAACAAATCTTTGTATACACAACAAACTTGAGCATTACATTTTTGTAACTGTCAAAGTCCTGTTTTCATTTACGTTTCAATTGTTATGGAATTAAACCATCACTCTATCTGGCCTGTAGGAGATACACAGTCTATGAAGAGAGTACATGATTCATGCTGTCTCGAGGGTGACTCATCCAAGCTAAAACAGTAAGTTGCATTGCAAGGTTGTGTTAAGGCCTGTTCACACCAACACAAATGTTCAGCACAAAAATTCAGTTGCAAGTGCAATTTGTCTTTTCAGACCTATGCAAAAAATGGCAGACAGGCTGAGTAGAAATACAAAATCACTCCCTGACAGTAGGTGGCGCTTATACACAAGGAGAAATGGTACCCTGGTACATAAAATGTTTTTTTAATAAATACTTCTAATTTCTGAAGCTCACCTGTCACACAGTGTCAATTTTTTCATATTTATATTTACATGTTTTCAAACAGCCATTAATTTTTGAATTTTTTTTATTTGCTATGGTGTTTATCAAACTATGATTAAAAAATTAAAAAAATCTAAGATTACGAGATTAACGTCGTAATATTTTGAGAATAAAGTCGAAATTATGAGAATAAAGTCGAAATGTTTCGAGAATAAAGTCGAAATACTATGAGAATAAAGTCGAAATGTTTCGAGAATAAAGTCGAAATATTACGAGAATAAAGTCGAAATGTTTCGAGAATAAAGTCGAAATATTACGAGAATAAAGTCGAAATATTACGAGAATAAAGTCAAAATACTACGAGAATAAAGTCAAAATGTTACAAGAATAAAGTCGAAATGTTTTGAGAATAAAGTAGAAATGTTTTGAGAATTTAAATCGTAGAAATTAAAGTTATAGTATTTTGAGAGTAGCCTATATTGCGCATGCAAATGGCCCGCATTGAGAGCACCGGGAGAAGTTGCCAGGCCACCGGAATTGATTTGAATATTGTTGCATCCGAGCAGCCACATCATCTTACTGGGATGTAAATTTTAAGGACTCGCGGAAACAGCTTAATATCAAGAATAATAATATAATATAACAGACTGAACAGGAACAACTGTTTATCTTAACATCAACTCACACACTCAATCGATATTCCTTTGGGGGGCGCTGTAGCTCTCTTATTTAACCCTTTTTTAATACACTACAAATATATGTGGGATTATTAGCAGAAATCATACCATGTGTCATACTCGCGGGGACAGTATGCTTGGAAATAATATTTCATGTCTTCCATTGCATTCATTATTTGTTGTGCGCCAGCCACCCAATAGCAATAGCTTAAGCTTTGTGCTTTTAGTGCTTTTAATATAAAACAAAGTCTCAGCTTTCAAAATCAATTTTATAGCGAAACACAAATTATGTGTCTTACAATAATGTGATTTTCAAGATCTTTAATGTGAATCAATTCATTAAATTATTGAGAAAATTCCACCACCTACTCCGCAAAAACGTCTGTGAACGTCTCCCAAACTTTCATTCCTCACATGTAGCCTGTTTAATTAAACAGCAATAAAACGTTCTAAAGGTTGAAGTGGACTCAAATTTGTTAACACACGTTATATTGTTGTCTTTTCTGCTGTAAACATTAAGTGACTATTCACAAACTGTTTTATTCATGGTATACTGTAAATGAGGACATAATATTTAACGTCTTCCATTCATTATTTGTAGCGCGCCAGCCAACCAGTAATCGTAACAATTTTGTGCTTTGTTGCTTTTACACACAGCTCAGCTTTCAAATTCTGTCAGTTTTATAATGAAATACAAATTATAAATGTGTTTTTGCTCTTTATTTCAAGTTTATAGCAAGATATAAAGTGAAGGAACATCATATGGCATGAAAAAAAAACAGTTTAGCCTAATTTATAATGAAAATAATGTCTCGTCGTTTGTTATTGTAATCAGAAAGATAATTGACTCACATGCCGCTTGACAAACACATTATTGCAATATAGCCTACATATTGTTTGTATTTCGCTATAAAACTGACAGATTTTGAAAACTGAGATTTGTAATATCTCCCGGTGCTCCCAATCCGGGCCATTCGCATGCGCAAACGGCTAGAATAACCTATCTCAAAATATTATAACTATAGCCTAATCTTTATTCTCTAAACATTTCGACTTTATTCTCGAAACATTTCGACTTTATTCTCGTAATTTTAGATTTTTAAAAATTTTTAACGTGGCACTAAAATGCCGTCGTAATCAAACAACACCAAATACAGATGTACAGAGCCAAGAGTTGGTTCCAAAGCAACAATAAATATCAGAGGAAGGATCTGCAAAATTGTATGTTGCTGAGCGCCACTAAAGCCGACATCATACTTTGAGCATAAACAATTTCTTCAGACACTACAACTGTCTGATGTCATACTCTAAAGCAGGGCTATACAACTGGTGGCCTGCGGGCCCAATCCGGCCCGCCAATCATCTTCATCCGCCCCGAGGATGCGTACGCAGGTTGCACATTCGCCTTGAATTGTTCTTGCACTAATTAGTTTGTCCACAAAGTGGCAACACTGGCCCGGGCCAGCAAAAAAGAAAAGGGAGAGACACAATAACAACAATCTACCGGAGACCACAATATCAATAGATGGCAGTTTTGACAAGCGCTTATGTGAGGGAGTTATGAGATATCCACAATTCTGGATTAGTTTAAACAAGTTTAAAGACAGTGTTATCGGTCATAACTTCTGGCGAGAAATAGCGCCAACCCTTCGAAGATTTTTATCAAAGCAGGAAGTATAGTTTGAAAATCTGCACGTTTTGCTGTACTCATAAACTGAAACTTCAGACAAGCACGCCAGCACTTCAATGGACAAAACCACACACAATGATGTAAAAATACGTGGTTTTGGCGAGTTACCTCATAAACACAGTCTTAAATCAGTTATAAAATCCTACATGACTGTAAAGAGTTAGGAGAAAATTGGATATGTGTCACATCCGCGTCATGTGCATCAGGTTTTATTAAAGACACAGTGCTGCTTTCAAAGTGAAACCTGCTGCAGTCTGTGATTGATGTAAATCAAAGAGAAATCACTTGACTGCTCTGCTTGCTGATTAACTTTTGTAGCTTGAATAAAGAATAATCAATATAGCTTATGCATACAATTCATAGTTTATGTGAAGATTGTTTTAAGTTCACTTATAAAAAGTTATATTTTTCAAAGCCTATTAAATGTTAAAAATAATATAACATTTGAATTATATTGTAATATTAAATGGCTATAATTAATGGCTAAAATTAAAGGAAAAATGGATTTAATAGAGACAACAGTAACATTATTTGTATTAATGATACTTCATTAATAATAGGCTAGTAAAAAGATGCCATTAAACACATATTTAAAATATACCATCTTTATGTTGTTTCTATATTAATTTGGAAGTTCAGTGTGAAAATATGACAACAAATATATTAATATGCGTTTAGTCACATTTTTTGAATTAATTACAGAAAAAATGTGTGATTATTTTTTTAAATGAATGGCAGACAGCACTAATGTTAACCTTTTATAGATGTTACTATTTGTAATATTAGTTAATTTTACTGCTGAATATGCATTTAAATTTAAATTCCAATTTTATAGGCCCCCCAGAAAAAGATCGGGACGGCCCCCCACCCCTTTGGCCCCCTTCAAATGTTCAATTCAATAATCCGGCCCTCAAATGAAGTTAACTGAATAGCCCTGCTCTAAAGTGTCTTTTAAAAAACTTAAATTCAACACTTAAAAAAAATGTATGTTCTTTTAATTCAGCTATGAGGTCATGCCGTTACATTCTGATCGCATATCAGAGTTGACCAATCTAACACTTTGGAATGGAGTGTTTATTCGCTTGCGTATGAATGGAATGAAAAGTGTATTGTGACCACCCCTTAAATTGTAGTTTATGTAACAGCAGTGGCTGTGGGCATGTGATCAAAAAGCTTATTGGTTGGCCAGTTTTTTTGTTTTTTTTTGCAGTGTAATGAAAAAGATATGGAAACCTCTCCAAAAATAAAATTCTGCATTAACAGCCGTTCACTCAAATGACATTTTTTTTTCATACCGAACATTCATCTTAGTGTTAACAGGCCCATAATCTCAAGGTTTTCACCTCGGCTGGGAAATAATGTTGGCCTAAGGGCAGTGGTCATCTTCTGAGTATATGAATTCTAAAGAAAATTTTGCATTGCAGTGTTATAACAGAAAAGTTGATACCCATGATAAAACATTCCAGTGTACAGCTAATTACTCACTCAGACAGTACTAATTAACGGACTGGCCCTTGGATTTTAAACGAGGTAGAGCCATCCTACAGGAACTAGATCTACAGTGGCATCACTACTGGTATGCCATCATCACGTGTAATTGTGTCTGCTGTCAAAACTTCGGAACGCCGAGGGTTTGGCCGGTTTCCTCATGGACAGCGAGTCTGTCTTACCCTCCAGCCTTGCCCCGGCTCTGGCCTTCTGGAAAGGATTCCTTGAGCTTCCACGACCCTTGTCCATTCTCTCACTAATGGAGAAGCTCTTTCGGGAGTAGATGTTGGAGTGGGACTCCTCCGAAGAGGAGCAGCTGTTTGCTCGCTCTAGTCTAGAAATCGGCGAACAAAATGGGCCCAGCGCGAGGCCCAAGCCCAGGTCTGTGCTTATTCCCCCACTGCTGCTTTGACCTCGCTTACCTGTGTCTGCTGACCCCTCTGCGGGTTCCTCCGGATCAGATTCTGCGTGACTGAGCTCGGCGTCTCTCTCGGGGTGTGAGACGCCCAGGTCCTGGGGCTTATCGAACGTGAAAGAGCCTCCAGGTGAGTCAGACCTCTCTGGGACAGGGTAAGGGGTAGAGACGCAACGGGTGTCGATGCAATCTGTTATGCTGGTATATTCGGCCGCCTTCACCTGCACGCCCATGCCGCCATAGTAGCCACGTGACGTGAACATCAGGCTGTGCGACTTAACCAGTGGTGGCTCGTCCAGAAACAAAGGCCCTGCTGCAGACAGGAAGCGGCTGCTCTTAGACCGCTCGAGAACGCCAGCCGATGGTGGCGGCGAGGGGTCCAGGTCCCAGGGGGGCAAGGTATCCGGCAGCAGGTGGGCAGAGCAGAGCGATAGGTCAGCGGCAGCGCTGTCCTCAAACAGGACCGTACCATCCGACTGTCTTTCACTGCCCCCTGCCCTTCCGCTGCAGTCCCTCCCCCCTGAGAGCACCACCTCCATGATCTCAGAATGGAGAGATGAGTCTCGAGCGAGAGATGGAACTGTCCGGACCGGCTCCAAGAAGCTCTCAGTGGGCGGGACGTCCTCTGAGGCAGAAACATAGATGTCTATGCAGGAAGAAGGGCGAAGCTGCTGCTGCACAGATAAAGTATTCAAAGGTGTGGGCTTGGACTCTTTGGGACCTGCTCCTGAGGACACAGACTGTGAGCTGTTGGCCCGATGGAGGCCGAACAATCTGTCTTTAAAGAAGCCTTCTCCTCGATCTGCTCCGCTTCTATCCTTGGAGGAGTGGCTTACGTAGAAGGAGTGGCTGCGGACACGCGGGGCCAGAGTGGTCGGAGATGTAGGGGAAATGGATTCCTCGCCACCCTGCTCCAGAGACTCTTGCAGCCTGTAGGAATTGCCTTCTTGGCTGTTGAAACTGCTCTGGCGCAGGATGTAATTTGTATCCGTGCAGTCAGATGATGTCCTGGACCGGGCTTTGTTGACTTCGCCTCGATCCATACCAGTAACTCGCTCCAGTGCCACAGCAATGCGGCTGATCATCTCCTCCATCTGGGCGAGTCGGATATCCACAGTCTGCAGAGATGCTTTCATGAAATGTTCCCTCTCATTCACTTCCTCCAAACGCATTGCCATGTTCTCCACCCTGAATGATCAGAGATTAGACAATTTCATGAGTATTCCTGAGGCCATTTCCGAAAATCTACAACTATTAATGTTGTGTTGCTTACACTTCACATAATAGTGTTTACAGTATGTTACACTAAATACACAACTGTTCAAAGGTTTGGAATCAGTATTTTTATTTTTATTTTTTTAATAATTAATACTTTTATTCAGCAAGGATGTATTCAACTGATTAAACTGGAATAATATTTAACAATATTTCTGTTTTTACTGTAATTTTGTTCAAATAAATGTAGCCCTGGTGAGCATGAGAAGCTCAAAAACAAAACTCTTACCGGCATCAAACTTTTGAAGAGTAGTGTACATAATCAAGTACTTCTTGATTGTAATGATCATTAATTGAATTTGTATATTTGTATGTGTGTACAGTCAAAGTCCCTTTAAGCATTGGGTATTCTATAGTCTTTGGTACAGTACATTTGAATGAAAACAGACTTTCAAACTAGGGTACAGGGACCCCCGGGGGCCACAAGGGGGTGCTAAAAGGTTTACAGAAAATTTGAGAGAAAAGAAAATGAGTTTACAAAATTAATTTTCCGGGTTCTCAAAGTTAACATGTTACATTTAAATATTTACTAGATATTTTTAATGCAATATCTTTTTAACAGGTTGTTCTGGAATGATACATGTTTGTGAAAAGAGCTTTATAAATAAATCTGAACTGAATTAAAATGTTTCTCTTCTTTATATATCTAAACTTACTCCAATTATGGTTAGAAAAAATTGCAATGTCATCTTATTTTTAATTGGCTTTGGCTTCAGTGACCAAGGCAATTAAATAATTTTGAACACAACTTAATATTCTTAATATTTTTCTCACAAAGCATACACGGGTCTGTATGCATGAAAATATATAGCTGCCTATATATTTTAGGAAGGGGATACCCTGCATATTTGGGGGTCCTTGCCATTAAATGCTCAAAGACCTCGGGTTTAAAATACAGTTTAAAGTGTTAAAGATCTGTTGTGTTGTTTGAAATGTTTTAACCTTTCAGATGTTACACGTATTCTCTCATCATTGGAAGAATTGAAGCGGTCATCTTTCTCTCTGAAATACTCCTCCACGCACTGCTCTTCAAAGTCATGTACCTTCTTCAGTTCATCTTCAGTAATGAAGAGCTCTGTAGGGGGAAAGTTTTTTTATCAGTCACTTTTTTTGTAACATACCAGTGAAGTCCAAGTGTTTTCTGCTTAATTTAACTTTTCTTTTTATTTTAAAATGTGTAAACCGTTAAACCATTTTCATACCTAATTAATATGCAGTACGCATGCTGTTGTTGTTGTTATTATTATTCGGCACAAAAGTTAATGATTTCGAACAGAGATGTCTCACTATTACAAAATAATCATGTTTTGCAAAAGATGGTATCAAAGAGAATCTTTAAGTCGACATGAGTTGGTTTCACTCTCATTAGCTGTATGATCTGAGAAAACAAAATGACTCCTGCTGTCATTTTGAGGCTTTCAGTATATTGCAACAGCATTTTATCACTCACTCAGCCCATAGTCCCGCTCATCCTCATCATGTTTTCTCCAGCGACAGCAAAGGTGTTTGAGGACCATAGTTATGTGGCTGAAAATGATGAGAGGAGGAGGAAGGACAGGACGTTCATGGAAGGTCATGATCAGCTGGTACCTCTGGAACTTCCACACCTGGTTGGAGATGGACTTCACTTCAAAGAATGTGTTACTGTGAAAATAAAAGACAATATTAGCAACACACAAGATTTTTAAAGTCATCTCAGCCTCAAAAGGTGTGCTCATAGACCGCCCACAGTCCGTTCGCTGACTATCTGATGCATAGTGTAAACAAATCTGCAAAGCACTGGAAACAACTGCAAACTTAATTATGCCTTTAGTCAAAAGGCTGGTATTTGTAAGTAATAAGTAATATTTAAAAGATTTGTGGTCACCTTATTTGTCCATTGTTTAGAAAACCACTTACAATATAAATATTAATTCAACTTACTTAAAGACAGCAATGAGCAAATTAACCAGAAGGATGTTGGCCACCAGCAAGTAGCAGGCCATGATGGCAGGAACAATCCAAGCTCCGGTTTTGCAGGGTGGGAGAGGCACGATGACTCCTTCCTCTGTGGTGATGTTCTGGCCACATGGAGCTGTTAAAATAACCATACAACTGAGTGTTTCCAAAATTTAAATGAACAAACAACTAGCAATTACGGTCACAATCTCTCACTCGCTCTCTGACACATGCGCAAAAAAACCCAAAATCAAAGAACCAGTCAAAAGTGGGTTGTGGATAAAAACTGAATGGAAAGACTATATGCACCAAGTTGTGGAATTCAAATATATTAAAAATATATTCCATATGTAAAATTGCATCCCCAATATATTTAAACATATGCAATGTTTAAAATATATTGATATTGAATGTACAGCAGTCTTTTTGATGGTTGCTTGTAGCGCAGGTTAGAATGTATTGACAATACATCATATGTTTTTTCCAAATGGGATGGTTCAGTTGCTGTAGCTTTCAAGGAGAGGAAAGTCAGTCAGGTTCATATTAATTTACATATTTGTGAGTACATTTACTAGTTTCAGAATTTAAAATCACACTCAGAAGCCCAAAGTGAGAGAACTGAAGTAACATCTTAAATCCGCAATTATTCTTAATTTTTTATTTTTTAAATTCCAAATTTATTCTGCTAAAAACTCTTGACAACTGAACCACGTGAAAAAACTTTCATATTGATGAAAGGAGGCAAATGCATCGCTGTTAAAGGATGTACAGCGGACATATGAGATGGTCTTTCCATAAACATTGAGCATTTGGATCTTATTTGAGGACACGCAAATGGGCACGGATGCTCATGCTTTATTAGATATGCATAACACGTAATATCAAGCCAGTAGGTTTTCCACCGGTAAGTTCAGTTTACATTGTGAAATGAGAAGGAAATTACACTGATTGTGAAGTACCACCAGAGTCATGGGACGTCAGTCAGTGCTAGCTGGCTGTGGGAGATTCATGATGGTGACTTTAGCGTTATCCAAGTTCCCAGTTTCCATGATAGGGTTTTTGTTGTTTGTTTTTTAAACTGCAAATGGGACCTTGACACTTTAGCTGGCATAGCACCTTGAACATTTGCCCCACCACGGAAACCTGGCCATTAGCCTTGCAGTGCCGTGCAGGGGTGTCACACACTCAATGACCACCAGGGGGCGGAGATGAGGTGATGATATGACCGTGAAAGTATAATGGTTCTGTAACTGAGGTAAATCTAGCAGAATTTATATATTGGAAATTGCCTATATGGGATGGACCACTGTTACGCCCAGTTCCTTGAGTGCGAAAGTAATTTTCGACCAGCCAGAGTTTGTCATTCACTTTGTGCTGTAGCTTCCTACTATTCACATCTGAAACAAAGAACGAAAGCGTTATTTCAGCTCTCTTATCTTTGGGCCATCCATCTCTCAGCACACACAAACAAGCAATCGACAGTACGCAGACAACAAGCAAACACACTACTTAATGAGAAAAAACAAAGACACGCTTAAACAAACTCTACAGCATACACTTCATACACAAGTCTTCGTGGCTGATGCACTGCATTACTATGACTGTACTGATTTATTCCAGGCAACAAGATGTAATTATCAGAAATCTGACAAGAGAAAATAACATTACTTCTTCGAAACCTGATGGGTTACAGGGTAATATACAAGTCAAACATCTTTATTATTCATAATAACCTAGAAGTAGGTAGAATCATTCATTCTGATCATAATTGCCACTATGAAATAGGCTCACCCTTTGTATGTATCTTTTTGACTGTCATCTGATTGTCTTTTATTCAGTCTGAGTGAACTAAACGGTTATGATGCATAGTTCAAATCATATTTCAAATTTTCAACTATATATTAAATATTTTACTTGTTCAAAAGTTTGGGGTGAGTAAGATTTATATATTTTTGAAAGCAATTAATGTATTTATTCAGCAAGGAGAAAAGCAGAAAATTATATTTCAAATAAATGCTACTGTATCATCAAAGAATAGTGAAAAAAACGTATCATGGTTTTCACAAAATATTAAGCATTAATATTAATATAATGTTAAAAACATTGATAATATTGCTTAATTAAGCATTATTATCAGTGGTTTCAACATTGTTCATAAAAAGTAATGTTTCTTGATCACCAAATCAGCATATTAATAAAGGATCATGTGACACTGAAGACTGGAGTAATGGCTGGAAGATTTGGCTTTGACATAACATCAATAAATTACATTTTAAAATATAGTAAAATAAAAAAACATTGTGATAATATTTCACAAAAATACTGTTTTACTGCATTTTTGACTAGGTAAATGCAGAACATCAAAAACATCAAAACATCTAATTGAAACTAGTATCAAAAATGACATCAGAAGTACATTATACATCCAAGGGAAATCTTACTCCAATGCTACTTTACATGATTTTCAATTTTGTGCTCTAACACAATTATTCTCAACTGTGGGGGTCCACAGCAAACTTCTACGAGGGCTGCAAAATTAACATTTTTATATAATTAGTTTTAATATTAAAATACATTAACACAAAACACGATGTCATATTCCTGTCTTTACTGAACAAAAAAGTTAACATTCATTCAGGCAATTTTCATTGTGCACCCACAGAATCATTAAAAACAAAATCAAAAGTTAAGAGCATAGGGCTAAACATGGTTCAGTTAGAGCTCAGTTTCATCTTCAGCCCTGGGCATGAATAATACAACCAGATTCAATTCTACTATCATTATGCTTTGATATAATATCCCAAATTCTAAAAGGTAAATGTCTCATCAAAATATACTGTCAATTTTTTAAATGAAATATTGTATGTTAGGAGTGTTTTTCTCATTCAGTCTGTTGCTGATGCTTCTCCATCTGCAGTCTTACAATGAACACATAAGACCATTTTGAAACATCAGCATTGATCCATATCATCCTGTAATGACAATATAAGTGCAGCCATTTACAGAATATGAGACCATTTAAGAGCACACACACACAAGCACAACTATACGTCCCAAAATTGTTTCAGCTGTTAAATGTGAAGCTTTCATAATATCTTTGGGAACTTTTATGCTATCAGAGAACAGCATTTGTTCATACAAGCTGACCAGTAATGAGACGTAAAGTCTGGGGTGCTGTGCTTGAGTGTGAAATCGAGTATACCCAAAATGCCCATGCCGGTACGCAAGGTAAATGTTAGTAATAAGCCAGCCTTACGGTCGATTTGGTCAGCAAACACCTCTCCGTAGATCATCCAGTACGGCATGAAGAAGATGTTGCGTGCCAGCATCCAGGACGGGTCCTCATTGGGATTGAGGATAGCCTGCCGCGCCACTCCGAAACTCATCAGCACCACCAACATGATGATCACAAAATACATCATGTCAATCATCTACGTTCACCCCGAAGAAGGTGAAAAGGAAGGGAATAAGACAGATCAAGAGCATTAGAAACCATTTTATCCATAAGACATTTTGCAATTATTAAAGCGCTCCATCAGTCTCCCGCACCATCTTGCCGATCATCATGACGTATGGACCCAGGTATTTGTTCACTCCAAAGATGTCAAGCAGTCTTATGTACCAATAGATGATATTGACACAGTAAATGACCCTCCCGTAGCTCATCAGGGGCGGGTCTTGCAGGCGAAGCACCATCCCGATGGAGAAGATGAGGATGGCCATGAGGTCAGTGATGTTCCAGTACTCCTGCAACCACACTTTCACCTTCTGCAGGAGCTTCCCTGGCTCTGACATGAGGATCTGAGAGACAGAAGAAGTCAAAGCCTTCGTGTTGGGCAAATGACCTTTTCAAAATGGTTAACCAAAAATAGAGTAAAAACAATAATGTTCTGAAATCACTGTTTTCTATTTGAATATTTTTTTTAAATGCAGTTGACAATGGTGATATTTCAAGATGGATATATTTGGCAAATGAACCTTTCAAAACATAACTCCACAAAGCAGAAGTATTTGCATTTACTGATTTCCACAAGAGGGCAGTAATAGACTGTATATATATATACAGTAGTTCACATTTTGGAGTTTCTAACTGAATAGCAGCTGTGTAGTTATATGTAAATTTAATTATTAGAAATTGCTTATGAATAATAATTAACCTTTTCCCGCATTTCAGGGATCGAAGGAAACAATTTTCTTTGCTAACTGAGTTTTAATGAAGTCTCACCTCTCTCATCTTCTCGATGCCATTGGTGAAAATGTAGGCAATAACAATCCACTCCTGAGGAGAGGGCCACAGGTCCATCTTCACCAGAACAATATAGTTGAAGAGCATCAAGTATCCTACATAAGCCAACTGTGGGAAGACACAGCATCATGATTAGGGGGGAAAAAACACTTTGGTCCGTTTCAGCTCAAACAAGTGAAGAAGTGAAACAGTGAGAACACATCATCATTCCGACTGTGATTATTTAAGTTTTACTTACACCAAGGTTATTATACTTCTGAATTTTAGAATTTTTAATTCTATTTCTATTTAATTTTCAATGTACTACTGTTCAAAAGTTTGGGTTCAGTAAATCAGCATATTCAAATGATTTCTGAAGGACACTGAAGACTGAAGCAATAACTGCTGCAGATTCAGCGTTGCTATCACATTTTAAATTGTAAAAATATTACACAATATTACTGTTTTCAATGTATTTTTGATCCAATAAAAGCAGCCTTTGTAAGCATAAGACATTTCTTTCAAAAACATTCAAAAATCTTACCAACCCCAAAACCTTTGAATGGTATTGAATCTTAGTTTACTGTTCAATAAATCATATTAGTTTTCACTCTATCATCGTTAGGTTTTGTATAGTTTAAATTTTTCAATTTCTAGTTTCAGTACCTTAAGTATTAATATTTTTCTTCCAGTTTTAATGTTTTTGGGCTACCACAGTTAATGTGCTTACTGGTATTATTTATAAATGTTTAACAGCATTCAATTTCTTAACACAGTCTAGCAGTATTGCCATCTGGTAACATGTTCATGTTTAATGCAGGCAGGTTGTAAAGGTATACCCCCGGTTTCACAGACAAGGCTTAAGCCTAATCCTAGACTAAAATGTAAGTCTGAGCCGTTTCAACTGAAAGAAACTTGCACCGACTGATCTTAAAATATATCAGTGCCTTTGTTTTGTCTCAAGATGCACACCAGTAATGTTTTTTTCTATGTACGTTTATAAAAGTTACTTAAATGTCCTAATTGAACTATGGCCTAATCCTGGCTTAGTCTAAGCCCTGTCTGTGAAACCGGGCCTTTAAGTTATATAATATACCATGTATCAGACACTAAAACTAAAATTAATTATTGGTAATTTTTTTATTTATTTTAGTTTCAGTCATGAAAGTGTATGAGTTTAGTTGAGTTTTAGTGTTTTCCAGTTAGAATTTGATTCAATTTTATATTAATAATATAACTTTTTTTTCTTTCCCAATTTACACATGCATGTTGTCTTTCAAAATCTGTCACGAAAACACTGATCCGAGGTTTAAGGACTTAAGGTTTTAAGGATCCAAGGACTCTTTCTTTCTTTGCAACATTTTTTTTTTTTTGGTGAAAACGGTAGAAAGATTGACACACTCTCACCAGCAGAGAACAGAAATACTGTTCAGTGTAAACACTACAACGATGGGAGAGAGAGAGTAAGAGCAACGAGAGAAAAAAGAACGAGTAAGTAATGAAGACACACAGCACACGGAGCAGAATTTTTCATCTTTAGGAGCCTGGAGATTTGTCAGATTCATGGCCTATATTTAAAACATAGATGAGGCTAAATATATAAAAAATAATCTCTGTTTTGATCTCTACATGCTTGCATTTGAACATTTTCCCCCCTGGACTTGATATGGAATCTATTGATATGGATTTCTTTGCAAGTGAAAGATTTCAGAGGACATTTCTCTGAAGAATTCACACACAAGGTATTTTGAAGTTTGTATAGATTTGATATGCTAAACACATTGAACAATACTGTATGCCTTTTTATACTAAATAAGGGCACAGCTAGGGCTTTACCGTGTGAAACCAGAACTTGACGATAGGGGCGTTGTAAAACTCGTAAATTTTGCGACCCACTGGAATCAGTCGATGACGGTTCTGAACCTCTTCCACCCGTTTCTTACGCGACGCTTCTGAACTGACGTTTCCCAGCATAGCCTGGGAAAAGTACAGAGGATAGAAAGAGGAGAAAGATAGAAAGCATTACTTTTACACACCATTTACATAGTGTGACTTCTCACCCAGAATTGCATGCAGCTGTTTTAAACACTGCAAAGCAATATTGAGCGCAGAGGAAGGTGAGATATTCACTATGAACTGGGCATTGATGATTCTGCTGGGAATGGTCATGTGGAAAAAGAGAAAGAGAGAGTGTGTGCCATAGAGAGAGAGGAAGAAAGAAAAGAGGAATGAAAATGCCCAGTGTCATGGGTTATTTGCACACATCCTTAATCCAAGAGTGGGGAGCTTATCCCGTAAATGGAAAAATATGGTGCACTCTTGGACATCATGGCAGAATTGTATTGCAACAACTTTTCTGCTGTCGAAGCTATTTGGTTGAGCTACAGTCTTACAGACTACACACTGTCAATCTAAATGCAATGAAAACAGTTTATTACACAGCTTATGTTATACACAGGAAGATCTCATTTTGACACAGGCGTTTCAATGTTGCATCAGAGAAAAATTATTGCAATTACAGTGCACTTTCCGGAAGAGCATTCAGATAAATTGCAATACAATTGTCATCTTGTGTTGTAACCTCACATATCTACAGTATATTCATAGTGAAGTGAGGGGCAAAGCTTCAGTTTTTGGAACCGTGTTGTATAAGATCAGGTCAACCCAGTCACGTTTTGGAAAATGTAGTCCTTCTCAGTTGTTTTGACTTAGTAACTCTTGGACTACATTTTTAAACTAGTATCTTGGGCTGACCTGTTTCTTTAGAGCAGTAGTTCTCAAACTGTAAAGGATTCCAAGTGGTCCACAAGTTGGCTGATTTAAAAAAACAAAAACAAAAAAAACACAACTAAATAAATAACAATGTAACTGACAGAAAGCACCAACATTGAATTAACTGACTGATTAACAACCTAAAAACAATTAATTACTGTAACTGCCATTTTAAACTGATCTTTTTGTAGTCTTTAATAATGTAACGTATATACTGTACACTACTGTTCAGAAGATTTTTAAATATTTTTTGAATAAAATCTTTTATGCTCATCAAGGCTGCATTTATTTGATTTAAAATACAGTAAAAATGGTAATTTTAAAGTAACTGTTTTCTATTTTAATATATTGTACAACACTTCAAATCAACACTTATAATGCATTAAACTGATCAAACAATGCTGATATTTAAATGTCACAAATGACTAATCTAATTTAATATGACTTCTTTATTATTCAAACTCTCTGTTTGTCCTGTGCAGCACTGAGAGCTTATGCATTCTAGTTGTCAGTTTATGAGATATTTATAAGACTGCACCGGTATAACACCAGTCTGTTTTTCTGAAACTCTGATGTACTCCTCATCTTGTTCATCTGGGCCATCCACATCTCTCTGTGTTGTTTAGTCAGTGTACAGAACAGCCTTCATCTCTGAAAAGAACAACAGACTGGTGTGTTTCTAGAAAGACATTTTTGAGTTTGGCTATTTTAAAATTGAAATTTGACTTCAATGTGTACAGTGACAAGCAAGAAATGCAAGTGCACTCAATACTTTATCAACTGAAAAAAGAGACTACCATTTAAACACTTCATTAAGCAGCACAATCATTTTAGACTGTACTATTAATAAGAAAAGTTTTTCCATTATCAAAATTTTTTTTTGTAAATGGAGTAATAGCTGAAAACAAGGATTTGCAGTTGCAGGTAACATTTTTATTTTAAAATATATAAAAAATAAACAATTTCAAACAACTGTAATATTTATGATATTTATGATTGTACCTTGATCAAATAAATGTTACCGTTCATTGGTGAACACACAAAAAAGTTTGTAATATAGTAGTGTAATTGTTCAGTCTAACTTCTTTTAACTAAAAATAGCAGTATGGGTAATTTCAACAAAATAACAAAATTATGGATCTGTAAAATTGAGACAATTTCAAGATAAAGGGTAAAAGTTAAGGCTAATTTGTACACTGGTTGTTGTTTTCCCCCATATCTGGGGCTGTTTAAGTGGTCCACCACCTGAAACAGTTCAAGAGCCACCGCTTTAGAGCAACACTTGATAGTTCACAATGGAAGATTGAACAACAGTATCCGTGCAGTTTTATTGTAAAAGAAAGAAGGCACTACTGGTTCAACTTAAAAGTGAAGGCTGTCGTCATGGAGATGTCAGATCAAGGCTGCTAACATAATGCAAAACAAGCCTTCAACATGCACAATGGTGTCGTAGATGCGTGAATGATAAAAACACAGGCAGCATTCAGTCACAGTACCGTACTTCAGACGAGACCCTCGCTAAAAGAAAAGAAACAGAGACGAGACAAGGACAGAGGCAGACGGAGACACGCTACAACTCCACAACCACGCGTCTTCGCTTTGACAACGAGGAACGAAAAAAAAGGGTGTAGGGTGGGGAAGTCAGAAAAACGGCAAGGTTGGTACGGATCTCTAAGAAGAGGAACCACGGACTTGAGGAACAACAACAAAATAAAGCCGGAAGCATATTTGAAGGCCAAATTGGGGGCAGGACTTTCACAGAGCAGAGCAGATGTGCCTAAATGTGTGTGTACGTGTGTGTATGTGCGTTAGACTACAAGCTAAGAAACGAGGCTAAGGTGGATGCTCTCACCACGGAGTTGTACTGCGTCTCACAGTAAGATCTTACTGTGAACTCCATGTCTTCCTCCTCTTTCTCCTTAGCTTGTTTCTCAGGTTCATCCACATCCTTCTCCTGCAGGTAGGTGTCCTGATCCTGAGGCATATACGACATCTCGTCCTTATTTTTAAACTCAAGACTCAATATGGAGGGGGGCAGAAGAAGGCCTAAGATAACCTGGTGGACGAAACAAACAAACACAGAGCGTAAGAGAAAACCCCACTGTTACTTTCCATTATTTAGTACTCAGTAGACCAGTTCCTGCAGTCACACAACGCTTGTGGTGATGAAATATCTCATTCTTTTTCTTGATACAATAGCACCTGTGAGACATGAAACACCAATATCACCACTGAGGTCTGAAGCAAAGGCAGAAATAATTCATGCAGAAAGCAAGAGAAACGCAAGAAGAAGCCCTGCGCAGCTTGTTTTTAGGGACTGATATACAGTATACAGCATACTGTTTGTCTGACAATGTGTCTAAAGGTTGAAGCTTTGACTGTTCATATGTAAAAGTTTGGGGTCGGCTGCATTTATTTGCTCAAACATACAGTAAAAACAGGAATATTATTACAGTTTAAAATAACTGTTTTCTATTTTAAAATGTTTTAAAAGGTAATTTATTCCTGTGAATTTTCAACAGCCATTATTCCTGATTTTTTAAATCTGTGCTGATTTGGCGTTCAAGAAACATTTCTTATTATATCACAGTTGAAAACATTTGATCAAGAGCTGCAACAAGAACAACACTGTATATTCTTCTTAACAGGTACAGGATGGTTTCAGAGAATTTTGATGGACTAGTCTAAGACGATCCTATCAATTTTGTCTTTTCACATCCTGAAGCAGCAGTAAGCCAACTGTCCTTTTCTAAAGTCCCATGTTCCATTAGTCAGTTCACTTTGTGGGTCCATATTTTTCTACCATAGTATACGCCACCATTTCCCATTTGTGTGCTGTTTTCTGGAACAAATTTGCCCAGATTTGGATACTGCCTTCATTAAAAACAAGGTATTTTTCCATAACTTTGTGAATTTCATTTCTGTACATAGCCAACCAGTTTAATTTGCACATCTCGTGACAACAAACATTCCTGTCATTTTGGTGTCTCTTGAGTAATAATGATAATTAGGCTAGTGATTAAGAAATTTATTAGAGTGCTGAAACAGCAGTTGCTGGTGTCATATTGATGAGGATTTGGTAAATACAATACAAATGGCAGATTCAGCTATGAAAAGACTCACTTTGGCAGGCAGTTTCACCAAATATATGCCAAATATATACGGTATGCTGAATATATCCCATATTTTATATAACAAAACATATGAACTCAGAGTAAGCTCTCTTCAATGACTGATATTACTGTGTGTAAATCAATGAGACTACGATCTCAGCCATCTTTCTGCTGAATCTGACCTTTAGGCCAGAGTTCTTGCGCATACGCAGACGTCCCATCCACATGTCAGTGAGAAGCATCTGGCTACAGGTGTGGGCGATGAAGTCCCTGTGCTTGGCAGCCACTGCCAGCTGCAGACAGGTGGCATTACTCCAGTTCTTCAGCTCGTAGGTTAACAGCTTCATGGCCATCTGTTCATCCTGCTTATACGACTGATCGAGCAGCTCAACAGCCAGCTGACCAAACTCCCTTATGGATAAAAAAAAAAGATGGAATTTTGCCACAATTGTGCCACAGACACATTTATATGCACATAAACACACAAGCTCACCTCTACACACACAAAAAAACAACAGCTTGTTTTCGGTGTAGAAGCAGAATAAGCTAGTCTCAAACATAATTACTAAAAGAAAATTCACATTAGGCTTTCATGAGAAGTCTTTGTGGTCAGTCACTGGGCCTTTGATGGCATGCCAGTTTGGCACATAACAGATGGTCTCCCCAAACTCCCCGACCCAAGAGTTTTACACTCAACAGCAACGGGAACAGGACATGCAGGTGAAATCCTCATCCAAATGCTCATCACTGAGGTAACTAGGTCATCATAACACATCTTTACATTCATACCTGGAGTTTTGATTGAGCTCCTGTGAAATGTCATCTACCATGTCGTTCTCTGATGCTTCGTGGGCCATTGCCTTACAGAGCTTACAGGCCACCAGAGCTTTAGCCATGGCCTCCTCGCCATGCTGCCAGAAGAACAGGGCCATCTTCTGCCGCTTCATCAGCACTGCCCAAACCATCAGCTCATGGAAAGGGAAAGGGAAGTGATTGATTTCTGGGTCATCCAGGTCAATGTCTACTTCCTCCTCTCGCTTCCTTGTGGTCTTCTGACGTCCTCGCCTAATGGGCATGTCATCCTGTATGATAGAGTAATTAATTTTTTTTTCCATTTAATAATAATAACCACCACTGAGAATGTAAATTACTTTATTGCCCTGGTTTGCTCTATTCAGCAGTATTTATTGATTAAATAAATAACAGTAACAACATTATTATTATTAATTTATTTGTTACAAATATAATTATTGCATTAATCTATCTAGTTATTAAATATTATATATACTTATTATTATAAATGTATATTAATATTAAAATAGCAAAATAGGACAACAAATTACCTATAATTGGTATCCTGAATCTGGTTATTAATAGTAAGAGGACCATTAAACACAAATTTAAGGTAATGGTAGGTAGTTATAGTATTTAAATTGGTTTTGTGAAAACCTCTGAACATGCAATACAAGGAGCATTTCCATTGTGAACCTTCATTACTTGAATCTAAACCTCTAAATCAAAGGAGAGCTTAAAGAAAGCGTTTCAATGGAACTCAGTGGGGATTTTATTGGAAAGCAGTGGGATACATGAAATTAAGAAATAAATCTCACCTCCATTCCAAGCAGCTTCAGGGCTTTTGGCTACAAAACACACAAAAACAAAAACACACAGGACAAAAATAACAAGACAAGTTAGATTTGATTTATGCATTTTCCAAATCGTTTCACCATCCTTCTGGTACACATGTAAAAATATGGCATGTTTAATGAGTAGATAGGATTCTTCATGCTATGCAATGATAAATTTAGAGCATCTCTCTGGTGGCACCGCAGATGTCTGATCTATTTCAAGCCTATATGGCGGCATATGTAGAACAATGTATGTGCGTATGTGCATGTGAGATAAAATGTACTCACAATATTGAAGTGCATGAATAGATTCATGTATACACACTCTCAGATGCACATCATGTACTAGCAATCTACTATTACAGATAAAATGCTCCTGTGGCATTGGCGTGATGGAGCAGCAATGTTTAATGTCCTCACACGCTCTGAAATCCGTTTTGTGACAGAGGGTCGAGATTTGTGATTTACAGTAGATGCCTGAGCCTTCAGAGGTGTTTAAAATGTCTGAGAAAATTAGATATCATCCAGGTGTCAGTGGCTTGAGAATTTGTCTTGACTCCTGTTTATTCTGCACTGCTGAAGTGCCACTGCACAGAATATCTAGTTTGTGTTATATGCCATCTCTATGTGGCAACTCTGATGGGAAATACTTTTTTTCCAGGTGGGTCATACTGATAAAAAAAAAAAAAAAGAAGAAGAAGAGCAAAACACATTACAAACTTCCTTTGGAAAAATGTTTTAATTTATGGGAAACTGAGGGAATAATCTGCAAGTATAAAAAAAGCAAGTACAAGATTTTTATTGCATTTAGAAGTACATTTTTCTGGGTCATCACCCAACTGCAAACACGTTTTATTGGAACATTAAAATAATACTAATAAAAAAATACAAGATTATCATATTATTCAGAATATTTTGAAAATCTTTTAATAGGCCTTTTACGAGAATAAAATCATAAAGGTTTTGAGAATAAAAGACATAACATTGGCAAAAGTTAAAATTAGTTTTTTAAAAAAGTTTTTTTACTTAAATTGTTTTAGCTTTATTCATGGAATACTATGCATTTAATCTCCTAATTTTATGACTACTTTATTCTCTTAACATTCCAAAATCATTCTTAAAATGTTATGACTATATTCTAGTAACATGACTATTATAGTCATTCTGTGCTGATTTGGCGTCAAGAAACATTTCTTATTATCAATCATCACAGTTGAAAACAGCTGTGCTGCTTAATTTTTTCCCTACTTTTTAGAAAATAGAAAGAACAAACAGCATTTTTATGAAAGAATATTTTTGGAATGTAAGCATCTACTGTTACTTTTGATCTATCCTTGCTAAATAAGTTTGTTTTTTTTTTTTCAAAGCAAAGCATTTTTTGTTTCACAACATACTCTTTTGGGTCCAAAAAGGTTGTGATAGAGGGTCCGAAATCTCTTCCTGGTGTAATTGCAGCGATAGGCTCCGCCCATGAGGTATTCAATTACCAATCCGATGTCAATCAGGCTGATGCGGTAGTCAGGGGGCAGGTTACCCTGAAGACAAAAAGGTTACTCATGGCAACACTGTACTTGTGCCAACAGTTCTGGCTATGACAATATAAACAAACAAACAAACAAACAAACAAACAAACAAACAAACAGTAAGGTCAGAAATGACCCAAGTGCTCAACTACATACACACCCATACGTTCTCACTCCACAAACACACCGACATATTGCTTTTAGAAGGAATCAAGATAATTGAAGAAGATTGTCTGATTCACCTTGAGGTAGATCCAACTGAACCCTGGATATTCTTGCTTGGAAAGAACACACAAGGTCAGTGAGACAGAATCATATTAAAGGGACAGAAATCCCATTGAGACCAAGCAAGTCTAGAATCAGGGTTTGGTGCCATATTGAACTGATCGTAAAAAAACAATGAGCCTCTCTATAAAAAACAAAAACAACAGGGAGTAAGAGCGTAGGAGAGAGAAAGGAGAAGAATAGAGTCCAATAATGGACAGGACAAAGAAAGAGCGGGAGGAAGTGATGAGAAACGATGCCTCAGTTGCTAATTTAATGATTTGACTCATCTTTACGTTTATGCCAATATTAGTGAGCTTTTCTAATTAGAGAATCCTTATCAGGGTGCTGAAATTTTGATTGTAAGACTTAACAACATGAAGTGAACACGAAGACCTAAGATTCCTCCTTTCATTAGATCTACGGGCCAAATCCCTTTTAGCAAAATTACATCCCACATCCTGCCTTCAGACTATGATAACTAGGCTCTGCTCTGGTTCTGTAATTACCAATGCAGAGCGACCACAGATCTTCTAAGCTGGGCTAATTACTTCAACCTCAGCAAATGCCACAAAATGCTTCAACTGGCTGATCAGAATCACAGGTGAAGCTGCATTCCATTTGTGCAAGAAATGCTGTACTAGAATCAGTTGATGTGACACCCACTTTAACATCATGTTAATCTCCAGGGACACAGAGAAGATTTGTGCCTTTAAAGTACAAAAAAGTCTTTCTTGGACAAAGACAAGGCTAGACCAAAAACCTCACGGTGTACCAGTCTTTTACAAGTCGAAACTGCAGTTCATGCACAAATGTCATTACATAAAGACTGCGAAAATCACCAGAGTGCATAAAGAAGGCAACTGCATGGCCCATTATGCCTTGAAAATGCACTTAGGAATAGTAGGCTAATTAAGAAAAACGAACTACACACGAGTGCACTAAGAAGCAACAAACCCATTGTTCTGACTGTTATAGTCTGAAAATCACTGAAACAAGCAAGAGAGGACACAGACAGAAAAAAAGCAACTAATTGGCCAAGTCTCTCTGTCGGGCTAAGAAGAAAGAAAGACACCTTTGCTAAATGTGCAACAGAAATCTACACTCTTAAAAGTGCTGGGTTATTTCTGTAAACACATAGTTGGGTTTTTCATGCTGGGTCAGATGGACTGCAATAGGTTCTTTCACCACTGAACACCTGGGTTGGGTTATTTTGACCCAACTGGTTTGTTTATTTTTCCTCTTCATCGAATTTTCTGGATTCTTCACTCATCTCGTCTTCAGATGGTCAAGCAACTCGCAGTAAGCAGGATTATAAGGTAAATTAATATGATGATATGATTATTTACCTCTATTTTTAATAAACTGTGGTAAGAGCACACTGATTTCATGGTTAATGTGATATTTGATCTGTCACTGTGCGGGTTAAAGTTAGCGTTACTCTGTGAATGAAGTAGCCGCCTACATTTTTTTGTTGACAAAAAAGGCCTCAACAATCTCTTTATAGTTATATAAAAGTTATGTGTATATATATATATATATATATGTGTGTGTGTGTGTGTGTGTGTGTGTGTAAAGTTGTATATACTTATTTTAACGTCTCATGCAAAAGGTATGAACTATCGTTAGTTCAGAAATACAGGGTTAAGTTCAGTTAACTTACTGTCTGTGTAACGTTTCTGTATGGCTTTGTAATGTTTTGTCAGAATTAGGTCATTTCGTCCTAAAATTGATCTTTTAAGGTTAATGTCTGTGACGTGCCGAATCCAACAATAACTTCCATTTTCGCGCTCTTTTTTCCTCAGGTAACGTTAGCTGCATAGCTACCCTTAACGTTAAACCACGACATTACTGGTATGTAATATTATTCTTAAATGGTATTATTATTTTTAAATATTGTTACTTAAATGTAATGTTGTCTTAGCTACAGTATGTAAAGTTAGACTTAATCTCTCATGGTGTATGAGGTCCCTTTACACTTCCTCTGTTTTAGTGAATGCTTATGTTGCTTTAATCAGGACAAGAGGTTTATCCAGGTTAACAGTAAGTTAGAGAGGCCATGTAAAGTGTTCTTTATGTTACTGTTAGAAATAATAGTTTGTATTTGAGATTGATGAATAATAGGCAGATCACTGGATTTCCAGGCTGGCATACTATATGGTTTTGCTAGCTTTTAACCCAGTTTTTCATCCTTATTTTACAGAATCTGTTTTGCCTCCCAAAAAAAATTTAGAAATGGTGGATTCGCAGCAATGGGTCTACAAGCATCCCAGAAATCTTGAAGGAGTTCCCCAGGCTTCTAGGAAAACTTGGCATGGTAAGAAATTATTTTGATTTTATGGTTTCGTTTACAGAAATTTGAAATGGTTAAATTGTTAGTGGGATTGTGCAGATAGACGATAGTATAGTGTATTGACGATAGATAGTCAGAACGTCACTAACATCTACATATTCCTAATAAATTACATTATGTTTGTCTCAGGAAGTCATTAATGTAGGTTGACTAAGTCACACTTCAGCCATGCCATTGTCACATGGTCTGCCTGTATCATTTGTTTCTGATCCAATCTATTTAAATCCAATCCAATCTGATCCAAGCTATTTAAAGGAATGAAGACATTTTCACAGGAAAAGTGTTTCAATGTGTCGTTTTGATTGTGAGGTCAGTTTCACAGTTTGCACTGTATTATTCTTATGGTTTAGAGATGCTAAAAGGGAGAGTTCTTTCAAAGTCCTGCCCACTCTGCTTCCCCAATCAATATACAAGAACGGAGGAAAGGTCTTCAGACCCACAACCAGAATCCTGGAAGTCATTCATTTGACGTACAACCTGTAAGTTTCTTTTTACTTTTTCTACTCTATACACAGTACTGTGCAAAAGTTTTAGGCCACTAGTATTTTCACCAGTTAAAAAATGGTTTTAAGTCAGTTATTTCTGTCTTTTGCTGTAGTGTGTCAGTAGGAAATATCAGTTTACATTTCCAAACATTCATTTTGCCATTAATTGTAATAATCCAGTGAATGTCTGACAACAGCCAGTGCTCCACACAGATCTGATCTGATCTGATCATCATCCAGTCTTGTCTGATGCTTCAAGAAACCTACCTGCAAAGCTACAGTACTGTTAAAAGTTTTAGACACTTGTGAAAAAATGCTGTAAAATGAGGATGCTGTCAAAAAATAATGTCATAAATAAATTTCCTTTATCAATTAACTTCTATTAACTAAATTAAATCAACATTTGGTGTGTGAGCATCCTTTGCATTTAAAGCAGCTTTTGCCCTCAGTGCACTCATGCATAGTTTTTCAGGAAGCTTTACAGGGAGCTTTCTTGAAGCATTTTGGAAATGTTGCCACAGTTCTTCTGGATTTAGTCTGTCTCAGCTTGTTCTGTTTCTTCATATCATTCCAGACAGACTGGATGATGATCAGATCAGATCAGATCAGATCTCTGTGTGGAGCACTGGCTGTTTTCAGACTCTTTGTGCAAACAAAAATCTCACTGGATTATTACAATTAATGGCAAAATGAATGTTTGGAAATGTAAACTGATATTTCCTACAGACACATTACAGCAAAAGACAGAAATAACTGACTTAAACATTTTTTTATTTTAGCTGGCTAAAATACAAGTGGCCTAAAACTTTTGCACAGTACTGTATATATATATTGGGGGCTTTAAATACCCCATAATTTATGCCATGTTGGTTGGATGAAATTTAGGTAGACAACCAAATCAGTAACACAATAAATATTTAGTTTGAGCAACTTTTACCAGACCCAGTTCACAGGAAAACCCTGATGGTTTGGCTGATTTCCATAAAATACACTTAAACATTATTTATTTAAGTCAACTTAAATGTTACAACTTGTAAAAATGTAAGTTATGTTGCAAGACTAAGTGTCGTGTAATTAACAGGTGGGGACCAACATGGTGATGCATTCCTGCACATTTTGTGCCTTGGTGACGAGACAACGACATCCCACACCTTCGCCATTGTTTCGGGCCATGCCATTGAAACGGACTTGTTGCTTGAGGCTGTTTATCTTTTTCTAGTCATTTTTTGTGCTTGATGTTAGCTATACTAACATCTTCTTTCCAGGGAATTTCTCCAGCATGCAGTATATCATATTGATGGACATGAGTCTTCATGTGTGAAGTATTTGAGGGTAACAGTTTTTTCTGGCCACTTGTAACGTTTTAATTTTTTGTCACATGTGTAGGTCTCTTTGTTTGGCTTAATTTTAATGGCACAATGTTTGGACTGATTCTCATGTGGCAATAATCAATTTCATAGTGTTATGATGCTGCAATGTTGACAAAGAATAGGAATCTACAGTACCTAGTTTACAAAGTTTTGTGTTTTAAAGAAACTGATCTACAAAAAACGTTGTTTTATTTGTGTCTGTAGGGGTTGGATGTAATGTGTAACAGTAGCACCTATTCAAAAAGAAAAAAGAAAAAAGAAATGTGAAAACTCATTAAATTGATATTTACAGTTGCATTTTTTTGTGTTGTGTAATTGTATTACAGAAAAATAATAATTTTACATTCCTTTGTGATTATTTATTATTATTGGTAATATTGGTAAATATAAAGGTAGCAAGGCAATGAGACAACAAATAACCCAATGTTTGGTTAATGTTTAACCCAGCAACACAGTTAACCTGACCCACTGGTTGGGTTAAATAAACAACCCAGCATTCTGGGTCAAATGGTTAAACCCAGCACCTGGGTCAAAACAACCCAGCGCGTGTTCTGTCCCATAGTTACCCAGCGGCTGGGTTAAGGTTTGGTTATTTTTTAACCCAGCCTTTTTAGAGTGTAAGAATAATCTACCACTTACACTCACATTCTGACATCCACTCACTCACACACATGCATACAGACAGACAAACACACACACACACACACACACACACACACTCAGCTGCATGCACAGTGAGTTCTTACCTTTTTCACATCTCTGACAAGGTGGTACAAAGTGTTGGATGGACCATGCCTCTATTTAAGACAAACAGAAACAAATATAACCTTTAACAATCAGTTATATCGAACCACAAATAATACACTCTAAAACAAAATTGTGCTATATAGCACTAAAAGTGGTTCTTGGTTTGTAATCATAGGGGAACCACTTTTGGTCCTATATAGCACCATATCTTTAAAGGTGCTTAACAGGTTCTTTGTACGGCAGTGGTGCTATATAGCACCTTAATCACCCCAAAGAACCGGTGAAGAACTGCTGAAGAACCACTGAAGCACCAAGATTTGGTGCTATACAGTGCCAAAAGTGGTTCCCCTATGATTACGAGCCAAAGAACCACTTTTAGTGCTATATAGCACCATTTTTTTTAGAGTGTACTTAAAAAGCCATGTTTCACAGACATGGCTTAAGGCTAGTCCCAGACTAAAATGCATGTTTGAGCTGTCTCAACTGAAAATATCTTGCTCTGACCTATCTTAAAATATGTCAGTTCCATTGTTCTGTCTCAAGATGCACACATGTAACGTTTTCTTCTAAGGCATTTTTATAAAAGCTGCTTAAAGGGGTCATCGGATGCCCATTTTGCACAAGTTGATATGACACCTTTTTTACCCTGTCAAAATCAGCTCTGTTTTCAGCAAGCTGTTTTTTAGTCCATGTAGCTTTAAATGCTAATAAGCTCTGCTGACCCCGTCCCTCTCTTCCGTGGGGTGAGGAGCAGTACTGTTTACTTTAGCCGCGAAATTGGCTAACTAGTACATTATTAGGAAAGGCGATTTGCAAAGATTCATAAAAAACCCTTATACTCACTTCTGTAGGTGAGGCTGGATGACGAATGATTCGCGCGAACATAGATGCATTTAGGCAGGTTGGGGATTGGCGCATTCACATTAAAGTGAAAGTAACGGTAATCCTCTGAGTCTTCAGCGGCTCAGATGTCGGGAGTAACTGACGACTTCTATATTCATTATTACATCCAACAACAAAGCACCTCAATCGCTTAATCTGAGACATCTTGTCTTCCCCTGCACCGGAGTCGACACAATGGCGGTCAGACTGTTTACAGCTCACTCAGTTCACTCAGCTCACTCAGGGCGGGTCTAAGGTAAGATGGCATTTGTCAATCAACTATCGTGGGAGCGGCCTGTGCAGAACTACGTCATTCTGACAGGAACCTCAGAGCAGCCTGATTTGAGAAGGGGGATTTTAAAATAAAAAAAAAAAAAAACATTGGGTGGATTTTTATAATTATAGGATGGATGTGTACACACACTTCCAACACACATTTATGTTCAAACAACTTGAAAAGTGAATTTTGCATCCGATGACCCCTTTAAATATCTTAATTTAACTAAGGCCTAGTCCTGGCTGAAGCTAAACCCTGTTTGTGAAACCAGGCCTAAATTTTTGGTCTTAAACCAGTTTACCATATGTACCATATAAACTTTTTTTTTTTTCAGTGCATATGCCTATTTTTTCACTATAGGTCATTATATATATTTATAATAAATACATACGTACATACATATAAATACATACACATACATATAACATTCAAAAGTTTGGTAAGATTTTTAAGATGTTTTTGAAAGTTGTGTCTTATACTCAGCAAGGTTCCATTTATTTGATCAAAAATACAGTAATACTGTGAAATATTATCACAATTTAAAATAACTGTTTTCTATTTTAAATTGTTATTTATTCCTGTGATTGCAAAGTCACATTACTGCAGTCTGCAGTCCCACATGATGAAATAAATCATTCTAATATGCTATTTTGATGTAAATAAAAAATATTCCTTATTATTATCAATGTTGAAAGTAGTGCTGTGTAATATTTTTGTGGAAACTGTGATTTATTTATTTATTTTATTTACTTTGATGAATAAAACATTTTTATTTGATTTTTTACACTTTTGAATGGTAGTGTATATATGGGGAAACAGATAGTACAGTGAGATCCAAAAGTCTGAGACCACACTGAAAAACTTAGATTTCAGTAATAGATTTAAAATCTCTTTCAAATCTGACATAGCTACATACCGTATTATAGAGCTCTTCGAGTCTGGACAGCGTCAGGAAGCGGTGCATGCTCACTCCATTCTCAATCAACAGCTTCACAAAGTCCACTCTGTCTAGCACCAGTGCATCCAGCATAGACTGCTCTAGAGAGCCCACCTAACCACACATAAACAAAGCTTACAGGTCCAGAACCCACACAATCGGCACACAATAAAACAGACATACAGGTGCACAGCAATGAATCAGTTTCATGAATTTTAATCTGGTTGAAATGCAGCCCACCATCATTAGCATCTACTGTGTATAATTAGAGTCAGAGTCACACAGAAGTGCTTCTCGTCCCCTCTGTAATCAATATTTCTGTATCTATATCTAAATGAATTACAGAGCTGGAGTGAGTGGATATTGCCTACAGGCCACTGCTGTCCATAAATGAAGATCTGGCTTCGAGCGATGTCAACTCTGTTCCAGGCCAACGCTAGGCTCAGTTGATCTGGAGCTGATGCATTGGCCCCTGGACAGACAAGCAAAAGGGCACATAATTAAGGTTAGTTCATTTGCTTTAACAAAACCATCTTAAAAAGCCCTGGGGAATATGTTAACGAGAGCATATACAATGATGGATGCGGTGTGTAACTAAATGCCTATTAAACATTACTAATTTTACAGTCTGATGTCTTCAAAATCATTTGCATGCTTAAACCCCCTCAACTCCCATTGATTTACAAGCGCCTCTCAAAGTGGAGAATCCTAAGGAATCTCCGGCTCTCACATCATTACAATGCAAAGCGTTATGCCTGTTTAAAAAGCTGATTCTAGAGATAAATCACAGAGGAAAGCACTCTCCAGGGTCTCTAGTACTTTGCTCCGCTGCAGCTTCAAGCTAATAAACCTTCCCCCTGAGCAGCAGGACATTTGTCTTTACTTATTCTGGCCTGGTGCTTCTACATTTACTTTTATGAGGGTAATCTTTCCAGACACAGTCTATTAAATAGACACCTCCGTGGCTTGTCTAGGTGTCGCCATGTATTAAACCATATTTGCATAATCTCAGTTAAGTGCTCAAAAATAACCAGCCCGACTCCGTTTATGGGCAGTTAAACCTAAAATATGGACATGGAGGTCTGTAATACTCAGAAATGGCCATGTGGGGCACCTGATGTATTTAGTTACTATATTGATGCCATATGAAACAAGTCCTCAGCAACAGGAAGGCACTGTATCAGCAAAGACTGGTCACATAATCATGTATAATTAAGTCTCTGAGGATGAGCTTTAATTGCTGTTTTCTGTTGCTTTGAACTCTAGCAGAGGTTAGCTTTATGCTCTCGCTTTAATTTCACACTACATCATAATAAATCCTGACACTTTCTGTATTTTTCAGATATTCACAAGTGTGTTCAATGAAAAAATGCATGGATAAGACTGAGCTACCGCTACTACTATAAAAGCGTGATATAATATTCCATGTTTCCAGTGAGCAATCAAATGATTCTCTTAGTTTGCCACACAGACATTTAAGATAACAACAAGCATGCATTTTAAAATACATGCAAGCATTAGTGATATAAATATGGCCTAAATTAATCAAAAATACAACACAAATATCCATTTTTGACTATATAGCAACTGATATACATCCCTTATACATTCTTTATGGAAAAAGAAGAGAGCTAGGAACTGTATGAGTAAATCATTCTTTAGATGCACTGCACAGTACTATGAATTATGCAAGAGCCATGCTGCTGGCTTTCAGAGCAACTCATGGAGCTCTTGAAGAAAAGGACTCACTGGAATCCCATCTTTTGATATGGATTTAAAAGTGGGTCTTTAGAAGCACCGCCAATAGAGCTTGCACTTTACTCACTCCTTTCAGTGTTAAATGTTAACCTGACAATTGCAGCCACTAAAAAGTTGGTGGACGGTAAAATGGAAGTTAGTGTGTGATCAGAAACAT